>NW_026623111.1:65328375-65631405 GCF_023065955.2 Ursus arctos | reverse complement strand
TACTTTTCCTTCTCCCAATCCTCACTGTAACAGGAAGCATTTGAGAAATGACCTACAATTTATGATGCTTTATCAATGTTTTTACTCACTATGGAGGAAAGTGTGAGGAACATATTTCATGATGAAGTGGGTTTCTAGTTAACAGGACAAAATGAAAGCAAAGTCATAGATCAGTGTAATATGTCAAGCATGGAAAGGATTCAATTTATTGTAAATAATACCCAAGTTGCAAAAGAAATACAGCAACAGAAATCAGTTTATTCTATATGTGAAAAAGGAAAATTACCAGTAAGAGGTAATAGGCTCCATTTATCCCTTGACAGAAATTCATATTGTTTGTGCTTATCCCCTCTGGGAGATCAAGGACTCTATCTATCTTTGAGATTTTAGAAGGGGGGCAAACATATTAGACTGTGGCAAAGTTGTAATAACTAGCACCTTTAAATTCAAAACATTTTGCAGCTGATATACGAAGGTATATTAGGGAACATTCTGCCATTTAAGATATGTTTCTCAGAGAGTGGTTTCAAGTCTGCCTATGATGGAATCCTCCATAGTGCTTACTTAAAAAGTGAGATATTCTGACCCCATGATAGAACTATCAAATTCAAATCTATGTGGTTTGGGGACTGAGAATCTACATCGTAAACATCCAAGTAATTCTTATTTCTAGGATTGCTACATTTAGCAAAACAAAACAAAACATAAAAAAACAAGCAAAACCCCCCAAGATATTGGGGTGCCTGGGTGGCTCAGTCAGTTAAGCAGCTGCCCTCGGCTAAGGTAATAATCTTGGGGTTCTGGGATCGAGCCCTGCATTGGGCTCCCTGCTCCGCAGTGAGCCTGCTTCTCCTCCCTCTGCCCTTCCTTCCTGCTTGTGCTCTCTCTCTCTCAAATAAATAAAACCTTAAAACACACACACACACACACACACACACACACACACACACACACACACACACACACCAGGATACTCAGTTAAATTTGAATTTCAGACAAAAAACATGTTAAAGGATAAGTATATCCCATGTAATTTTTGGAACATATTTGTACTGAAAAACTATTGTTGATCTGAAATTCAAATAGAGGTGAGCATCCTGTCTTTTATCTGGCAGTCTTATTTTAGACACATTGAGGTTTGAGAAACACTGATTTAGGGGGTATCCACATGTTCTGAACTAGTGCAAAGCTCTGGCTCTAGCTGAAAACTTTTTGGGAGATGAAGAGTGGCAGGGCTTTTGCTGATCTCACCCTAACTGCTTCAGAGGAGCTTTGTAAACTCCTGACGTGTGCACACGTGGGGTCCGTGAAGCCTTGCTTCTATACTGTTTTACAAGGTAAGTATTTTCCCACAGGAAAAGCAACAACTTTAGAAAATCTGAGTATTATCGGCACATGCCCCATTATCTTTTTAAACCTTGTCCTTTCAGCATTGGGTAGGGGTAGTGGGGGGATGGACAGGTGTTTCCTAGATGGACATTTTCACTACCTTCTTTGAAAATCTAGGATGATTTTCTAAATACTAGGCTATACAATTTGCTAACTCTTTGTTCCATTCTTTCCATGTTAGGGCAGTGAAGTTAATTACTTGGTAAAATTAAGGTATATCTTTTAAAGGAAAGTTAACAGGACAAAATGAAAGCAACTTTGGAATTTGCAATTTGGGAATTCTTTGTGCAAGTTCTAGGTTTCTTTTAGATGAGAATCACGTTAAATGATTTTTAAAAAAATAACTAACAATTTAAAGAATCTTTCAGGCCAAAAAGTGTGGAGAGTTATAATAAAGTGATTTCCCTGGGATATCTGTGCTCATGGGATGTACTCTCTCTTCAGGGGCCTGCCATGATGTGACTCTGTAGGAGTGAGGGCATCTTTTTACTGTGTTTGTATGATATGTGCATAAAAACATACTTCATGAATGGACTGGAGGAGAGTCCAGTAAAGTCTGCTCAACAGTGGGCTCAAGAACGTTGATAGAACATTCTTTCTTTCGACTTCATTTTATTACAGTTTCTTTCTAGTTGAAGGGAAGGGTTTTCATTGATTTTGACTGGCTGGGAGCATATTTCTAATTTACATCTCCTGAGTTTACAATTCACTGCAAAGAAGCTCAGATAAAGTGGAAGCAAACAGAGCCTGTTGGAGAAACCCTCAGCATGAATAATATACTGTTTACCTTAATGAAAGTGCTATCAGAAACAGGAGGGCCGACTCTTTTGTTGTTGCTAAACACAAGTGGTCTGAAACCTGAAGGAATAATTGCTGTTCCATGTTCTGTCTGAACCTTGCCTAAATAATTTCAATTCTATTGACTTTTTTTGGCCTTTTAACCAAGCCATCAGCTTTCTAGACAGCTTTGCCTCCATTTCTAGAAATCTATAGCCTATGGAAAGAGTGAGTGGCCCAAGACATTTTATAAACCTTACTTCATTAATCCTTTTCAGAGCTTTGAGAGGTAAAATGTCTATGAGTCCTAATGGTCCTAATTTTCGCATATGAAGAACAAGATACAGAAAGGCCATTAGATGACATAGAAACAGAGAGTCTTCTGAAAAACTAAAAGTCTTCATACATTTATCTGTGGTTGTTAATTATAAGCATTGGGTAGCTCTAGTACTAGGTAACCTATGAATAAAATAAAACTGCCCCTTTTCTGGAAAATCTGTAATATATTATGAGATTTCATTTAGAGTCTGTATTCTTATCATGTTAGACTGATGTACAGAAACCAAGGTGTGCTCTCAATATTGCGTAAGTACTTTGACTTTCTCAAACACAGGTGCTACACCATTATAAGATGCGTATACAGGAGCTTTGGTGAGATGATTTCTTACAGCCAACTGACCTAACCTTTCTTTGTCTTTCTTTGTCTAACCCAAGGGGTTTTAGAACCTAAATGATCAACCATTGTACAGTCTTCTCTTCATTTGGAACCATTGGTGGGATGGCACATATTTCCCAGGTTAGGAGAGATAGCCTCTGAAACTCAGACACTGGGTCCAAACCCAGCTCTTAACCCCTTTGATCTAAAAGTCACAAGTAATATTGTGGATTGGATGTTGGTGATGATAGATCGGGGAACTGGTGAAAAGAATAGAAACAGAGAAGGATGCGTGAACCTACTTGAATAAGGTGACACATGAGCCCTCCACTTCTGGAGGTTTGCAGTGCACCAGTCTCATAGTCAGGGATAGTTTAGGGGGGAGATATATGTGTCAACAACTTTTACTACTTTTACTCCTTAGTGGTAAAATTAGAGGACTTTTACTACTCAGTGGTAAAATAAGAAGGGTTAATGGTTGAGTTGCAAAGAAGGTCACTAACTATGAGCTGAGTCTTCTGAACTCTGCTGTGTTTATTGTCTAAGGAAGAGACCTGTGTCTATTAGACACCTTTCGGGGAAAAGTGACAGGTCAGATTAGATGGGCTTGAGAGAGAGAGGACTGGAGGACTAGATAGAGGGAAATGGAGAAGGCAGGCTGTGTGCAGCCCCAGCTAGATTTATTTTAACGCTTATAAATAAAAACATGAGCAGAGCCTGTCTGCAGAATTATTTACAGAAGAATTTTAAGCTATGGGCCCTTTCCAGGCTAAGCACTGAATGCTAAAGTTTATGATGTAGAATGACTTTGGCTACTGTGGCCCCAATTTGGACAAATCTGCCATTAACACCAGCATGGCAGTTATTTTACTGGGGGTGACAGATTGTGAGGTAGAGAGAGTAATTCAGACTATTACCCAGGTGAAGGCATGAAAGCTCAGTGATATATGAAGACCACTTAAATTCATTGTATCTTGTACATCACATCTTTGATAGATTATAGCTGTGGCATTAAAATGGAAATGGTTTCTCTGAGGCCTGACAGGGGCTGGGGTGACCTATGACCTCCCTCTGAGGAATGTGACTGACCGAATTATCAGTTAAGAGAAAAATCTACGGGGAATAGACTCACAGTGATGGCGAATCCACCATGCATATATATCTATATTTTTTAAACCTTTGGTTTGATTGAAAGCCTTAGTACTCAAACCTTGTTTCCACCTCCTCTCCTTTGCCCTCCCCAGTGCGCCCTCCCCAACCCATGCTAACTTTCTCTGCCCAG
This sequence comes from Ursus arctos, assembly GCF_023065955.2. Taxonomy (NCBI): domain Eukaryota; kingdom Metazoa; phylum Chordata; class Mammalia; order Carnivora; family Ursidae; genus Ursus; species Ursus arctos. The sequence goes on along the minus strand of NW_026623111.1, from coordinate 65,627,302 downwards.
ATTTCATATGGCAAGGGCCCTAATATTGATTGAAAAATTGTTATTAGAGATAGTAGGCCTCCTGCACACTGCCTACTGATTTAATTTGGAAAACATTTAATTTTATGAAGCGGTAAATGATGGTGCCACGCTCCCCTGTGTTAGGGAGCAGCTGGCTCTTTACCTCCTCACCCGCCCAAGTCCCAGGCGTCCTCTTGGCAATCATGTGCTCCCTTCCCCTTTGCTTAACAAGTTATTTCAATTTCTAAACGAAGGCTGAACAAGAGAAAGACAACATGCAAATTGAGATCCAAGCCGCCATTCACACGTGAAAAAGTTCCCCTGGAATTCCCTCAACTCAGCCCACCGCCCCCCTCTGCATCTGTCATGAAAAAAACAGAGCCCTTGTTCTCCTCAGATTGTTTTCACCAATGACCTGACACCACCATCTATAATTAATTACATCATTTACATTAGACTATTGACTAAACAAATACATAAATCATAGGCAGAGTCAATAGGTGCAGACATATTTAATCATGTTCTAAATAATGATTACTGCTCCCATAATGCAATAATTATTTTCAGCAGCTGACTTGAATTAATCTTCTGTCAGTGTGCCATCTGAAAAAAAGCAGAGACGAAGATGAAGAAGGCAACACTGATGATGGAGGAGCTGCCCTGTTTCTCTGGGTGTCTCTCCTTTTCATTCTTCCCTGCAGGCATCCTCTGTTCTCCCTCTTTTTCCATGACCCCTTCTCTCCTTCTTTTTTCCTTCTCCTCCACTTTTCATGTTTTCCTTTGTCTTTTCCCTTATTCATGCCCATGCCTCATACTTTGTTCTTTTTGCCACCTGTCTCTGTTGCTATTTCTGTTTATCCCTCACATGTAACTTCCCCGTTCATCTGCATTTCCATTTGCTGTAGGGCTAGATGGTGCCCGTGGTGGCATCCAGTCCCTGTTTGTAGCCTCTGCCCACTGCCCCCAACCCCTCCTCTCCCATCGCCTTCATTTCATCTCTAAAGACAGTTTAAATGTGAAAGACTCAAAGAACCAGTTTTCTTAATAACTTATCCAGATTAGATTTTCTTTCTCTTCTGTTTGACAGCTTTTCCTAAATCATTTTTTACTTTGGAATGGCAAATTGATTAAGGAGGTGGGGGTAGTTATAACACAGGAGTACTCTACAAATGTAATACTCATAATTTTTAGACTAATTTAGCTTTTGTCATCAGAGAGAATAAATCAGTTTTTAGGTATACATGGGTGGGTTTTTTAAAACTTAGAAACAAAATCAACTCTGAAGGATTTTATTTGGGACAGAGCATGCTGTAGTTAGCGGGTACTTTGCAAATAATTAATGCCTCCTGTTCTACTTCATATTTGGCTTTCAATAAGCAGGGCCAATTATTAAGAGGTGACAACTTGAGGGAAATATAGCCATGCCACAATTTATTCAAATACCGGTAGTTTGAAATCCTTACTCTAAGACACCATGTTAAAGATAAATGCAGAATAAAATGATATATACCATCTTTTTTTAAGCCATCCCTTTGCTTCGTTGTAAGCTTGTGGAGAACTGTTACATAGAAAGAAAAGTCCTTTGGGTCAGATAATACGAAAGAGTTGAAAATGTTTGTTCCCTATAGCTGTAGCTAGTTTTAGTGTCCTCTTCTGAAAGCTCTTCTGCAATGACCTTTTTAGTTAATACTTGTCCTCAGGGATTTGCGGCCAAAAAAGTACTGAATCACTATCTATGAAATGGGGAATACATTTCCCAAGCTCTTTTCTCTCTTCTCATCCCAAAGGGTAAACCATTTGTGATCCTGTGAACATTCATGTGGTGTGTCTGGCTGGCCAGGCTCCTTTTTATCCTTTCTAAGCAATGGTATTCTTTCTAATTGTTGTACACACTTGCTAATTTAAGGGCCATGTAATAGGACTGTGATTGGAATTTGTCCTGATCAGTGGTATAAGGGAAGACAGAGTTGGCTGGGAATACTTAGAATCAGAGGTAATAGAATATTTATTTACTAAAAAAATATTTACTGAGTCCCTGCCTGCGTCAGGTACTGTGCTAGATACTGGTTATCCAGAATAATCATGGGTTTATAGTCATTAAAGCTTCTTTCTTAAGCTTCTGGTTAAGTTCCATACAGGTAGTTTTAAGTAAATGGAATTCTTTTTAGAATAGCACACTGTACAATTGTAATTATTGAATATGACTGCTAAGATGAACTTTTGTGGTGTGCGGTGGGCCAGGTATATTCCAAATAGTTCAACAAATGTAGGAGACTAATGTGAAACTCAGTGAAAAAATATCTGAAAGGGATAAATGTGGGGTTTAACTTTTTCCCATTTACCTGCCTGTTCCCTAATGAAAAAGTCAAAGAGGGTCGAGAAGGAGAGAGTTAAGAGACCTACTAAAGAGACACAGCATTTGTAGTAAGAATAAAATAATTCCCTATTGTCCGTGGACCAAAACCATAATGCAGTGTGAAGTGTTTACCTCGAATAGGGAGATTCTACTCCTGAAATAAGAGTACTACTTTATCATTTCCCTAGGGAACAACGGGGGGAAAGCGGATACATCACTTACATGAATTGTTTGAAATCTTGAGGTGTCATTTGTATTGCTTATTGAGAACAACAAATATCTTAGTAAAAAAGAAAAACGTGCAAAGCAAAATACAGTTTCCTTATGTAAAAATAGGGACTATCTGCTTCATGGGGACATTGTGAAGTTTAAATGGCAACATGCTTACGAAAATGCAATGCATTTGGCAACAAGCCTTACACATAGTAAGTTCTCATTTAACTGCCACTGACATTGTTATTACAGAATGATCAAGCATTGAGTCCTAGGGTATTTGTAATTGAAGGATGGGTTGGTTCTTTTGAGGTAGTTTTGAGTAGAACAAACCTTTGCATGGTTCTGATTCACCAACAAAATGTTTTCATGCATAATAATCCTATTGTTAGTGACTGGGTCTTTGATTAGCTACCAGATTCATTTGTTCAACACCTATGCATATTCTGTGTGTTAAAGAAATTCACATTCTATGAGTGGAGACATGCAGAAACACATAATTTTCATAAAACTATAAAATGTAATGTAAACAATGTTTAATAATCATTAGTTCTTCAAGTGACTGGAATTTGCCATCTCTATAGTGGTACTGTATAGTGCTTATATTGAGTATACTGTTAAACCAGATTTAATGTCAACATAGAGATAAATACAAACCAAATTTTCCAAATTGGCATGGCAGATACTTCCTCTACTTGGTCTGTGACTCTGTGGTTTTCTTTAACACAGTAACCATGGGCCCTCTAGTTTGCTTGGGGTGGTCTGTTCTTGGTTGCAGTATAATCAGTGACATAGTTTCTATGTATGAGCATCTTCTTAAATGCAGAGATATTTGGGGAAGTTATAACAAGCACTTCTCTTGGTACCTGTAGCAAAGAATTTGTAGTACTTCATAACCTAGCACGTCAAGGAGCTTGTATAAAAATGGAGGAATTGTGCATTTTGGCTACCCATTTGAAATATTTACAAAGGTAAATGAAACAGGAGTCCACCTTTCCATCAGAGCCCCTGTTATAGCCTGGTTAATATTGCATGATGAGTGAGCTATAAATAAACAATAAATAGAAGTAAAAATAGTGAATATAAAAATAATTATTGATATAAATGATAAATGAATAAAGCATAAGTTTGGGGCTGAAATGGAATGGAACTAGATGTGAAATTTAATTGAGCTTGATTTTGAGTTTAAGAAGTCTTTCAGAACCAGTATTTCAGTAAGGATTTCAGGATTTTTTTCCTTTTAATTTTAAATGAATGTGCTCACAGCTCTTAGCTCGTTGGGTCAGTCAACCAAAGATAACTATTACTGTAATTCCAGATAGCTGCCTGGGGGAAAGTATTTGGCCTTTGGATAGGTTTAGACCACAGGGACCGGAGATTTCCTTTTTCAAAAGGATCATCCCCTGCTCAAACATTTTTACCTGTCTTTTTAGAAGTCTTTTGGGAACTGCACATTATCTCCTTTTCTCAGGGAGAAAGCAGCAGGAAATTCTTTTCTTCAGAGTAGAAATTAGCCTGGTTGGGAGAAAGACTTCCAGATCATTAACCAAATGGGGTGTCAGAACCAAATTTTCTGAAAGAAGTTGTTTGGGGGAAAAAGAGAAGTTTCAGTGCTCTACCTGCATGGATTCATTTATTTAATTCTCCTAAAAGTTCGATTCATTGAGATAGGCCATAAGAGTTTACATCCCTGCTTTAGAGGTGAGACCCAGATTGCTTAACAGATATTGCCGTAGGTCTTTAAGTGGTGGAACCAGCCCCTTTGGTTGGGCAAACAATCTCCAGATGCTACACTAAAAGAGGCTGGACACATGGCTGAAGCAGAATCCAAATCTTATGGGGAATTCCAAGTTTGACCACTAAGAAACCTAAGAGATAACCAACGGTAGAACTCTATTCTTTCATTTCCCCAATTAACTGACACTTGCCTGCCACCTTTCTCTTCTACTTCTTTTCTGTGCTTTTTGGGTTACACTCTGCCTGCTGCCTGATGCTCAGTGCCCCTACGTCTGGAGCCTGCCATGGATTCTGGTACATGGAAGACAATAAATATTTACTTCACGAATGAATATTTACTTCACGAATAAATGACTGATAGACATAGTGCTTCTGGGTGTAGACACAGTGGTCCAACTGGTTGGGTCCTAGCTTCACCACAGTCTTGCCTTGTGTCCTTGGGCAGAGTTTCTTCTTGTGCCCACTTTCCTAAATAGAAATAGAAGAATCCTGAGATCATAGGATGGTTGTGAAGACCAACTGACATTACATAGCAACGATGATTAAAATGATGATGGTGATGACCCCTAATAGTTAAAAGAGACCTCAGGGAGAGAGTTCAGTTTAACCACCCCCCCCCAATTTTTTATGGTAGAATTTTAGGAGTTGTGAAATATTTTTTGGGTAGGAAAACCTACCCAAACTATATAGGAGATACTTACTATTAGGCGCCTGAAACTATAGCTTATATTATAGTTTCTCCTGTTTTGAGACTGCTACTCATTAGTATGTGTTTACTGAGTGCTTATTATAACAGCTAACATCCACTGACTGCTTACCATGCAATCAAGGTATAGAGAGGTTAAGTAACTTATAGAAGGTCACACAGCCATTACACAGTAGTCCTGAGATTTAAACCTAGGCAGCCCAGCTCCAAAGCCAGTGTTCTTAACCCCTGCCCTGCTGAGCGGTGTGGGTTTGAACAAGAGCCTATTGTCTTCAGGGGCCCACTGGGCTGCCAAGAGAAATGAGACACTTCAGCTGATGAGATACTTCAACAAGTCACCAACATAATGTTATCACTTACTTGGGTAAGGCTATTTTCTTTCTTTCCAAAAAACCGAAAACCAAAACACCACATTGGGACAGGGTGGTATGAGATGACGGTGATAGGGGAAATTTTTATGTAATTAATGAATTTTTAGCATGTTTTTTTTAAAGAATTTTATTAAGTTTTTGAAAGAAAGCAAATTTCTGAACTTTATTTTTTATTTTTAAGTTGGAGTAAGAATTTATCTCTGCTGGATATACTGTCTTCTTTACTAAAGACTCCTAGTAATTATTCATTCAGATTTCAAAATTACACCAATTATGTACAGCCACACAGAGAGGTAGAGTCAATGTCATGAGTATCTAGTGTCCCGCTTTCTAGTACCTGATTTCTCCAAAACCTTTTGGTGTGGCAGTGGCAAAAATAGTCAATTTAATTCAATTTAACAATCGTTTGTTGAGTACCTACTATGTGCCAGGTACTATGTTGTAAGACCTTGTCCCAGTTTTCAAGGAGGATAGGGAAGAAAACAAACAAATTTATATATATGTATATTGTTGACCCTTGAACAATGTGGGGGTTAGGGATGCCAGCCCCCAATGCTGTAAAAAATCTGTGTATAACTTTTGACTCCCCCCAACTATTAATAGCCTACTGTTGACCTGAAGACTTATCGATAACATAGACAGTTGATTAACACATATTTTGTGTTATATGTATATATGCTGTATTCTTACAATAAAGTAAGCTGGAGATAAAATGTTAAGAAAATCATAAGGAAGAGAAAATAATATTTACATTGCTGAACCGTATTTATTAAAAAAAATCTTTATATAAGTGGACCCGTCCTGTTCAAACCCATGTTGGTCAAGAGTCAACATATGTGTGTGTGTGTGTGTGTGTGTATATATATATGCGTATATGAAATTATACATAGTTTTATAATATAAAATAATATATGATATAAATTTTATACACACATACATACTTTTAAATATAGTAGAATAAGACTGATAATAGGTACAGAAGTAGCTTAGAGTCTGAATGGATTGACTCCTCTGACTTGAGAGGGCATCAGAGTAAAGCTTCTTGGTAGAGGTAATGGATATGTCTTCTTAAAAGTTTACCAGGTAAGCATTCCAGGTGAAAGAGGAATAAAATGGAAGTATAAGAGCATTGTCCCAAAGACTGCAAATCAGCTGACGACACAGGTGGGGATTTTCGCGAAGATGAGAGATTATAGAACTAATCTATTGTTGGAAATTTGTCAAGTAAATTCTATAGCAAAATTTTATGTGGGATGTTAGTGAGAAAATAGTTCAAGTGATTGCTCATGGAGTCTAGGATAGAGAATTCCATACACTGGTCAATTTAGAGGTCTACAGGTTAATCTTACCTGTTACCTCAGGATCAACCCAGGAAAGATCAATCAACTCAGAAAATATATAATATTTTATATTTTATATATTTTATTTTATATTTTTATAATATATAAATATATATATAGCAGTGTTCATGTATATGTATGTACACATACTCATACACATATATATTTTTTGAATTACCTCATTGAGATATGATGAACACTAAACTGCATGTATTTAAAATTTATAATTTGACAAATATATGCACTCATGAAACCATCACCATGATCAAGATAGTGAACATATCCATCACACCCAAAAGTTTCCTGTGCTCTTTTAAATCCCTCCATTCCTGTCTTCGCCTTGGTAAATGTTCTGTGAGCACTTGACAAGAATGAGTATTTGTTTTGAGAGGATTATTTTGTAATTGTCAATTAGGTCAAGTTTATTGATAATATTATTCAGGGTTCTAGATCCTCACTGATTTTTCTTTCAACTTGTTTTATCAGTTATTGAAGTAAGAGTATCTGACAGCTCCAACTATAATTGTAGATTTGTCTGTTTCTTGTAGTTCTAACAGTTTTTGTTTTATGTCTTTAGAGGCTATGTTATTAGGTGCATAAACATTTAGCATTGCTATGTCCTCTTCCTGACTTGACCTTTATCATCATGAAATAACCTTCTTAATCTTGCTAATATTATTTGCTCTGAAATCTATTTTGTATGATATCAATACAGTCACTCTAGCTTTATTTTGGCTTATTTAAGCATGAAATATCTTTTTCCATCTTTTTTTCTTTTACCCTATTTATTTCTTTATATTTAAAATACGTTTCTTGTAGCAGCATGTCATTGAGTCTCCTCTTTTTCAATGCATTCGATAAATCCGCAGTGTTTAGACCATTTACATTTTATACTATTATGATATGATTAGGTTTAAGTCTGTCATTTCACATTTGTTTTCTGTTTGTCCTGTGGTTTGTTCGCCTTTTTTCCCTTTTTCTCATTTATTTTGGCTTACACATTTTTTAAAGATTATATTTTATTTCGTTTTTTGGTTTATTAGGTATAATTCTTTGGTTTGTTATTTTAATAGTTGCTTTAGCATTTACAACATACATATTTAACTTATCACAGTCCACCTTCAAGTGATATACCACTTCATGTATAGTGTAAGAACCTTACTTCCATTTCTCCCCTTCCTACCTTTATTCTATTAATGTCAGAAGTTTTACTTTATCAACAAAACTAAAAGACAACCTATGGAATGGGAGAAGATATTTGCAAATGACATATCCAATAAAGGGTTAGTATCCAAAATATATAAAGAACCTATGAAACTCAAGACCCCAAAAATAAATAATCCAGTTGAGAAATGGGCAGAAGACATGAACAGACATTTTTCCAAAGAAGACATACAGATGGCTAACAGACACATGAAAAGATGCTCAACATCACTCATCATCAGGGAAATGCAAATAAAAACCAGGATGAGATACCACCACACACCTGTCAGAATGGCTAAAATAAACAACACAGGAAACAACGTATTGGCGAGGATGTGGAGAAAGGGGAACCCTCTTGCATTGTCAGTGGGAATGCAAGCTAGTGCAGCCATTCTGAAAAAAACTATGGAGATTCCTCAAAACGTTAAAAACAGAACTACTCTATGATCTAGCAATTGCACTACTAGGTATTTATCCAAAAGATACAAAAATACAGATTCATAGTGCACCCTGATGTTTATAGCAACATGGTGAGCAATAGCAAAACTGTGGAAAGAGCCCAAATGTCCATCGACTGATGAATGGATAAAGAAGATGTGGTATATATACACAATGGAATATTACTCAGCCATCAAAAGAATGAAATCTTCATTTGCAATGATGTGGATGGAACTAGAGTGTATTATGCTAAGAGTAGTCAGTCAGTCAGAGAAAGACAAATACGATATGATTTCATTCATACGTGGAATTTAAGAAACAAAACAGATGAACATAGGGGAAGGGAAAAAAGAGAGAGAGAGAAGCAAACCACAAGAGACTCGTAACTATAGAGAACAAACTGAGGGTTGCTGGAGGGGAGGGGGAGATGGGGTAACTGGGTGATGGGCATTAAGGAGAGCATGTGATGTAATGAGCACTGGGTGTTATATGCAACTGATGAATAACTGAACTCTACCTCTGAAACTAATGATACATTATATGTTAATTAAATTTAAATAAAATAAAATTTAAAAAATAAAGTTATCTTAAGGAGATGTACATCATAAGAAAAAAGTCACATATTTACACATATAGTTATAATTTCTGATGCTCTTTATTCTTTTATGTAGATCCATATTTTCAATGGCTGTCATTTTCTTTCTGTCTCAAAGACTTCCTTTAACATCTTTTTTAAAAGCGTGAGTCTGCTAATGATGAATACTTTCAGCTTTTGTATATATGGAAAAGTGTTTGTTTGACCTTCATTTTTGAAACATGTTTTTCCTGGTATAGAACTCTAGGTTGTCATTTATTTTTCTTCTAGTACCGTAAAGATAGTGGTGTCTTCCTCTTTGCCTGTTTCCTACATGAAATCACTTTTTCCCCTGAATGCGAAGTGACTTTTTTCCTCTGGGTGCTTTTAAAGTTTTCTCTTTATGACTTTTTTTCAGCAATGTCGTTACGATTTGCCTTGGTATAGTTTTCTTCATGTTTCTTGGGCTTGTGTTTCTTTGAGCTTCTTGGATCTGTGGATTTATAATTTTTATCAAATTTGGAAAAATTTTTTTGCCATTATTTCTTCACTTATTTTTCTGTCTTCTTCTTTATCCTTTGGGCTTCCAAGTACACATATATTAGGCTGCTTGAAGTTATTCAAGTTCACTGATAGTCTTTTCATTAAAAAAAAAGTCTTTTTGTATTTTCTTCTGGGTAGTTAATTTTCCTATGTCTTCAACTTCACTAATATATCCTTCTGTGGTAGCTAATCCATCATTAATCCCATCAAGTGTATTTTCTTCTTACACACTATGGTTTTCATAAGCTTCTAGAGGCCGAATTTAGATCTTTAAAAAAATGTCTTCTACTTAAATTTTGGATAATTATAAAAACTCTTTTATAATGACCTTACTTGTTAATTTTAACATCTAGGTCAGTTTCAATTAACTTATTTTTTCTCTTATTATAGAGAGAATACATCATACTTTGTGACATCATTTTTTTGTTGTACCAGTATACATCATATTTCTGTGCTTTTTTGCATGCCTGGTAGTCTTTGGTTGGGTGCCAGATATAAAAATACTGTTGAACTTTGTTCTGGGACACGGTTAAGATACATTTGAGTCTTGTTTTCAAGATTTGTTAGTAGGACAAGAGCCATGTCTAGTCTGGGGCTAATTATTCCTCACTACTGAGGCAAGACCCTTTGAGAACTCCACCTAATACCCTATGAATTATGAGGTCTTTTTCTAGTCTGGCCGGTAGGAACAAGTGCTATTCTTGGCTCTGTGTGGGCACCAGGCACCGTTCCATCTAACAGTGAACAAGATAACAAGAGAAGACACAGTGCCTTCCCTCATAGTCTATTAGGAGTTAATGCTGAGTGATAAGTGCTGAGTGATGAGACAACTGTGGTGGTATATTGGAGGGAACCATAACCAAACTAGAAGGATCAGGGGAGTTTTTTCAGAGGACGTGATGTCTAAATCAAGTTCTGAATGCTAAATATGTGTTATCCATGCAAAGAACAGGGAAAGGAACTTTCCAGTCAAAGGAAGTGATACATGTACACATCTAGAGCAAACTAGAACAGGGTCAGTTTGGTTTGAAGGATTGAAACAAGTCCTAGGTAGCTCTAGTGAAGAGTGTGAGGAGTAATGGCAGGAGGCTGCCATTTTAATTGCTCTTAATAAACAATATTGCACTAAGAATAGAGGCTCCAGAGTCAGACAACCTTGGTTCACATTCAGCTCTGCCACTTACTATCCTCAATTTCTTAATCTCTATAATGGGGCTGATGTTAACATTTACCTCTTATACTAGGATTAGTTTGGATTACATATAACAGATAATCTAAAAGATCAGTAGCTTAAAAATGGTGGAACTTTAATTCTCTCCTTGTAAAAGATCTCATCAGAACTACCTACGCTCCTTCTGTCTTCCTCTTCTAATGTCCTAATACATGATCCAAGATGGCTGCTGGAGCCTAGCCATCTTATCTGTTTTTCAGACAGAAGGAAGGAAAAAATAGGGAAAGGGCAAAAGCAATAACTGTCTTTAAGAAACTATCTCTGAATCTCAAACAACTCTACTACATAAATCTCATTGGTTAGAAATTATTTCCATGGCCATTCCTAGTTATAAAGGAAGCTGAATATATCTTTTTAAACTGGCAATACTGTCACCATACCATGAATAAAGTTAGTGTTCTATTGCTGAGGACAAAGGAGAGTGGATACGGACAAGCAAGAAGCAGTTTTTTCCAAGCATATCTTATAGGTATAATGTAAGAATTAAATAAAAAATGCACATAAAACATGTGACATAGTGTCTGCACTGTATTAATTGCTCAGTAGATGTTATTTTCACAAAGCCGATTCAAAACAGCCCCTTTTCGGAAGCATTGTATAAGGGCGATTAACTGTAAACTAAAGGGTTTCTTACCTACACTCGAATGAACTGGTTTTTCTCCCTCATTGCTGTGGTGTAGGTGGAGTCTATGACACCATGCATATGACTAACAGCACAGGATCAAATAATAAGTCTCCTTCACACTGTATTAGTATAATGTACCCCACATCTAATTGCCCTTTGTTGACCTGAAGAGTTATTAATCACTGTTGGAAAGACATACTAATTGTACCTGATCAACCTGACAAAATAAGCAAATCATAAAGCCAACCAAGGGGAAGTCAAACAGAGAAAATGAATTTTTTTTTGTTTGTGAGACTACCATATTTATTCACGATATGAAGTAAACAGTCATTTATTGAGTCAAGTTCCTTCATTGACATCTTATCTCAGGCTATTTACTTTAATAGTTTAGCCCCCGTCAGTAAGTAGAGAAAGCTGTCTGCATCCATCTCATATGCTAGCATCAGCGTCATCATTATCATCATCATCGCCAACATCATTACCTTCCCGTGGTCATAATTACCCTCATCCAGGAACATTTTCACTAACCTGCAATTAGCTTAGCCAGAGATGGTAAACAAAGAGGCACAGGCCGACTTCCTCTTGGTCTGCTTGACTGGGGATAGATCTAACTGGAGTGTTAACTAAGCACTGGGAGATAAGGCTATCACCAGCTGGGGAAGTGAGGCTGGGAGACAAGTCCATTAAAAACACGGGAGGCTTGACTTATCACTGCACGTGACTATGTGCTTTTAAATGTCGACAACTTCTATAAAAATTCCATCTTCCTCACATGTGGTCAACTTGACTTACTGCAGTGAAAACTGGCAAGGTTCTGACCCTTCACATTTATCTCAGTCAGAGCCAGATAACCTTGCCCTGTAGTCTAAAAATATCCTGCTCTCCCTGGTTTTCTTTTTATCTCTCTAGCAATCATGACAAAAATGAGCCTGGGCCTTGGAAACGACATGTAGACTTGGAAAACTGTGCATTCCCACCCCTGCAACCCAAACACACTAGACCTTTGTTTTCAGGAATTGTGAGCACAGAACCTTGTGCCAAGGGGTGAGGTGAGGACACCTGCAGGTTTTCTCAGGCTCCTGTGCCCCGGATTGTAGCTGCTCCTTAGGTCTGCTGACCATGCTGCAGCTTGGCGGCACTTTCAGTAGCTTGTTCTTCCTGCATATTGTTCACTGTGGTAATAGAATTAGGAGTCAGAAGTCCTTGTTCTAGTCCTGTGTTGTCACCAAATCCTATTGGCCTTGAGAAAGCCACTCAGGTTTTGGGTTCTCCACTTCCTCATCTGTAAACGAGGACAATTAATAAATCATTTAAAAAATTTTCTCAACCTCTATGTTAATGACTCTTCTCTTGCTATAAACTCCCCCACTGGTGGCTTTCCTTATTTAACATCTTCTTATATTTTCTCCTCCGTCTCCATCTGGGAAGCCAATTACACGGACTCTGGGACGGTTGGTAATTCAACGAGGTGAGCACCCTGTATCCTCCATGCTGCATATAAGTCACCTGTAGTTTCATTAGTTCCTAGGGTTGATCTGAGATAAACAAAATGGTGTTTTTGGCCTTAGGTGGTTGGGGCTACTGGTATGTTCCTGGCAGCTTACAAAATTATGGGAACAGAAAATCTTTCCAGTGTGGTCTTAGTAAACATTCCAGGAAACACAAAGCCAGCAGAAAGAAGCCTAGGTGCCTGATTTTTAGATGTAATAGTGAGGCTTGGGACTAATCACCGGACAGTCCTTTCAGTCATGTTGAGAAAGGACAGTCTGCACTGTGCTTATTATAAAACGAGATTTAGGCTTTTGGAGGCATTGTGCTTGTTGGACCAACCCAAGTTCAACACTAATTTGGTTCTGGGGAGTGTAGTTATTGACCTGACTGATTTAGAGTGTGTCTCTTAAATTTTGTTCTTCTGGTCAGAGCTGATGCAGGCTTGAAGTGAGCTGAATTTGGCCTCAGACTGATAGTGTAGATGAAGCCCGAATGTTTTAAATGGTCCACAAGCAGATTGTTATTAATGAACTTTGTTAATTATCACCTTAAGCTGTATTTAAAAATGACCTTTTAAAGTGATGCTTCAGAAGCACGATCCATACCAATGTGAGCAAGCCTTTGACTTGATTAGATCCCAATACCTTTCTCTTGATGAAATTGCAACTTATTAACATTCTCAAATGAGATGGAGCTATAAATGTAAGTGGGTTTTAATACAATCATTTTTGAGGAAATGTCAAACTTCATTGCACACCTCTCTCTCCCGCCTCCTCCTTTAATGGCAGAGTTCAGTGAAGGACCGAGCCAGATTAATGAGCGAGGGACGGAGGGGATTTTGAAGCCAAGGAAAAGACCACATGGCAAATCAGTCTTTAATTTAATCATCTCAGTAGCCTATTCAGTGAGTTAGCATTATTGAACTACCCTGATCGTATTTATGTACCTGTGGAAGGAAAAATGAGGGAGAAACTAGGGCTGTGTTTATGGACATAAGGGAGACAGGAAAAGAGCAAAATTGTCAGCCTGAGAAGTCTGTGACCTGGAACGAAAAAGCATAATTGGCTAAGTAAATCCACGTAATTGAATTAAATATGAATAGGCGCTGATTGAGAATTGCACCATGGACAGAATATGCTTGCTGTTAATGACCCACGATTTATTTACACCTTAAACACCGTGTTTCCTTACTGCTCTAAAGTAGTAAAATTGCCTTCTTCCTGGTGAAATTTATTGCCATTTAAACATGCCAAAAGGCCATTCTGGCAGTCATTACAATAATCTATCATTTCTGCAACTGCTGGTATCCTGTTCTGTGGTCAAATTCAATCTGAGAAGGGTCAACAGAATTTTTCCACCAAATGCTTCCCTCTTGACTATCATCAATTTACTTTTGTCAACAAAAAGGGCATTACTATGGAATGAAATAGAAGATCCCCTTAAGACCTCTGGCAAACACCATGAGCTTCTCTGTGTCCAGTGTCTTTTCAGCCTGCAGATCTGTCTTTTTGCATGTGCCTGTGTGCACAGTTGGACCACCTCGTGCAGAAGCATGAGCAGGAAGGCTGCCACCTTTCTGTTTTTCTCTCCAGTGACAAAAAAAACCATACCTGACAGTAGCTGACACTCTTTATAGTTTCTGGCTTCCAGTGAGACTGGCATTTTCTCTACAGGAGGAACTTTCTGGGCTTTAGAGATGAATTATTGCCATAGTTAGTCACACCTCTCTTTCATGCTGTACCCCCTCACACCTCTTTTTATCTTGCATTATATGACATTTCTTGTTCAAGTCTCAGGTCACAGCATTCCAAACACTACACAGCAGGGGATGCTGGCTCTGTGGTATAGAAAGGAAAAAAAAAATCCCTCTGGTGTTGAGGTAAGAATTGAGATTTTCTCCACTCAGAAAAAATGAGGTGGAAAATTAAAGAAAAAATTGCAGTAAGTTCTGGCCGTCCCCTGTATTTTCCCTGACAAACGTATTTAGAAAAGGTGGTGTTTCTTTTTATGGAAGCAGGGAGAGAAACCATTTCTGTTTGTCTGTCTTGGTTAATGTTAGAAGGGATAGCTCCCATTCCAGCTTTCCTCCTGAGAGGTCAGTTGTTGCCTTTTCAATGGATGGAAGGAAGCAGTAAAGCAGAACAAGTAACTCCCTCTACATTATAATCACATAGTGGTGACTGCGTCACCCCTCAGCCATCAGCTCTTCACGTAGGCTGGAAATAGGTTATGATTTATTATCACCACGCTTAATCCTGAATGGTCAGACTGCAAACTTGAGGATGATATAGTGTTTACAGGGGAGTGTTTTGGGGGGGGGAGAGCGGGAATAAAAAATAACTTTTTTTGTTGTTAGTAGCAGTTTATTTCTTTGATCATATAAAATGTACTTTCACAATTTATCACTTATCTGTATTTTTACAAGTCCAAACAGCCTTTTTCTTTCTAAGAAAGTAGATTTCCCCCCCTAGTTTTATTGAGATATAGTTGACCTTTTAATTATGTTTAGGGACCTTGACAAGCAGAGGGTTGCTCTTCTTTGGCCTTTAACACCTCTTTTTTCTTTTTGCCATTACTTACTATTTATTAGGTTTTAGTTTATGTATCATTTGTCTAAAGTCTAGCTTGAAGTTAGGCATAACAACAAACTCATGTTCTATACATTGGATTAAGCTAAACTTAATGAGATAGCATATTTGACAATTCTCATTATTTAAAACAAAGCCAATCTCCTAGCTTTTTAAACTTCTTTTTTTTTTTTTGAAGTTTATTTTGTTTAGTAATCTTTCCACCTAACATGGGGCTCGAACTCACAAACCCTGAGATCATGAGTCACATGCTGTACTGACTGAGCCAGCCAGGTGTGCCAGTCTCCTAGCATTTTAGACAATGTTTTTGTAACGTATCATGTTATAGTAGTTTCAGGTGTGTTGTATAGTGATTCAGCAATTCCATACATCAGCCAGTGCTTATCATGATAAGTGCACTTCTTAATCCCTATCACCTATTTCAGCCCCCATCCTCTATAACCATCAGGTTGTTCTCTATAGTTAAGAGTCTGTTTCTTGGTTTGTCCCTCTCTCTCTTTTTTTTTTGAAAACTATTTTTCCTATTACAAAAAATACATGTTTATTGTATAAAAAATGGAAAATATAAATAAGAAAAAGAAGAAAATCATAAAACATCATTAAAATCATTAATAATCCCACAATATAGAGATAATCATTGCTAATATCTGAATGTACATAGTTCCATATTTTTCTGTTTGTCTACCTATATATATATATTTGCAGAAAAGGAAAATATATATGCACACTATGAGCTTTATATAAGATGTTTATGGGAGCGCTGTTCATAATAGCAAACACTTGCAGACAACCTGAATATTGATCGAAATAAATTGTAGTTCATTTATTTTTTATCTTATTTTTTTAATAATAATTTTTTATTATGTTAGTCACCATACAGTATATCCTTAGTTTTTGATGTAGTGTTCCATGATTCATTATTTGCATATAACACCTAGTGCACCATGCAATATGTGCCCTCCTTAATACCCATCACCGGCCTATCCCAGTGTAGTTCACTTGTATCGTGGAATAGTATATAGTAGTCAAAATGAATACACTGAAGCCAGTAGTAAAAATAGCTGAATCTCAGCAATAGAATTTGGAGCAGAAAGTATTAGTCCCCAAAGATTATATATAGTGTAATACCCTTTCTATTGTTAAGTCACAAGCAACAAAATCAAAAATATTTTTACCTCTGCTTTAGGAATACAGAGAGATGTAATAGAAGTTGGAGAGTTTATGCAAAAGTGGGAATAGCAGTGGAGTAGTTAGTTGCCTGCTGTCCAGATCTTGGGAAGAAACCTGGGGACTTTCAAACCAGTTTCTCTTTTCAGTTCCAGTTCTCATCTCTGCTTGCAGGCTTTTGGTATCTCAATCTTGACACTGTTGACATTCTTTTTTTTTTTTTTCAAAGATTTTTATTTATTTATTTGACAAAGACAGCCAGCGAGAGAGGGAACACAAGCAGGGGGAGTGGGAGAGGAAGAAGCAGGCTCCCAGCGGAGGAGCCTGACCGTGTGGCTCCATCCCAGAACGCTGGGATCACGCCCTGAGCCGAAGGCAGACTGCGCCACCCAGGCGCCCCCACTGTTGACATTCTTGACAAGGTAATTCTTTGTTATGGAGGGCCATCCTGTGCCTTGTAGGATGTTTAGCAGCAGTCCTGGCCCCCACTCACTAGATTTGGTAGTACCTTTTCTCCAGTAATAATAATAATAAAAAATGGCTCTAGATTTTACCATAGGTCTCGTGCTGGGCAGAATTGGCTGAGAACCATGTTAGGAGAGCACATATCAATTGTTATTGGCTCAAGAAGAATATAAATAAGTGGATTTTATTTTTAAAATTCTGTGCTTTTAAAAAGTAGTTAATCACCACTTGGATTATTCATGCTACAAACACTACAAAATTTAGTTCCCCACTTGGTTTATTTTGGTGTTGGTAGAGCCCACTGAAATAACATAGGCAACTAAAATGACTTGGTACAGAAACAGATTTTATTGTTTTATTAAAAAGTCCTTTGTAAAACCCACTGACATATTTTTGTTGGCTCCTATGGAACCGTATTCTGCAACATCATTGATTCTCTAGGCAGTATGGAAACTTCTGGTAGGGACCCCATCCTGCTGAGTGACCTCAGGAAAGCCACTGTGCTTCATCAGTCCCATATGAGAGAGAAAAAAAAGAGCAGTCATAACAATTAAACTGGCGAGCCTAGAAGGCCTTCTGAAGAAAGGTCTATGTGAGGACAAACTTGTAATATTTATTGTGATTATCAGCCCCTCAGGGGCCTTTTGAAGAATTCTGTCTGATTTATCAGGCAGCTGCCCCATGGATATACATGAAGTGAGAAGGGAAGGAGTGGGGGAGGGGAGAGAGGTGGCGAGCGTGACCAGGTTGTGGCACTGCTCCAGGGTGACATCATATTTACCCCCATATGTTCAGATCATTTCTAAATATCATCACAATCCTGTTGTGGCACCATTTTCTGTTCTTGCTAAACTTTGGGAAGCAAGGAAGACTTTGGAATTTTAATGCTCACTTTAGCCTGTGAAAGACATGATAATGCTCAAAAGTAGCCTGACCTTTTCATTGTTCATTGCTGATTGGTTGACTGACCATTCCTATTCCCTATTCCAACTGCTTCAGCAACTTCCTTGTCTCCTTCCCTTCTTAGCACCAGGTACATAATTCTGTTGAGACCGTGGCCTTTTTCAGTGTATTTCTTTGCCAAGATCTTGTTCATCTTACTCTGGCCCATGAATTTTCTTCCAAGGTGAGAACTAAATGGTGGAATTAAAGCTTAGCAGAAAAATCAAAATCAATGAATGCTAGTGTCTGAAATTACCCATTCATCAACAAAAAAGGAACTATGTGATAGGCTAGTTTATATTAGAAGCTGAGAATTATCCTTAACTTCAGAGAGGGTAAGTAAGTAAATTGGCTTTGTGGAGGAATACTCAGATTGTAACTAACTCCAAACAAGAAGGGGATAAATATAATAAAAATGCCACTTTCAGATGTTCTTCAGACATCTCTTTTGCTGTTATTATACTTATTTGTTAATTAAGGAATTCTTAATTCCATTTATCAATATTATTTTCATCGTGACTAGATTTCCTATTTATCTGGCTAAAATTCCCACCGCTAGAGTCATTCCTGCCAATTAAGGTAGGAATATTTACCCTAGAAGCTATTATTTGAATTCGCATCTGTTATCTGGAAGAGGTAGAGGAACTGGGGGAAGAAGAAGTACAACCATTTTCTACAAACACACTTTCAAAAAATTAGCATTAAATAGTTGATTAAATTACCCACTTGGACATCAAAAGTAGAGAACAAGTTCTGGGCTATGGAATAGAGAAAAGACAAACTTGAAATAAACCATCCTTTTCTGGTATTGACTCTAAGAATGTGATATTGAATCCATTGTCTGCAGCTGGCTAAATCCATTCTCAAACTGTTTCTATTTCTCTGATATAGAATAAGACATATTTGTGAAAAGAAGCTGGGGTGTTGAATCCATCACCAAAGTAGTGACAACCCTGTCAGCTTTAACTAGACAGAGGAAGCAGTCATTTAGTATGATCTTTACCACTTACAGATAAAGTAATCACTAAACACATGTTAGATGACACAAAGATGTCTCTTCGATGACACTTCCCTGAAAATGAAGAGCTGAGGCTCACCAGGCAATATGGAACACATGAACCAATACAAATCGAGGCTTTTCCAACCCCATGTTAGACTCTCTGTGGCTGACACTTAACAAGTCGACTTATCTCTAAAGGGATTAACCAAAAAATAATTGCATGCAGCTTGCACCCTGCTGAGCTATCTTATACACCCTTATCAAGGATCATTTTGAAATAGGCAGAGATCTGCTGGGTACTTTCTAAGCAATTAGTACCGTCAACCAAAGGAATTATAGTAAAGAAGTCCATTTGGAGTGACACCAAAAAAATGAAACAGAGTTATTCATTTTTTCCCCTTTGTTTTAGATGGAGTAAAGACTGCTTGAGATTGTGAACTCCAAGAAGGCAGGCACTGAGTCTGTCTTCTTCATGCTGTGTCCCCAGCCCGGGATGTGCACATTATAGTTTGTAGGATGAATGAATTAATGAACAAATGTTTGCATTATATCAGTTTTCATGTGCAGTTTCAGTGGTAAAGGGAATGATGGTCATGAGGTGCCTCAGTTGATAAGCATCTGCCTTCGGCTCAGGTCATGATCTCAGGATCCTGGGATGGAGTCCCACGTTGAGCAGCTCGGCAGAAGTCTGCTTCCCTCTCTTTCCCTCTGCTCCTGCCCAGTGCTCATTCTCTCTCTCTCTCTCTCTCAAATAAATAAATAAATAATCTTAAAAAAATAATAAAAAAATGGGAATGATGGTCAAATTGTGAATTCCTCCATAGCATTATAATTGCTAACATTTATTATTTACTGTGCTCCAGACACTTTAAAAAATGCTCTACATATATAAACACATACAATCCTTCAACAATCCTATATAGTAGGCACTGTTTTAATCACAATTTATATATGAAGAAATTAAAACTTAAAAAAAATAAAGTAAAACTTAGAGGTAAAGTAATTTGCCCAAGATCATGCAATTGGAACCAGAATTTGAACTCAGGTCTAGCAAATTTTGATAATCCATTATACTGCTTGAGTGTAATTTAATTAACTAAAATTAATCAAAACTGGAATTAAATAAAATTAAAAAAATAAAATTAAACTAAATTTTAGTTTGCTAAAATTAGTTCTAGAGTTTGGGTCCACTATTCCAGTAAGGTGCAAACCATTCTCTATCCCATCATTTCTCCTTTCTCCTTTCCTCCTTCTTGCTTTATTCTTTCTTTCCTTTCTTTCTCACCTTCTTGCCTTTCTCTATCCCAAGGTGGTAGATGACTTTGAGGAGTAGGGTCCAGATTGTCAAAGAGAGTGAGGGAAGAAATCATTCCATTCCTCGGATAGTTTCCCTATTCTTCTTTTTATGTTGCTGCTTGTGGTAATAGAGGACGTGCCATAAGTAAATAAATTCCAAGAAAACAACTTAACAGTTAATGTCTAGGTCTTTGTTTTTATTTTAGGTTTGGAACCCTAGCTCTGTCACTCACTGTCTTTCTGTACTTCTCTTGGCCTGTCTGAGGGTTGTGGTGATGAAATGACAGGATATATACAGTGTTGCCATCCTGCTTTGCTCAAATTGTGAGAATTCAGTCAATGTTTAGTTCTTTTTCCCACTGCATCTCTTCTTGGAAAATAATGATCAAGCCATGATGTCAGAGAGTAGGGCAATAGAAGGAATTCAAGGATGAAACAAGAAGTTTTTAGGTATAAGTCCACCTGAACAAGCCTTGTGTATTTAATGCCACTATGGCATTCTCTTGAAGAGTCTAAAACCACTTTTTACCCAGGAAGAAGTGTCTTCTTAGCCAGTTCCTCATGATGACCCATTTCAGTTTGTCACTAGGAGTCACTCTGTGATCCAATGGCCTGTCTTCAGATTCTTTGCTTGGACTTTGAAATTTGACTTCTTCGGTCATTGTTTGAGTCACCTGATCCAGAACTCCCTGGAGCTGTGCCCAGTCTGTGGGTTTTAACATTCCTGGAAGGAGCCGTCTAGTTTCTGGTACTGCAGACAGTAACCTGACCCTTTCTCCTTGATCAAGGGCTGGTGTCAAGGCACTTGAAAAGCAGAAAGTCAAATGAAGAAGACATCTGCCCACAATTATATCAGCGTTGGCTTTGTTTAGTTTTCAAGGAGTTACAGACAGGACACCATTGCAGGAACAAATTCATGTTTTGGAGGGCCTGAAGCTTATATAATTTGGGGGAACTCTTTAAGAGAAAATATCAAAGTAGTCCTTGAACATAATGCTGGGGTCTCTGTCAAGGCTTTGGAAGGAGCCTATGTAATTGAGACACTCTGCAAATAGTCTTCATTAGCTTTGTGTTAAATTCACCCATGGTCATACGACTCATTGAATCAAGTAAAGCCTTTTTGGATCTTTAGCCAGGACCTCAGCTGGGCCCATTTTGTTGGGAGCTTATGCTCATTTACTGTATGAAAAAAAATCTACTTTCTTTCCTTTTCCTTTTTACCTGTTTGAACACAATTCTTCCTGTCTTGGAATTATCAGAAGCTTCCAAATAATCACTATAAAGTTACCCTTGGCAGGCAGATTATAATTATTGATTTGTAACAAAAGCTAATAATTTTAGGCACATGTGCCAGATTCTGGGATAAACACTTACTATGTAGTCTCCTATTTAATTCTCACGCGATCTCTGTGAGATATCTGTTCTATCATTTTTCTCACTTTGTAAAATAACTTGCTCATTCTCGTGCCCAGAGGGTGGATGAAACAAGGTTCAAATTTAGTCCTGTGTGATTAGATTAGTATCCACGTTGTCAGCTGTTTTGCTATAATCTTAGGATTGAATGTGTATGTGTTAGGTGGATGATACCAGTTGTTCTATATGCAGTGGAAGCAGTACACTTTTTAAAAAGCGGGCAGTTTGGGATCCAGTTCTCCTCTACCTCATTCCCTTTCCCCCATCTTTATTACCCAGATAACAATTCATCCATTAACAAATGAACCTACTTTTTCTACACCTCAAGTGTCCCAGCTGCAAAATGGGATGATAATACTTTATCTGCTTGAAAGCTGCTGGCCAGATCATATGTCCCTTGAGATTCCTTCTTGATTTAAACTCTATAATTACTCAACCACTGCTCAAGTTCCTAAACACCTGTCTCACTATTTGCCTAAATTCAGATCTTAAATAAATAACTGACATCCAAATGTTGTCCCAGAGTTTAGGATGGAGCCAGCTATCAAACAGAAGTCTCCAGTGGAATGAGCCAGTGTTGAGACTTTGAAAAACAAAGATCAATCTAAAGTTCAAAGAGGGGAAGAAAAAGGTATGTTCCTAGTTAAATGCACCCATGTTGAACTGAAGACTCAGAAAAGTTCTTTTCATTTCATTTTATGTTGGACTGGCTTTTAAGAAAACAATCTTGGAAGTGTTTATTTTATAACTCTAACAGTGTCCAAGAAATTGTGGATAGCCAAACTCTGAAAGAGCACAGTTGTGAATAGAACTTATTTTCAGTAAGCAGAAATCCCCTTCCTGTCCCAGACCTACATGACCATAGTGAAGCTGTCCCCCCTAAAAGAGGACAAAAGATACTGTCAATTGGGTATGGCTTCCTGAGCTAAGAAGTCCTTCCTCTGATGCCTCTTCTTGAATTTGACTATTTGAAAGCTCATTCTTTATTGCAAAATGGGAGACAAAGCATATTTCTTATCCTTTTGATTAGTATTGCAGCCCAGATTATGATTTAGTGATTTTGGGAAAAAGATGGTATCTTAGACCAGAATATACATCTTTTGTTTTACAGCATTGATAATGTGTATTAGCGTGGTGTTTCTACTCTCTCTCTGACTTCATTGATATTTAAGCAGTTTTAACCAGATAAACATTCTGTAGATCTTTGCTTCTACTACCTAGATCTGTCCAAGATATAACTTTAGATAGTATAGTGGCCTGTGTGTGTGTGTGTGTGTGTGTGTGATATATGTTGCCAACATCTAAAAAGCACAGAAAAGATCTGGAAATGAGTGAAGTGATAACACCATTAGTTCTTAATACACATATGCACCCTGAAATTTTTGTTAACTCTTTTTAATACTTTATCAAAATATTATATTGAAGGGCAAATCCTATTGCTGTTAATCTGTATTTAAATTTTTGATGAAATCTAGATATGGATGTCTAAAAATATTTATCAGTGTTCAGATTGGAATTTTTTTTAGACTTGTTTCCAGCTTGATAAAAAGTGACAAAGCTTTTGACATTATTTGGTAAGTATATAACATTTACATCATTTCAAAAAATACTGCCATGACTGTCTTACACATGTTTAAGCTTGAAATTTTGAAAGGTATTTTCTTTCTTTCCTTTTTGATTTGTCCCTCCCTTTGGTTTGTTTTTGTTATTGATATTAAACAGTGTAATCTTTGCAAGTGTAAGTTCGAGATTATTCTGGAATATTTATTGCCTTACCAGAAATGTTAGTAAGAAATGTTCTTTAGAGTAGAAGGATAGACTTGAAAAAAGTTCTTTATTTCTGGGGAGAGGGTGATGGGGAGTGAATTTTACTTTCATCTCAATTTATTAAAAATCTATAACTGAAATATATCTTATTTCAGAGATCAACAATTTTAGAATTTCAGATAGTACTTGCTCAGGAGTACATGCTACACAATATACTAAGTAAATAACAAGATAATGTAGATCTACTGTTGAATCAGAATCTGTGTACTGAGGGTTGATGGAGGGGAGGCAGATTGGGGGTGGATTAAATGGGTGATGGGTATTGAGGAGGGCACTTGTGATGAGCACTGTGTGTTATATGTAAGTGATGAATTGCTAAATTCCTGAAACCAATATTACACTATATGTTAACTAACTGGAATTTACCTAAAAACTTGCAATGAAAAAAAAAAAGAGTATGTACTTGAACAAATGTGTAAATCTTACATATCTCAAAGAAAAAGTGTTCTACACTACATCAGAAACTAAGGATATACTGTATGGTGACTAACATAACATAATAAAAAATTATTATAAAAAAAAGAATGTTGTTGCTTTTTAAAAAAAACACTAAAGGTTAGATCAAGGTATATGGTTTGTTCTAACAGACATTTAGGTTAATCATGAAGATAAGGAAGGCACTGTGGGTCAAAATCAAACATTTCTCTCATGTTATGCGTATTTTGTTCCTGTTCTATTGGCTTTATTTTCAAAATTGTAGTTATAGTATTAGTTTTCCTTCATTGGTATTCTTGCATATGCAATTCATTCAATAAATATGACTTTCTCCAAAAAAGTGACAATGCTTTGACACTTTATTTTATTTTTAAAAATTTTTAAAATTTTTTTAGAGAGAGAGAAAGAGAGAATGGGGGGAGAGGTAGAGAGAGAATCTCAAGCAGACTCCATGCCCTGCACAGAGCCTGATGTGAGGCTCGAACTCACAACCCTGAAATCATGACTTGAGTCAAAATCAACAGTCAGGCTTAACCTACTCAGCCATCCAGGGGCCCCAAAAGTGACAATGCTTTAATGAAAAAGAGCATCAGATGAGTAAGCTCTGAAGAATGGGTTCTAGTTTGAATTCTGTTACTACTTACTCGTGTGACTTTGAGCAACACTTGCAGTATCACTGAATCTGTTTCTCCATCAGCAAATTAGGAATAATAATATCTCCTTGAATCTCTCATAGGCTAAAGCAAAGGCCAAATAAATCAATGTATCTATGGAATTTAAGTACTATAAAAATGCAAGACACCATTATTCCTTCAGATTTTAGCTTTCACAGATAGAACATGTAAGGAACACAGTTACATGGCACGAATGTGACATTGTTTATTCTCATAGCAAGAATAGGCTATTTCTCTAGTTTTATGTCTAGGCTATGCACAGGCATATGGTTATGATATCTGTTCTGTAGATAAGAAGAGCCAGTTAGAGATACATTGTCTAAGGAAATGTATGACTTAACTGAAACATGGACTTCTGTCAACTATTAAACCAATTCTTAAAAGTGCAGGTGGCTGCTAGAAGCTGTTTAATGTAATACATACAGGCTTTTAACCAGGTTATGCCTCAAAATATTTGGAGGTTTCTATAACCACAGACCTGTGGGTTCCTCTCTTGGAGATTTTTGATCCAGAAAGTCTGAGTGGGGTCAGAGCATGTGTAGAGTTGAGAACCAATGCAGTATCTTTCTATTTATGAGATGACTGCTCTGGAATGCAGTGAGGTTAATGTTTTCCATTGGTTCTAGTTGAATTTTGCCAATGATATCACCCACATGGCACGAGTTATCATTAACACCTAGTCCTCAGTCTTATGTTATCTCTTCCCCTTGTGCACCCGCTCGTTAATCTTTCTTTCCTCCATCTCCTGAACTTTTAGCTTCTGCTCTAACCATGTTTTTGACCTACCCGTTCATGATTCAAGCCATCACAGGCTCCATCAACCAGAAAGGCTTCCCTTACAGGTGATCTCTTTTTAAAACCGGCCTGAATCTTAGCCTTCCATGACACCTATCCAGACTGTGTAGAAGAGAAATATGAGTACCTGCCACCCTAACTGCCTGGATTTTATGAATAGGGAGTAGTATGATGAAAGTATTTTAGAAAGACTAAACTGGCCATGTGGTGCAGAATGGATTTGAGGGAGGAAAGAGTGGAAGAAGGGCATCAGCTTGAATTTCATTGCTTTGGTCCAGAGGGTTGATGCAAGAACAATGTAATTTCCTAGTTGACCCAAATAAGGATGATGATGGGAGTGAGGAACACAAAGGATGGAGCTGGTTTGGGGAGAACAATGGTTCTTTGGTTTTAAACATTCAAGGAATTTCGTGATAATCATACTCTTTGAGCAATAGTGGACCACGAATGCAGATTTCACTGGTGCACAGTATAGCAGAAAGAGCCTGAATCAGGAGAGAGAACATTTTCAGTCCAGTCTTGATTCTAATCCTTACTAGCTGTGTGTCCTTGGACTCCTCATTTACCATTTCTCTGCTTCATTCTCTTCCTCTGAGGGTTGTAACACCTGCTGTATCAACTACATGTGAGAACAACGTGTAACATATACATTACACTTCTGGTTTTCGCAGGTGATAGGTACTTGAGTAAATCCCACTCAAGGAAGAAAGGATATCTGCAGATATGGTCCAGGGCATAGGCACTATGAGCACTGCAGCTCATTTCCACTTCTAGGTCATGCATTTTGCTCCTGGATTTTAAAAGCCTTGTCCTTGCAGTCAGATTGCACTGGACTTGTTAATAAATGACATCCAGGGAATCATACTGGTATTGGGATTTGTCTATTTAAGCAGGGCTTCCCGGAGTAAGGCAGTATGCTGCCCTCGACAGAGAACTCTGTTTATCACTTTGGAGATGCAATAAAAATAACAAATGTCCAGAGTAAACCTAATTCACTATGCTACTTAGTATTTGAAATACATAAATATGTCAAGCAAAAGACCTCTAATAGACCCTTTTATCCTGGTAATAGTGTACATATAATTTTCCTCTCATTAGTACAAAAACTACCTAGGGAACTCTTGGCCCATCCTTCATCCATTTAATCTGCATTAGCTTACTTTTACCTTGTGTTTAATCTGCTTTCCCTCAAGGTATTTTGAATAAATCAATAAGAATACATGATTGTTTAATGATTTTTAGAAGAGCTCCCTTCGACCACAGCTGCATGATTTAGAATGACTAATTCCACTTTTTACAATTGATCCTTCCCTGTGTGGACCATCCATTTCTGCCAGGCCATTGTGAGAGAATTCTACAGCAGACAGCTCCCTATTCCCGGGGCTCCTGGTGGGCTGGCTGGCTTACTAGCCTGGCAGGGCCCCCTCCCTCGTCACCATCTGATTACACATCACATAAAGGCTCACTCTCAGCCCCCTGCTCAGCTGCTGCTCACAGGCAATTTTCTGGGAGCTTAAATGTGTCCAATTTCAAAATTTCTTTCCTCCATTTCTCTCTTCACTGTGAATGCTTGAGAACTGAACTCCCCTTCAAATACATTGAATTTCCTGAGTATTCTGATAGAATAATGGGTACAGTTGTGACAAAGTAGCAGCAATTCACTAGCTAGAGGCTCATGATAGCTGTCTAGGTTTACCTGTGTGTGTGTGTGTGTGTGTGTGTGTGTGTGTGTGTGTACACCTTGGGATTCCTGTTGCATTTGGAACTGAGACTGAGAGAGTCTCAACCTGAGTCAGAACTTGAATGCTCTGAGTAAGGAACTGTGGATGCGGATGTGCTTGGAGAAGCAGAGAAAATTGATGGGCAAAGGAAGATGAAGCAGAGAGAAGCAGACACAGGAGACTATGTGGGGGCCCACAAACAGGTAGAGAACTGCCTTCCTGTCAGCTTTGCAGGTCCTGGTTCTGGTCCCCTGAGAACTGGCTGTCTTCCCTCCCTGGGGTTCTCTGTTTTCTTGTAATAAATCACCTTTTTTTCCTTAGGTAAATTTGATGTTTCTGTTACTTTAACTCAAGGAACTTAGCTTGAAAGACAAAAATGTTGACTGGACTCTGATATGAGACTTAATTAAAGTGACCATATTAGCTTAGATTCCTGTCCCTGGTAGAATCATGGGGATATTCTTGGAGACTTTCAAGTTCACAGAAAGATAGCTCAACAAACTTTATTCACAATTTTCTGAAGTTATGCCCAGTTATTAGAGAATGAAAATGAAATAGTTGATTGTCTATATATTGTTTGCTATATAAAAGTACAATGTAATATGTATTATTACTTAATAGGTAACACTGCATTTTAGCATGGATTTAGGGGTTGACTATCAGTTTGTTCTGCTTCCTGAGTCTATTATTATACCTCCCTGAGTCTGTTTTCTTATTTATTGCATAAAATGGGGATGGTAATATCTTCTCAGGGTTGTTGGACAATTAAATGGGTAACATATGGCAAGTGTCTGGCTCAATGCTGATGCTCATTTCAGCCCAGTGAACATTTATTGAGATCCTCTGATGTATCTCAGTAATAATAGCAAAAACTTAATAAGTGCTCACTCTGTGCCAGGCATGACTTGCCACACACCGTTTTAATTCTCATACCACCCCCATGAGGAATGTGCTGCAGGTGTCCTGCCCCATGCCCTCTGCACTCACCCTTCTTACCCACACAAACATTCCAACTTCCAACCCCGAGCTCCTGCTGTCTGACCACAGGGGCCTGCTGAGCCTGCAGGGGGCGGAGGGCAGGAGTGGCAGAACTGAGAGTTACACCTGGGTAGCTTGGCTCTGGAGGCCACATGCCTAACCACCATGCTGCACCACCTTTCTAAGAATAAGTTGGATACATGGAGGTTAAAGCCAAACCAGAAATGTCTGCCTTCTTTCTTGGCTATAGGAGTCCGGGAATTGTGCATCATGGTAGTTTAGAACTTAGGTCTAAAGGTATAGTTGTTGTTGTTCTTTTTTCTTCTTCTTTTTTTGTAGGATAAAAGTAGTGCTCGAAAGATGGAAAGACTTGATTAAGGTCACAGTATTCAGTGAAGATTAGAGATAGAATCAGAGATAAACTCATTCAGAGCATTTTGGGGGCAGTTTTAAAACTTCAAAATTTACATGTTACCATTTTGCATCACTTATATATATGACTTTGTGAGAAAGTCATTTGTTAAGGTTCTATGTAACAGCGAGAATTGGACATAGAAGTCACCGGACCTCAGAAGTGTAACTGCTCTGGTGAGGGAGGGGGGTTGGTGATGGAGAGCACTGGCTAACCAGCTGGACAGGGTTCTTTTCCATGGCTCCTGTAGTGCCCAGGACTCAGCTGCCTCAAGCTAGAGTCAGTTTAGGACCCAGATGGACAGCTTTAAAATATAAGGATGAATCTTTTTCTCATTTAAGATTATTTTAGAAATATACTTGGAGGAACAAGTGACAGGAGAGAATATCCATGGGAGAAAATAGCAAAGAAAGTCAGTATTTCCTGTACTGTCCCACCTGCATGGGTGGGCACCAAGTTATCGATCTAGGGAGCTTGCCCTCTAATGGACACGTGTAACTCCAGACTGTCTGAGACCAACAGTGCTCCTTTCTCTCACCTCACCCCAATTTTGTTCCTCCTTTCCAACACCTTTCCACAAGGTCACAAATACCTTAGTGACCAGCCATGCTCTGGTTCCTACTTTTAGTCTGCTTACCTTAACTAACATCAGTGAAGTAGATACTTGGCTAAGCATTTTCTGAGCACTCTCTCATTTCATCCTCTCAACAATCTAATGAGGTATAGGTAGTCTTATTAATTCCATTTTAGAGATGAGAAAGATGAGGAAGCTGACGATCATAAAAGATCTATAGAAGGTAAGTGGTAGAGTTGGGGTTCAAACCTGTGCAATCTAACTAAACAACTCTATGTAAACCTTTTACTCTGTACATTATTTGTGTACTTGAGACAATTGCTGAACATAACAGTTTTTTAAAATTTTTATCCTGCAATCATGAAAAGGGAAACATGGGCTACATTCTTTTTCTTTTAAAAACTTCATTTTTTTTTCCCAAGCAGTTTTGGGATCACAAAAAAATTGCTAGAAAGGTAAAGAGGTTTCCCATCTATCCCCTGCCCCCATGCATGCATAGTGTCCCCCATTACCAATATCCCCCACCAGGGTGGTACATTTGGTACAACTGATGAGCCTGTATTGACACATGATAATCACCCAAAGTCCATAGTTTTACCTTAGGGTTCACTCTTGGTGTTGTACATTCTGTGGGTTTGGACAAATATATAATCACATCTATATCATTATAGTATCATACAGAGTATTTTCAGTGCCTAAAAATCCTCTGTGCTCCACCTGTTCATCCCTGGCCCTGACTCCATTCCCTAGAAACCACTGATCTTTTTTCTATATCCATAGTTTAACCTTTTACAGAATATCATATACAGTTGACTCTTGAACAACTTAGGTTTCAACTGTGCAAGTCTACTTATATGTGGACTTTTTTTGGATATACTATGGTACTATAAATATATTTTCTCTTCCTTATGATTTTCTTAATAACATTTTGTTTTCTCTAGGTTATTTTATTATATTTGTATGATATATAAAACTTGTGTTAATTGACCATTTATATTATTGGTAAGATTTCTGGTCAGTAGTAGGCTATTAGTAGTTAAGTTTTTTGGGAGTCACAAGTTATACACAGATTTTCAACTGTACCGGATGTTGGTACCCCCCTACCCCTGTGTTGTTTAAGGGTCAACTGTAGATCGGCTTCTTTTGCTTTTATGTACATTTAAGATTTTTTGATGTCTTTTCATGGCTTGATAGATCATTTCTTTTTAGCACTGAATAATATTTCATTGTCTGGATGTTCTGCAGTTTATTTATCCATTGATATACCGAGGGATATCTTGGTTGCTTCCAAGTTTTGGCAGTTATAAAAAGAGCTGCTATAAACATCTGTGTGCACGTTTTTGTGTGGACGTAAGTTCTAGACTCTTTTTTACACACAGAGCGTTTAATCTGCCACCGTCTTGTGAAGTACTTCCTGTGAGGTATTTCCTTCACATTTTGTAGATGAAAACACAGAGCTCAAACAGATGCAGTACTTGCCAGGAGTTGCCCACCTGGTAAGAGCTGTGCTTGACTATACACCCAAGTTTGCCTGACTCTAGAAGTGGCACTTTTTAAAAAAAAGATTTATTTATTTTATCTGAGAGAGAAGGGGGGAGGGACAGAGTGAGAGTGAGAGGGAGAGAAGCAGACTCCCTGGTAAGTGTGGAGCCTGACGTGGGGCTCAATCCCATGACTCTGAGATCGTGATCTGAGCGGAAACCAAGAGTTGGATGCTCAACTGACTGAGCCACCCAGGTGCCCCGTTAAGTGGCAACTTTTAACCACTGTACAGCACTGCCTTTTTAAAACAAGTGTTGACTCTGGATTTCTTTGTCTTTATAATTTTAAGAGGGCTTTTATATGTTGCTGATTAAATAGGCCTACACAATACTTCAGTTAAATTTAGTGGGGGAAGGCTTTGTAAACACTGCGATAGAGGAGGGGGTTTATACTCTAATGCTCTCCTGAGCATGGGTAATAGGATAAGAAGGTACAGAACTCAAGGAAGGGGGCTTTGAAGAAGTTTTCTCAGCTGGAGGAGGAGAGTAAAGGGGGAGTTATACTGGCAAATCAGGTTAGGAGAACCTGAACTGACAAAGGGGAGACCCTGGGTTTGTTAGTCTGGAGGGTACTTCTCTTCCTTGTGGGTTTCAGAGAGGGCTTGGCTATTTCTGGAGGCAGTTTATTCAGTAAAGAGCTGGGAAAGGCCCGTCTTATTTGTAGCCAAGGGATGGTATCTGTTTTAATATTTCTTGGCACCTCTGTAGCCCTGAACTTCAGTGCGGAACACACGGGGCTTGGGATCAATTAGAACTTAAGGGCTGGAAGTCATTATGATAGAACAGTATTTGTAATTTTTCTCTTGAGGACAGAAGAACTGAAATTCTGCTGCCCCTTGCCCTGCCTTCTCAGGCTAGTGCATCACTCTAACTTAGGAGGTTGCTCTCCTGTTGTTTGACTTTCCAGCTGGGGGAAGCATTAGTTGAAAGTCAGCTGACCACATTTGGTCACTATCATATCCTGTCATAAGCCAGTTTATTCATAGTGACTTTGTTAAGAAAACCTGGGCCAGTGAGTTAGTGTGTGTGTGTGTGTGTGTGTGTGTGTGTGTGTATGTGTGTTTTTTAAGGAGTAGTCTGGAGCTAGGGTACTATTATTCTATTAGAATGGATGAAGCACATATTTTTTGTAAAATAGAACTCTTAACACTGGCCATGTCCATAAATAGAGTCCAAATGACTCAAGGCAGACAAATATTATTTAGTAATTTCTTTAAAGTACAGGAGCCACACCATTAAACCTCCTGGCTACCTATTTCATAGTTGGAACTCTTTCCAGATGCTCTCTCCAGCTAGCTCGCTGATTCAGTTCTTCAGGTTGAGCAAGACCTCAGGGTCCATAGAAGCTGGCATTAAAATGTGTAGTGGGGCATTATTTCTACCAGTCATTTTTTTGTAATGTACTGGCTATTTATCAGATTGGCGAGCATTGGGACACTCAATAAGAAGTAAAAAGATGGAAGTGATCATTTGGATATTTTAAGCCTCTAAAATTATGTGGTTAATTCATATCCTAAAATTCTACTTTGTGAAAGAATTTATGGTCTGAATAGACCCAACTACAAATCATCCTTTTACATATGATGGGTGGGTAGCATATGATGTCCGTTTTCCCTTTATGGGTGGGAATGAGTGTGAGGTTCAGTGAAAGAAGTGTTAATTTTTTCTTTTCAACTTTAGATTTGCAAATAAAGAACATTTCCCTGGATTCGAAGTGAATATGTGTAATAAGTACATGGCATTGTTAATAGACTATAAAAATGTTCTTTTGCAAAGAAGCATGCATGAGTAGGCATATATGTATACATTTCTGCATGAGATTGTTAATGGACTGTTTTAAACCCTTACATCAACTGTTTTTTAAACAAGCTTCTTTGGGGCATCGCTTAAAATGTTTGCATTTTGGTAGCTGATCAAAGTCTTGAAAGTTTTGTGTAAATCAATAGAGCTGGCATGACCAGTGTAGGATCTGAGGCCAAGGGAGGTTTTGTTTGAAGAATGGCACTGTTGCGGGGCTTGCCAGCCAGACTGTGAAGAATGCACTTCTGTTTTTGCCTCCCTACTGTACCTTTTATCCTCTGCCTGTCCTCTAAGGACATGTGGAATTCTTCCCAGCCCCATTCTGTTTAACCTTGCTTCTGATCTTTCTATTCAGTCCTTTAAGACTCTCACACACATAAACATCTTTCTCTGACAACATGCCTGTATAAACTGATTCCAAGACCCAGCCTGGTTTGTATGCAGTTAGCTTGGCTCGTGTATCCTGAAGGGGGCTGCCTTGGATTGGACACATAAAGCCCTTGAAGTCATGCCAAGTAAAAATGCTGGCGGTGTGACAAAACCTAAAAAGCTGAGTTGGCTACCTGTATAGTAAAATGTAGATGCGTCAAGCTGCCTCTCCACTGTTAGGCTCATTAGAGTCTGACACTTCCCAGGGTGGAGAATTGCTAATATTCATTTCTCACTTTTTTAAAATGAAACTTTTGGGGTTAAATCGTTTTGGCCACAGTGTCCTAATTTTATCTTATGTATGAAGAGAAGGTTTAAATACGGAAGTCTACCTTTTCATCAGTTTTGTAAGCAAACCATGGTAAAGAAGCACATTTTATTTTATTTTTTATTTTTTTGTTCATCACCAGTGCCCTCTTTGTTTATTTATTTATTTTATAATAATATTTTTTATTATATTATGTTAGTCACCATACAGTACATCTCCAGTTCTTGATGCAATGTTCCGTGATTCATTACTTGCATATAACACCCAGTGCACCATGCAGTATGTGCCCTCCTTAATACCCATCACCGGCCTATCCCAATCCCCCACCCCCCTCCCCTCTGAAGCCCTCATTTTGTTTCCCAGAGTCCATAGTCTCTCATGGTTCATTCCCCCTTCTGTTTACCCCTCCTTCATTCTTCCCTTCCTTCTCCTACGGATCTTTCTATTTCTTATGTTCCATAAATGAGTGAAACCATATGATAATTGTCTTTCTCTGCTTGACTTATTTCACTTAGCATAATCTCCTCCAGTCCCGTCCATGTTGCTGCAAATGTTGTGTAATTGTTCTTTCTGATGGCTGAATAATATTCCATTGTATATATGGACCACATCTACTTAATCCAGTCATCTGTTGAAAGGCATCTCAGCTCCTTCCACAATTTAGCTATTGTGGACAATGCTGCTATGAACATTGGGGTGCATATGGCCCTTCTCTTCACTACGTCTGTATCATTGGGGTAAATACCCACTAGTGCAATGGCTGGGTCATAGGGTAGCTCAATTTTTAACTTTTTAAGGGACCTCCACACTGTTTTCCAAAGTGGCTGTACCAACTTGCATTCCCACCAACAGTGTAAGAGGGATCCCCTTTCACCACATCCTCTCCAACATTTGTTGTTTCCTGCCTTGTCCATTTTTGCCATTCTAACTGGCTTAAGGTGGTATCTCAAGGTGGTTTTGATTTGAATTTCCCTGATGGCTAATGATCTTGAACATTTTTTCATGTGTCTGTTAGCCATTTGTATGTCTTCATTGGAAAAGTGTCTATTCATATCTTCTGCCCATTTATTGATTTGATTATTTGTTTCACGTGTATTGAGTTTGAGAAGTTCTTTGTAGATCTTGGATACCAGTCTTTTTTTTTTTAATAGGATTATAATGTCCTTTATTTTATTTATTTTATTTTTTATTATTATTTTTTCAATGTTTTTTTATTATATTATGTTAGTCACCATACAGTACATCCCTGGTTTCTGATGTAATGTTTGATGATTCATTAGTTGCGTATAACACCCAGTGAACCATGAAATATGTGCCCTCCTTACTACCCATCACCAGTCTATCCCATTCCCCCACCCCCCTCCCCTCTGAAGTCCTCAGTTTGTTTCTCAGAGTCCATAGTCTCTCATGCTTCATTCCCCCTTCTGATTACCCCTGCTTTGTTTATCCCTTTCTTCTCCTACTGATCTTCCTAGTTCTTATGTTCCATAGATGA
Source organism: Ursus arctos (assembly GCF_023065955.2). Classification (NCBI taxonomy): domain Eukaryota; kingdom Metazoa; phylum Chordata; class Mammalia; order Carnivora; family Ursidae; genus Ursus; species Ursus arctos. Next base: position 65,592,654 of record NW_026623111.1, on the reverse strand, counting down.
GAGAAATCATATAATTGTCTTTTTCTGCTTGACTTATTTCACTTAGCATAATCTCCTCCAGTGCCGTCCCATGTTGCAGCAAATGTTGAGAACTTGTTCTTTCTGATAGCTGAGTAGTATTCCATTGTATGTATGGACCACAACTTCTTAATCCAGTCATCTGTTGAAGGGCATCTCGGTTCCTTCCATGGTTTAGCTATTGTGGACAATGCTGCTACGAACATTGGGGTGCATATGGCCCTTCTCTTCACTACGTCTTGGATACCAGTCTTTTATCTGTAGTGTCATTTGCAAATATATTCTCCCATTCTGTGGGCTGCCTCTTAGGTTTTTTGACTGTTTTCTTGGCTGTGCAGAAGCTTTTTATCTTGATGAAGTCCCACAAGTTCACTTTTTCTTTTGTTTCTCTTGCCTTTGGAGATGTGTCATGAAAAAAGTTGCTGTGGCTGATGTCAAAGAGGTTGCAGCCTATGGTCTCCTCTAGGATTTTGATGGATTCCTGTCTCACATCAAGGTCTTTCAACCATTTGGAGTTTATCTTTGTGTATGGTGTGAGAGAGTGGTCAAGTTTCATTCTTTTGCATGTAGCTGTCCAATTTCCCCAGCACCATTTATTGAAGAGACTGTCTTTTTTCCACTGGATGTTTTTTCCTGCTTTGTCGAAGATTAGTTGCCCAAAGAGCCGAGGGTCCATTTCTGGGTTCTCTATTCTGTTCCATTGGTCTGTGTGTCTGTTTTTGTGCCAGTACCATGCTGTCTTTGTGATCACAACTTTGTAGTACAGGTTGAAGTCCGGCAACATGATGCCCCCAGCTTTGTTTTTCCTTTTCAACAATTCCTTGGTGATTCGTGGCCTTTTCTGGTTCCACACAAATTTAAGGGCTGTTTGTTCCAGTTCTTTGAAAACTGTCATTGGTATTTTGATCGGGATAGCATTGAAAGTGTAGATTGCTCTGGGTAGCATGGACATTTTAACTATGTTAATTCTTCTGATCCATGAGCATGGAATATTTTTCCATCTTTTTGTGTCTTCTTCAATGTCTTTCAAGAGTGATTTGTAGTTTTTAGAATATAGATCCTTTACATCTCTGGTTAAGTTAATTCTGAGATAACGTATGATTTTTGGTGCTATTGTAAATGGAATGGATACCCTAATTTCTCTTTCTTCAGTCTTATTGTTCGTGTATAGAAATGCAACTGATTTCTGAGCATTGATTTTGTATCCCGCCACATTACTGAATTGTTCTATAAGTTCTAGTAGTTTGGGGGTAGAGTCTTTTGGGTTTTCTATATAGAGTATCATGTCATCTGTGAAGAGAGACAGTTTGACTTCTTCTTTGCCAGTTTGGATACCTTTTATCCCTTTTTGTTGTCTGATTGCTGTTGCAAGGACTTCTAGTACTATGTTGAATAATAGGGGCGAGAGTGGGCATCCTTGTCGAGTTCCTGATCTTAAGGGAAAGGCTTCCAGCTTTTCCCCATTGAGAATAATATTTGCAGTAGGCTTTTCATAGATGGCTTTTATGAGATTGAGAAATGTACCCTCTATCCCTACACTCTGAAGGGTTTTAATCAGGAAAGGATGCTGTATTTTGTCAAATGCTTTTCTGCATCAATTGAGAGGATCATATGGTTCTTGACTCTTTTCTTGTTGATGTGATCTATCACAAAGATCGATTTGCGAATGTTGAGCCACCCTTGCATCCCAGGGATGAATCTCACTTGGTCTTGATGGATAATCCTTTTAATGGACTTTTGGATCCTATTAGCTAGGATCTTGTTGAGAATCTTGGCGTCCATATTCATCAGGGAAATTGGTCTGTAATTCTCCTTTTTGATGGGGTCTTTGCCTGGTTTGGGGATCAAGGTAATACTGGCCTCATAGTATGAGTTTGGTAGTTTTCCTTCTGTTTCTATTTTTTGAAACAGCTTCAGGAGAATAGGTATTATTTCTTCTTTGAATGTTTGGTAGAATTCCCCGGGGAATCCGTTAGGCCCTGGACTCTTGTTTTGGGGGAGGTTGTTGATCACTGCTTCAATCTCTTCATAGTTAATCGGTCTGTTTAAGTCATCAATTTCTTCCTGTTTCAGTCTTGGTAGTTTATAGGTTTCCAGGAAGGCATCCATTTCTTCCAGGTTGTTTAATTTATTGGCATAAAGCTGTTGATAAAGGTTTCTAATGATCCTTCCTATTTCATTGGTGTTGGTTGTGATCTCTCCCCTTTCATTCATAATTTTATTGATTTGGGTCCTTTCTCTATTCTTTTGAATAAGTCTGGCCAGTGGCTTCTCTATCTTAATTATTCTTTCAAAGAACCAGCTTCTAGTTCTGTTGATCTGCTCTACTGTGCTCCTGGTTTCTAATTCATTGATCTCTGCTCTAATCTTGATCACCTGCCTTCTCGTGCGTGGGTTAGGCCTATTCTTCTGTTCCAGCTCCAGCTTCTTGAGGTGAGAATATTAAAACTGCATTTTAGATTTTTCTGTACTTTTAAGTGAGGCTTGGATGGCTATGTATTTTCCCCTTAGGACTGCCTTTGCAGTGTCCCACAGGTTTTGGACCATTGCTTTCTCTCTTGACACGGATACCAAGGACCCCTGGATGGATAAAAGGGATCCTTCTTTACCAGAAAAATAGGATACCTCTTCGGTTGTCCCAACTTCAAGATGTTAAAATATGAAAAAATTCATGCATCTTGAATCCTGGAAATCTGGTTAGTTGATCTTGGTCCTGGGGTAGAATATTTGAAAGCTTGTAGGGCCTTTGTAAGTCTTGTTCTTCTTATAATGAAGGATCCCTGCCATATATCTAGGAGTCCCTGGACGTTGTGTCCAGAGAAGGAAGCAATATTTTGCAGGGGTTTTTCACAATTTTGATGTCTTCAGTGGTTCTATATAGTAAGAAGGTCATAGGTGGTAATTTTGATCATGAAAAATGGGAATAGCAATATTTACTTCTTTGTGTTGATGTAGAAATTAATTTGGACAAATCTAAAAAGTCTGTTGCCAAGTAGGAGCTCAATAAATATTAATACCCATCCCCTCCAATCTGCAAATAGGGAATATATTGAGAAATTTCACATTCTCTAATTATTTATTTACATATCTACCATCCATCTTCACCCTTTGCCTCAAACTGTGCCATCCACATCTTTTCTTTTCACCAGTGTCTAGAGTATTGCTTAGCATATGCTTAGTTATAAGCATAACTAAGCATATGCTTAGTTATAAGCATATTATATAAGCATAAGCTTATAAAATAATTCTTTTTTAAAAAGATTTTGTTTGTTTATTTGAGAGAGAGAGAGAGGGGAGAGGAGAAGCAGATTCTCTGCTGAGCAGGGAGCCAGATGCGGGGCTCGATCCCAGGGCCCCAGGATCATGGCCTGAAATGAAGGCAGATGCTTAACCGACTGAGCCACCCAGGCGCCCCACTTATAAAATAATTGTTGAATTGATGACTGGGTAGTGGAAAATAATGTAGGATATATAAAATGAGGTTAAATTATGAAAGACTAGATTAAAAAGCCACCAAAAGATGCTTTTTCATTTCCTATTAAGTAAATATTCATCTTCTTTCCCCAAAACTTTAGTTTGTAGAATCACCCATGTTCGTAGAGTAGAAGCTTTGAAGCTGTATTGAAATCTATCCTTTTCTAACACCAAATTTTGTCATTTGTGCCTTTAAATTTGTGGATTCCCATTTTCTTCTTTAATTGCATCTTATTCCCACTTGTCAAGAGTTTTAATATATGGTTTATTTCAACAGTATTCTAATTTCAGTCCTGGACTTTGGTTTCTTTCTCTTTTTTCTCTTTAACTTCTCCATGTAAATTGCAAGACTAATCTTTCTAGAACATTCATTTGGTTATTTTTTGACCAGGTTCAAATTTATGAGCTTTTCCTTATGACCATGTCTTCCTTCTGCTTAGCAAAACAAGTCCAGATTTTTAATCTGGTGACCAGAATCTTCCAGTGCATGGAGCCCACCATATTCAACCTATCTTATTTCTTTCCATATACACCATGAATGCTCTACTCCAGGCAGACTACTATGCCTATCTTTTTTCCCACATCTTTTGACTCCAACTACTTCTTCCTGCCATTTGACTGTGGTCATTCTTTCCCCTTTTCTGGAATCTTCTCTCTTCCCCCCACCATACTTTCCTACATCCTATTCATATTTTCAAGTCCATCTCCACCACAAAGTCTTCTCCAGGTTTCTTAGCTTACGTTGATCTTTTACCTTGTTTAAAAACCTCTGGAGTTATTTTTTAATTGCTTTTTCAATGTTAGTTTTCCTTTTCCTGCTTAATTGTAAGGCTCTTGAGTCCAAGTACCAGAACATATTATCTTTTGTGTTCTTCTCAACACAGAGCTAGGTGCTAATCATAGGAGTTGAAAATTCTTTTCTTGTTAATGAACTAGTTAAAATGAGCAAGAAATTCTGTTCAATGAGAAAAGTGGTTCTTAAGGAATATGGCATTGTCCAGTGCAAACAATGGAGTGGAATGGATTAGAAGGGGAATGTGCATCCGGAATTAACCCTTTTAAGTAAATTTGTGAATTGTTGCTGCAAGCTACCTGAATTTCACATCCAAAATGTGTGGATGCTCAAGGATGTAGCACAGAAATACTACTAAAATCTCTTCAGTGTCTCAAGATGTAAATCATGTAATGGTACGAATCCCTGGTTCATTTATACTTTTTGTTGAGCTTTTCAAAACTGTTACATGAAACACTATTCTGTAAGAAAGCAGCGTTGTTTTAAAAAGTGTTTTAGGTTCAGTATATTTGGGAAATGTGATTAACCTAAGATTTTTTTTTTAATTGTCAGCCTTCTCAGCCTTTTGAATGCTAATATACCCTGTGAGTGTCCAGATTATAACTATGAAACTTCTCCCTCCTTTCTATGAGGAATATGAACTATATCACAATGAACGCTGATGTTCCACAGAACATACTTTAGGAAACAAAGCTGTAAAAGTCGAAGACCTTTGAATTGTTTGAACAATGCTAGTCTTTTTTGTACTTTAATTTAAAAAATTTAACCTGTCCTAATTAGGATATGGTCCCTTCAAATTTCCCAAATGTGTATGACATTGAGACAGTTAATGAAGGTCACTTTGCTCAAAGGTGAATTCACAGTAAGCTCTTGAAATGGACAAGTCAAACTCTTTTCTACAGTTGTGGTATCATCCTGGCAGCTCCAATTTACAAGTGTAAAATATTGCCAGTTTTGCTGTTCAAATCCCTATCCTACAGCAATTGGATTTGCAAACCGGGAACTGGTAAATGGATGTTGGATAAAGTTCACAATGGAGACATAAATGCTTTTTTGGCATCATGAATTGGCATGGTTGGAAGTCAAAGCTTATTTGCTCATTTTTCCCTAAATTGGAGGCATTTTAACCTATCTAAAGTTCTAGATTTTCAGAGTAAATGTTCTATGAGTTCATTATAAAATTGTACTATAATAACCTTCTGGAAAGCTCAAGTTTTTCCAATTTAGCACTCTAGGTCTATTCTTGTTTCAAGTTCCGTATTTCATTATTCTTTTAGCATCCCGCCAGAACCCAACAGTGATGACCACCATCACTACTTCTACTTATGATGTTAATGATAAGTACCCTTACTGTGAACCAGGCACTAAATTAAAAAATATTACATGTATTATTTCACATAATCCTCAAAATAATTCCTTGAGATAAAGTTTTAAACATGTAAGGAAATTGAATTTGTGAGAGATTGAATAACACTTGAACTCAGATTTCAAAACATACACACTTAACCACTGTACTCCATGAGTTTAGGCACAGTCCCTAATCCGTACATATATATATATATGTATAAAAAAATCACATATGTTATTTGGTCCTTTGGGTATCTCTTGGATAAGACGGTCAAATCTTGTGGTAGTTAGCTAGGTTCTCTTACCAACTCCAGAAGGTGTGCTTATCAAATACAGGCAGTCATCACTTTACAAGGTTCTAATATGAATATATTTCAGTTACTTGGTTTACTTAAACAATAACAGTGCCCAACAGCATGGTTCAAATTTTAGTTAGCATGGTATATTAAGTTTGAGTAATTGCATAAAATATAAACATCAGTGCTAACTCTTTAGTCTACAAATCTCTATGTAAATGACACATGTTATGATCGGTGACCAATCACACTGTTTTCAAACTCTGTTACCAATTGGTTATTGAACATCTGTTATTCAGCTCATGCACAGACAACAAAGTGTGTTGTTGTGTTACCTTCTTTTTTTTTTTTAGTTTTTTTATCTTTTCACTATCTGTTGCATACTCACTATGTACCAGGAATCATGCTGGGTGCCACAGCCAAGTTGAAAGGTAGACACATGGTGGATTTGGGAGACTGACCAAGACTAGTGGCATTTTATAGAAATGGACAATAGAACAAAGGGAATTGACCAACAAAGATGAAATTGCAAGAGAGAAATGGAAAGTGATAATCCTGGAAGTGAAAATCAAATCAAATTTAAATGAAATTATAGAAGAAATAACTGATAGAGAATGTTGACACTGTCCTTAAGCAGGAGACCCTGAACATGCAGTCAGAAGAACTTAGTGAAGGGAAACTCACCAAAGTAAATGAGGAAAGTGGTTGTAATGAAAAGGATGAACAGGTACTGGATGAAGTGAAATTGGCAAAAAATTTCATATTAAAGGAACTCTCAGAGATAATTCATTACATGGACATCACAGAGGACAATAGATTGGAAGCTGATCTATACTTAGAAAGGAGAATGGGCATTAAGGAGGGGACATGATGTGATGAGCACTGGATGTTATATGCAACTGATGAATTATTGAACACTACATCTAAAACTGATGATGTACTATATGTTGGCTAATTGAATTTAAATAAGAAAAAGAAAAAAAAAAAGAAAGGAATATGACAATTTATCAGTTATTTTTATTCGGATAGAAAAGACGCTCACTTGTATATGAGAAGGAGGCAAGTACTGCTAAACCATTCTTAGTGAATTTTTACAAATGAATAAAACATTAATGTTTCTGATGTTTTATTTTATTTTATTTTTTAATGTTTTTTGATTATATTATGTTAGTCACTGTACAGTACATCCCTGGTTTCTGATGTAAAGTTCTATGATTCATTAGTTGCGTATAACACCCAGTGCACCATGCAATATGTGCCCTCCTTACTACCCATCACCAGTCTATCCCATTCCCCCACCCCCCTCCCCTCTGAAGCCCTCAGTTTGTTTCTCAGAGTCCATAGTCTCTCATGCTTCATTCCTCCTTCTGATTACCCCCCTTTCTTTATCCCTTTCTTCCCCTACCTATCTTCCTAGTTCTTATGTTCCATAGATGAGAGAAATCATATGATAATTGTCTTTCTCTGCTTGACTTATTTCACATAGCATTATCTCCTCCAGTGCCGTCCATGTTGCAGCAAATGTTGAGAACTCATTCTTTCTGATAGCTGAGTAATATTCCATTGTATATATGGACCACAACTTCTTAATCCAGTCATCTGTTGAAGGGCATCTCGGTTCCTTCCATGATTTAGCTATTGTGGACAATGCTGCTATGAACATTGGGGGGCATATGGCCCTTCTTTTCACTACGTCTGTATCATTGGGGTAAATACCCACTAGTGCAATGGCTGGGTCATAGGGTAGCTCAATTTTTAACTTTCTAAGGGACCTCCACACTGTTTTCCAAAGTGGCTGTACCAACTTGCATTCCCACCAACAATGTAGGAGGGATCTCCTTTCTCCACATCCTCTCCAGCAATTGTTGTTTCTTGCCTTGTCAATTTTTGCCATTCTAACTGGTGTAAGGTGGTGTCTCAGTGTGGTGTTTTAAATTACAATGTACTGTTGGCTCTTGAACATTGTGGGGGTTGGGGTATAGACCCCCCACAAACTCAAAGATCTGCCTATAACTTTTGACTCCCCCCAGACTTAATTACTAATAGCTTACTGTTGACTAGAAGTCTTATTCATGACATAAATAGCTGATAAACACATATCTTGTATAAGTATTATATACTATAGTCTCACAAAGTAAGCTAGGGAAAAGAAAATGTTATTAAGAAAATCATAAAAAGGAAAAATACATTTACAGTTATGTATTGTTTTTATTTAAAAAATCCTCATATAAGTAGACCCGTGTAGTTCAAATCTGTGTTGTTCAGTGGTCAACTGTATTAAAGAAATACTAGTTTAACTATTTTTTATTTTATTATAATTTATAACTTACAATAAGAGAGTTTTGAACATTTAGATGAAATTTCTATATGCTATGGGCCATCGTGATTTTTTATTGTTGATTACTGAGATTGCTTTGTATGCTTTCAGCTAGTAAGATCTTTTTTATGGTCTCATGCTCTGTGCAAAGTGAGAACTAGCTGCATGTAAAGAAATGTGAAATTCTGGTCCATTTGAATTCTCTGGTACACATATAAATAAAATTTTCAGACATTATCACTTTGAATGGAAGATTATGGTCACTATCTCTGCTGGAATAAAGAACTTCACCTGCTGAAGAAGACACTGAGAGCATATCCTGAAAAAAAATATTTTGCAATTGTTCAGTGGTTGATGAAAGTCAGATACATGGCACTATGGCAGGTTTATAAAGTGGTATATAATATATCAAAGATTTTTTTTAAAGATTTTATTTATTTACTTGACTGAGAGAGACAGCCAGCAAGAGAGGGTGCACAAGCAGGGGGAGTGGGAGAGGAAGAAGCAGGCTCCCAGCAGAAGAGGGAGCCCGATGCGGGGCTTGATCCCAGGACCATGGAATCACGCCCTGAGCTGAAGGCAGACGCTTAATGACTGAGCCACCCAGACGCCCCTCAAAGATATTTTCTTATTGATATTCTGATAACAAAATTACTACTCAAGATGTGGCAATTAAAGAATCAAACTTGCCAAGCAACTAGGGAGGAAACTGAAGGCTAGTGGAAAATATTTGATCCTATCTCGACTAAAATGTGAGAATGGAAATGCTACCGTTAGGCTCTGGAATATTCTTTTTAAGGTGAAGTTACATTTTCAGTGTCTGGTTGTATTCAGTAAAACCAGGCAGAGCTGGAATGAGGGTAGGGCTAGACAGGCAGATGCCTTGGGCTAATTACATGACCATTCATGCTTTCATTCATTCAACCAATAGTTTCTACCACATTCAAGGCCCTGAAGTCATAGATGAATAACTTAGTCATCCCTGTTTTTGTCTTGGGATGATGTCGTAAAAAAAATTTTTTTTTGAGTATAGTTGACACATATTGTCATATTAGTTTCAGGTGTACATCATAGTGATTCAACTTTTTTATATGTTATGCTGTGCTCACCACAAGTGTATCTACCATCTGTCACCATACAGAGCTATTACAATATCATTGGCAATATTCCTTATGCTGTGCCTTTTATTCTCATGACTTATTCATTCCATAACTAGAAGCCTGTATCTCCCACTCCCCTTCACCCATTTTGCCTATCCCCTAACTCCTCTCCCCTTTGGCAATCATTGGTTTGTTCTCTGTATTTATAGGTCTGTTTATGCTTTTTGTTTGTTTGTTTATTCACTAGTTTTTTTTATATTCCATATATGAATGAAATCATACGGTATTTGTCTTTCTCAGTCTGACTTATTTCACTTAGCATAATACCCTCTAGTCAATCCATGCTGTTGCAGATGGCACAATCTCATCCTTTCTTATTGCTGAGTAATATTCCCTTGTGTATATATACCACATCTTCCTTGTCCATTCATTTATGGATGATGCTTATGTTGCTTGCATATCTTGGCTACTGTAAATGATGCTGCAATAAACATGGGGATGCATATATTTTTTTCAAATTAGTGTTCTTATTTTCTTTGGATAATTATCCAGTAGTGGAATTATTGAATCATATGGTATTTCTATTTTTAATTTTTTGAGGGATCTTCATATTGTTTTCCACAGTGGCTATACCATTCCACATCTTGGGAGGGTATCTTGACTATATGGATCACATATTTGAAGTGATAGCCGGTGAACTCCAGATGCATTGATGTAAACACTACTCAATGCGGAGGGTTGTTTAAGAGATGCCATTTTGGAAGTTAAAACAAACATTTTGACAATTTTTACGTTTGATTAAGACCTGGGGAAGATGTTCATCTTCATTGTGGAAACAGCTCTTCAGAACAGATTTAACTTGCCAGTTGTACTACATTCAGTTTATGCATTGCTCCAGATCAGCTCTGTCCCATCTGCCTGTCCCAAACCCCCCAGTCCTTGACTATTTTCCCTGCTTCCCAGACAAATCAACCCCCAGTGACAGTAGACATGTTTCTGTGACTGTAAAGCTCTAGTGCCACAGACTCATCTTCTAATTCCTGGGGTTGTTTTAGCTTCCCTGTGGATGAGCATTGGGCTCTGTGATATATAGTCTTCATCAATCCCATGGAAAAATGCAGGAGGTAGGTCACCATATTTTGATCAAACAAGACCCAGGGGTTTCTGGATTTCCCAGTGACTCTCTTGAGGGGCCATGCAACCCAAATGGAAAGCATTGGGCTGTTAATACCCCAGTGACAGAACTTTGATTAATGAAAGATAGGAGGTAGAAAGGGAACAGTGTGGACATTTGCTTGTCCTTCTTTCTTCTGACAAACTTTTAAGACATAATGGTTCCATATGTCCTCCCTATAGCTGGACTAAGCCATCAGTGATTCTTGGTAACATATTACCATGTATATGCTTCCCGCTTTTCCTGACTGGCTTCATTTTTTTTCAGCTCACTCCTGCTTCCCTGGGATTATACACTCTATAAAGCATTAATACTAAGGTTTACCTTATGCTCTATTTACTAAGAACTCAGGCAAAGACACCAGTGTCTGCTAAAAGTTGTCTGTTCTTAAGATATTCTGGTAGCTTTCTCATGGCTGAATAATATTCCAGTAAATATATCTCACATCTGCTTTATCCATTTGTCCTTTGGTGGGCACTAATGATAATTATGTGAAGTGATTGAAGTGCTAGCTAATGCTACAATGACAATCATATTGTAATATATAAATGCATTAAATCAGGGTGTTTTATACTTTAAACTTATACAATGTTATATGTCAAGTGTAGTTCAATAAAAAATATTTTGGTAGCTTATAAAGACACTGACTTCTGTCATTTTTAGATATATTTTTACTAGCTTCTTGATCTGTTAAAAAAGAAAACCAGCCAAACCTCAAGAAACGACAAAACAAAAACATCCTCACAAAAAAAGGAGTATGTATTTAATAAATCTTACTTTGTGTATCAAATGATTATACTAGTACATTTGAGCATTTAAGATGGCACCATCTGAAAGCAAGCATATGTAAACTATGACCAAAATAACCTAAAATGTTATACCTAAGCCTTCAAAAATTTTCAGGCAATGAATTAAATGGTTTGTAAAATTTTTTTTATTCTGTTATTAAAGTGACCAATAGTGGTAATAAGAATTTTTAATATAGGATTAGAAGAGGGAGATAGATCACTTCAAAAGTTAAATTTAAGAAAATTGTTGCTTGCATTCCCGCCAACAATGTAGGAGGGATCCCCTTTCTCCACATCCTCTCCGACAATTGTTGTGTCCTGCGTTGTCAATTTTTGCCATTCTAACTGGCGTAAGGTGGTATCTCAGTGTGGTTTTGATTTGAATTTCCCTGATGGCAATGATTTTGAACATTTTTTTCATGTGTATGTTAGCCATTTGTATGTCTTCATTGGAAAAGTGTCTGTTCATATCTTCTGCCCATTTTATGATTTGTTTATTTGTTTCTTGTGTATTGAGTTTGAGAAGTTCTTTGTAGATCTTGGATACCAGTCTTTTTTATCGGTAGTGTCATTTGCAAATATATTCTCCCATTCCGTGGGCTGCCTCTTAGGTTTTTTGACTGTTTCCTTGGCTGTGCAGAAGCTTTTTATCTTGATGAAGTCCCACAAGTTCACTTTTTCTTTTGTTTCTCTTGCCTTTGGAGATGTGTCATGAAAAAAGTTGCTGTGGCTGATGTAGTAGAGGCCTATGTTCTCCTCTAGGATTTTGATGGATTCCTGTCTCACATCAAGGTCTTTCAACCATTTGGAGTTTATCTTTGTGTATGGTGTGAGAGAGTGGTCAAGTTTCATTCTTTTGCATGTAGCTGTCCAATTTCCCCAGCACCATTTATTGAAGAGACTGTCTTTTTTCCACTGGATGTTTTTTCCTGCTTTGTCGAAGATTAGTTGCCCAAAGAGCCGAGGGTCCATTTCTGGGTTCTCTATTCTGTTCCATTGGTCTGTGTGTCTGTTTTTGTGCCAGTACCATGCTGTCTTTGTGATCACAACTTTGTAGTACAGGTTGAAGTCCGGCAACATGATGCCCCCAGCTTTGTTTTTCCTTTTCAACAATTCCTTGGTGATTCGTGGCCTTTTCTGGTTCCACACAAATTTAAGGGCTGTTTGTTCCAGTTCTTTGAAAACTGTCATTGGTATTTTGATCGGGATAGCATTGAAAGTGTAGATTGCTCTGGGTAGGAGCCACTCTGGAAAACAGTGTGGAGGTCCCTTAAAAAGTTAAAAATTGAGCTACCCTGTGATCCAGCAATTGCAGTACTGGTTATTTACCCCAAAGATACAGACATAGTGAAGAGAAGGGCCATATGCACCCCAATGTTCATAGCAGCATTGTCCACAATAGCTAAATCGTGGAAGGAGCCGAGATGCCCTTCAACAGATGACTGAATTAAGAAGATGTGGTCCAGGGGCGCCTGGGTGGCACAGCGGTTAAGCGTCTGCCTTCGGCTTAGGGTGTGATCCCAGCGTTATGGGATCGAGCCCCCCATCAGGCTCCTCCGCTGTGAGCCTGCTTCTTCCTCTCCCACTCCCCCTGCTTCTGTTCCCTCTCTCGCTGGCTGTCTCTATCTCTGTGGAATAAATAAATAAAATCTTAAAAAAAAAAAAAGATGTGGTCCATACATACAATGGAATATTACTCAGCCATCAAAAAGAATGATTTCTCAACATTTGCTGCAACATGGACGGGACTGGAGGAGATAATGCTAAGCAAAATAAGTCAAGCAGAGAAGGACAATTATCATATGGTTTCACTCATTTATGGAACATAAGAAGTAGGAAGATCGGTAGGAGAAAAAAGGGATAAAGAAAGGGGGGTAAACAGAAGGGGGGATGAAACATGAGAGACTATGGACTCTGAGAAATAAACGGAGGGCTTCAGAGGGGAGGGGGGTGGGGGAATGGGATAGGCTGGTGATGGGTATTAAGGAGGCACAAATTCCATGGTGCACTGGGTGTTATATGCAAGTAATGAATCATGGAACTTTACATCCAAAACTAAGTATGTACTGTATGGTGACTAAAAAAATATCATAAAGTATTATTATTAAAACAAATAATAAAAAAATAAAAAATCTGTTGAATCACTATTTGTATACCTGAAACTAATATAACACTGTATGTTAACTAATTGGAATGAAAATAAATAACTAATAAAAATAATACAAATCACACACACACACACAAAAGAAAATTGTTGCTGTTACTCTAATCTTTACCTGTTTTTCTTGGGCATGAGACTGTGCCATCAGCTGCTTGAGGAACTTACAGCGGGGAGGAACATAAATTACCATAGATAAAATTATTCAAACTAATTTTCATTGGAAAAAGAAGTCTCATTTTAAAGGACAAGTCAAGGTAATCAACCTGTCATTCTGTAGCAGACAGCCAGCAAGGTGCACAGCCTTAAAAAGACGTAGCATATAGCTGCTAGGCCACCCTAGGATGAGTTCTGTTCCTTTTTACTGCCTTCTAGTCTTGAAAACCATTAATCCTATTAATTGCATATCAAAAGACTGGTAGCAATTCTACAAATGAGTAAACACAGAGATAAAAGTGTAATCGTAGTAGTCCAGCAAATTGGATTCAGGTCTTCATTGAACAATCCTGTTTCAATTCAGCAATTTTATTATCACTGTTACTGGAACAAATCACTTTATTAAACAGAAAGAGCTTTTGTGGAGAAATTTCTTCTTGTGGCCAACATTATGAAGCTCTCTAACATAAAAACAGCACTTATACTTGTCAAGGGATTTCTTTAGGCAATTCAACTAATGGCTTGTGACAGGTAGGACTTGAAATGTTCATTCAAGCCTTCCATTTTGCTATACAGCTGTATTTTTTTTTATTCTAAGGGAAAAAAAGCTCTTTTGATGCTTTTAGTGGAATTAATATTTTCAGTAAAGAGTTTGCTGACAAGAGGATCCCTCTCTCTCTCCCTCCCTCTCCCTCCTCATTTTCTCTCTTCCTGTATTCCTTCCTCCCTCTCTTCCTTCTACCCTCCCTCCTTTTCTGAGGGCAGTGGAGTTTGAGGAAAGAAAACATTGCAGAATAGGACAGCATTTATTTGTATTTGAGGTAGATCATTCCCTAGAAAATTTCGCACAGGGACCCTTAAAATATTAGAACAGCTCGTCCTTTTGCTACGGTAGAAAATGGACAAAATGGAAATGATCAACCGTGAGCTTGCTTTCTAAATTCCCTTCTTCCCCAGTAGGGCCCTGGGGAGTTGAAACCACGGGCAGGAGTGGAGTGTAGCTCATTAGTTGCTGTGGGGCATAGAGCTGAGGGAATTAATGATAGAATCCTAGAGAAAAGGTATTGTTAGGACTCATTAGACAGTTTTAGAACTTTCCATGATAATGAAAGTGTTCTCTATCTGTGCTGTTCAGTATGGTAGCCACTAGCCACATGTGGCTTGATGTCGATCGCTTGGAATGTGGCTTGCATGACTGAAGAACTGAAATTTTAATCTTATTTAATGTTAATTAATTTGAAGTTAGGTGGCCACATGTGGCTAGTGGCTTTCACATCAAAGGTCACAGGTCTAAAGTATTAGAACAATAAAGTCTGAGCAGAGAGGTGAAAACTTCATCCAAAGAGGAAGTTCTCTAATAAGGCTGGGTAAGATGTGGCAAATGTTCAGGAAAGTAAGAAAAGGTTGAAAGAAATCAGTAGAAACTGAAAAAAATTCCCATATGAAACACTGACATTTGATCATTGATTAAAATAGACTTTTCTGAATATTAAATCTGGTTCGAATGAGACAACTCCCACCCCTGAATATGATCTTAGGTGTTAACAAAGTGAGTATTCCTTAAAATGCTGTTCTGAAAACAACATAAAAGCTGATCAGCAAAGCTATTGATCCAATACAAATTGCTATAAACTTTATATAAGTAGTCAAAAAGATTTCTTTCTTTCTTTCTTTTTTTTGCAAATCAATAAATTTGGTAAGTTATGAATTAAATGTTTGGTAAATTGATTTTTTAGTAAATTAGCCATTCCACAAATTGTTTAATATGCAAAATGGCTTTTAGTGAGCCAGGTATCTTTCCTCATCTCTCTGCTTCTCTACATGCTCCAAAATGCTCAAGCTGTAGGGAACAGTGCCTCCAATAGAGGAAAGCCTGTCTCATCCCACCCTTCTCCTGGGAAACTCCTACACATCACCAAGATGCAAATGAAGGTCACTTCCTCTATAAAGTCCTCTCAGGTTTCTCCACGCCATGCCAACAGGCAGAATTAACTGCTAATTCCTATGAGTTCCCAGAGGGATTGGCAGCTGTGAGGTGATGTAAGCGTAGAACTACTGGTGATATTTCTGCCCAAAAGGTGAGACTGTGTCTGAGCACACTGTAAACAGATAGGGAAGCCTAGTCGAGAGATGGAGAAAGAGACAGATTGCTTATGATATCATCTTAACACCTGGATCTAGCCATGCTTATTCACCTGTATTCCAGTTACTTTTTATTTATAGGAAACTGCCCCAGTTTCTTACAGTTTCCTTTTTTGATTAATTTATTTTGAGCTGAGTTTTTATAGTGGAGACTAATAAAATTATTCAAAGTAATTTTCATTGGAAAAAGAAGTCTCATTTTAAAGACAAGTTATAGGAAGTTATAGCATGCCAATCTGTGCAGACATATTTGTGTTTAGAAAGTTGAAAGTTATACTTACTTGAAGTCTGTTTATAACTTCTGCTGGTTAGCCTTCGTTCTGCATTTGCTTCCCTATCCTGTTCAAGTAGAAAATGGTCACATACCACCATGTCTTAGGTTACCCCGGATAAATGTACCCAGGTTCCTGACGAGTCTGGATGCAGTTTTTTGATAGTGCTTAGTTAAGAACCCAGACCCTGAGGCCTGATGCTTGGGTAAAAATCCCGGCCCTGTCAGTTAGTAGTGTGCAACCTTGGGAAAACTACTTAACCTATCCAGTTGTTGCACTTGAAAACAGGAATATTAATGAAAGTACTACTTCGTAGTGCGGTGGAGAACTTCGTGAGACATTAGTGATCATTTGCTCTTTGGATTACCTTTTCCCAGCACTTGTTGTAGGGCACCTTGCTGTGCTTTAGGTGGACCCTGTTTTATAAAGAGAGGCACAGGACAGAGCTGGATATCCTCTCGCTGTGGACCCACTAATTCTGAGCAGCCTGGTGTTGCTGTCAAAGCAAGCAAGTTGCTCCACCCTGGTCAATGATGGATAGGTTTGAGACAGTTTTACCCCGAACTGAAGGAGCTGTTGAAATGACCCTTCCAGATGAAGGAAGAGGCATGAAGCTAGACTGCCGTTAAAGTGAAAGACTTAAAGGAGAGTAGAAAGGGGAAGGTTAAAGGACTTGCCTCCATTTGAAAGCACCCTTCTGTTTCTTATTTCTTGTATCTGTACTTCTTTAATTACCTCTGCTACTTCCCAAATTTTGTCATGTAATGGTAGTAAATGCCTTAAAATACACAAACAGGGATGCCAAGTTATTTCAGGGATATCTTTCCCAGAGATGCCTTGGCATTGTAAAAGACACTTAGCTTTGTCATTTCTCTATCTGGGTTTCCAAGTCCAGATCTCCTTCTTAAGCAAGATGTTTAATTTCTTTCTCTCACCTGTAAAATAGGGTGGTGATAATACTACCTAGAAGAGTTGTGTGAAGATTAAATGAAAAAAAGCAAAAGAAGTTACAAAAGCATCGTATATGTTTATATTATTACTCTGTTTCCTATGGTTTTAATAATCTTTGTTAAATGTATTGTGCATAGGCTTTATACTGTATATGCAGTCTCTACACAGATTCTGCTTCCTGATTATAGCTACTCAGAGCTTATCCATGAGAAACATATAGGAGGAAAGTATAAAGAAGTTGCAGATAGACATAAAGGAGGAAAGCAAGAAGATTTTGGTAATTTGCACTAGAGTGTGAATGATTATAAATTTCTCTTACTCTTCCCAGTGATGTTTACTTTTTTTTTAAATTGAGGCATAATTGAAAAATGACATTATATTAGTTTCAGGTATACAATCTAATGATTCAGTATTTTTATATATTGCAAAATGATGACCACAATGTCTAGTTAACATTCATCACCACATATAGTTACAAAGTTTTCTTGTGATGAGAACTTTTAAGATCTATTCTCTTAGTGAATATGCAATACAGTAAAACTATAGTCACTATGTTGTACATTATATCCCATGACTTAACTTATCTTAAACTGTAAGTTTGAGCCTTTTGACACCCTTTACCCATTTTGCCCTACTCATACCCTGCCCCTGGCAGCCAACAATCTGCTCTGAGTTTGGTTTTTTTGTTGTTATTGTTTTTAGATTTCACATATAAGGAAGATCATCTAGTGCTTGTCTTTCTCTGATATATTTAACTTAGTATAATCCTCTCAAGGTATATCTGTGTTATCACAAATGCCAAGATTTCCTTCTTTATTTACGGCTGAATAACATTCCATTTTCTTTATCCATTCATCTCTTGATGGACACTTAGATTGCTTCCATGTTTTGGCTATTGTAAGTAATGCTACAATGAACATGGGGGTGCAGATATCTTTTTGAGTTTGTGTTTTCATTTCCTTCAGATAAATACCTGAAAGGGAGATTTGCTGGTCATATGAAAGTTCTGTCTTAATTTTTTGAGGACTCTCCATATTGTTTTGTATAGTCATTGCATGAATTTGTGTTTTCACCAACAGTGTACAAGTGTTCCCTTTTCTCTGTGTCCCTGCCAACAGTTGTTATTTCTTGCCTTTTTGTTAATAGCCATTCTAACAGGTATGAAGTGGTATCTCATTGTGGTTTTGATTTATATTTCCCTCATGACTGGTGATGTTGAGCACCTTTTCATGTACCTGTTGCCCATTTATTTATCTTCTTTGGAAAAAATGTTTTTATTCAGATCCTCTGGCCATTTTTAAATTGGATTGTTTGCTTTTTTTTTGCAGTTGGTTGCTTACTTGTTAATGCAAATGCCTCTCTAACTTTTGAACTGAGCCCTAAGCCAGGTAGTAGGAAAAAATACTTTTTCTTAAATCATCCCACAAGGCCATCTGTGTGTGTGTGTGTGTGTGTGTGTGTGTGTGTGTGTGTTAAGCTGGTCTTGAGAAGGGAAATGGGACATGAGTAGTATCATTGGCAGCTTCCAGAACTGAAAAGTAACTAGGCAGAAGAATAATGTGACCTCAGATTCCTTGCAATGATTCTGGATCTGTTATTAAGAGAGATGAGGAATGGCCTTGGAGATGAGAGGAAAAGTAGAGAAAGGATTGAAATACCACCATGGCCCCCCATTTGATCCTCTCTCCCACAGTGAAGAGGGGACAACACAGCCCCAAGATGGCTTGAGAGTTTAACCCATCTGGGTTTTGAATACCTTTGATTATCTCAGCTGGATTGCTGGGAAGACTCACGTCTCTGGTGTTTGAAATCCAACATTCAGAACACCTTTTAAAGAGTCATATCTTGTCTGATCAGATCACTTCTTCCCCAACTACAATCTAACCCTAGAAATATTTGGTTTGTAAGTGTAGTCAATGATGTGAACTCCATGCCTAGTTGTAATTCATTATAGCAACCATTCACTAATTCATTCATTCAATGAATAGTCTGGTAGATAAGAGCACGTGTGTGTGTGTGTGTGTGTGTGTGTACAAAGGAAATTAAAGGGTCATATGGGAAATAGGGCACCTTGACTTCACTTTCGAATTGTTTGACTTTCAGTTTTGGAAGACTTCCAAGCAGTGTATAATGCAGATATGCTCAACCCATCTCTAAGCCTCAGTCCCTCCAAGGACATGGGGTCAGGGATGATGTGAGACTGAGAGGTGATCTTCTGCACAGATTACTTGGCATTAAAAAGTGAAAGAAAGAAAAAAAAAACACCACCACTGCTCTTTTTACTTCATTAAAATGGTTGTGTCCAAAAGCCAATGTCAATGTCCCGGACTGAAATGCTTCCAGCAGCTTTGGTAGTTGCCTACAGGGAGAACCCCTGACCCTGGGATCTGCAATTTGAGAAATCATAGTGGTGGTGAGGCAGGTGGGCACCTGTTCAACTTGTCCTTATACTTTCTGGCTTATTCCCTGAGTGCAGCTAAAAGCTTATGCCCTGTGGAGCGGCCAAGGACTGCTTTCACAACTAATTGTTCAATATTCGTTAGTACCAGCAATGCGGTGAATCCATTGCTTAACTGAATTTAGGAACATTACAGCTTAAAATACCAGTATTGGCTGAGAGTAAGGTGACATAAAAAAAAATTCATTCATTCATTCATTCACAAACATTTACTAAGCACATACTTTGTGCCAGGCATTATCTCCAGGTTGTTAAGGTCTCCTAGGTGCATTAAGTGCTTTTCATTCTAATGACACTAACAATTTATTTTCGTCATCCTCAGACTTTTTATGTGATTTGTTCTTTGTCATAAATGCAAACCAAAACCTTTCATTTTTTCCTATCTCCTGCCAAAATTTTCCCAGCAGTCCAAAAACTTAAATTTTCTTCCATCAGTTCTTTTTCCAGAAGTACATTAGGTTCACTGAAGCTCTGCATTCAGTAAGCGGGCAAGAAATTAAACCAATTTGTCTGACTAGAGGAGCTTTTAAAAACTCTACTGTTTGGGGATAGTCATATAATTTCCAGGTTTTCACAAAGGGAATGGAATTAAAATGAAGGTCATCGTTAAATTGAAACAGAATTTACTCCTTTTATACCTCATCAGCTACTAATTAATGAGACTCTCATGAGTACTGAACAATACTATAGATTAGGGGCTCCTGTCAGCATGAACACTTAGATTGGAATCCATAAAAAGCCCACTCTCCCAGGGATGGCTGGGTAGCAGCCCTGGGCCTGCCAAGTCTCTGTTATTGAGGATTTATTTAAAGATACTTTTTAAAACATTTCCTCCTACAATGAAGACTTTTCTGTGTGCATTTCAGTAGACATTTAAAACCCCATCCATAATCTTTTTGAAATCTTTCCCTCATTAAAATGACTTGGCTTGAGAGCTACTTGGCATTGCAGTCTCTGATTATGGAAGGGAAAGCTGAGGAAAAAAAAAAAAAAACACCAAACAATTAAACCGAAATGAGTTTCCACTGAAGATAAACACTTTGCCCTGAGTTGGGGTGAGTACTGGATTTGGGGTTTGGTGAGCATGAGACCCGAGAAAACAGTTTTTTATTGCCTGTGGCTCTTGTCTCTTCTTTGGAGTAGCTCTGGGGACGTGGAAAAGTAGGGCTTGTCCTGGAACTCCAAAAATGACCATTTCACCCTCTCTCATTTGGTTTTGCCTTCTATGCCATTATTTCTATGTGTGTTTTATGTAATTTTTAACTTTCCCTTGCTTCTGCTCTTTGCTTTGGGATTCCAAAACAACTAAGTAAGTTTATGGTCTACAACGTGGTGATTTTGGTATATGGTACATATTGTGAAATGTAATCACAATAAGTTTGGTTAACACATCTATCACCTCACATAATTATCTTTTGTGTGTGTGTGTAGTGAGAATATTTAAGATTTGCTCTCTTAGCAGATTTCAAATATACAATGCAGTATTGTTAACTATAATCACCATGCTGTACATTAGATTCCCCAGAATTTACTCATCTTATAACTGGAAGTTTGTATCCTTTGATCAACCATCTCCTCATTTCCCCCACCCCCCACCCAGCAACCACCATTCTATTCTCTGTTTCTATGACTGTGGCTTTTTTAGATTCCACATATAAGTGAGATCAAACAATATTTGTCTTTGTCTGCCTGATTTATTTCACTTAGCATAATGCCCTCCAGGTTCATCCATGTTGTTGCAAATGTCACTATTTCCTTTTTTAATGGCTGAATAATATTCTATTATATATGTGGGTGTATATATATATATGTATATGTATATATATAAAATAAAGAAGTTTATATACATAAATTTGAATACATATACAATTTTCTCTCCATCTGTTGATGGACACTTAGATTGCTTCCATGTTTTGGCTATTATAAATAATGCTGCAGTGAATGGGGGAGCAGATATATCTTTCGTGTTTTCATTTCCTTCAGATAAATACCTAGAAGTGGGATTACTGAATCACATGGTAGTTCTATTCTTTGAGGAATCTCCATAGTGTTTTCCACAGTGTTTGCACAAGTTTGTATTCCCACCAATAGTTCACAAGGGTTCTCTTTTCTCCAAGTCCTTGCCAGCACTTGTTATCTCCTGTCTTTTTGATAATAGCATTGTCGCAGGTATGAGGTGATATCTCATTGTGGTTTTGATTTATATTTCCCTCATGACTGGGGATGTTGAGCACCTTTTCATGTACCTGTTGCCCATTTGTATATCTTCTTTGGAATAATATATGTTCAGGTTCTTTGCCCATTTTCAGCTGGATTACTTGCTTTTTTGCTGAGTTGTACATCCATGACCTGTAAAACTGTCCCTCTCATGAAGTCAGGTACATGCTGGCAAGATGGCTAAGCAGTTAGCAAATGTGGTAAGGCTTTGCCCTCTTTGTGATGGATATTCCAAGTTCAGGAAAAAACCCTGAATTGAAGGACTGTAGATAATATTCTTATTTCTTTCTTAAACTCTTTCTATCCATTGCAACTTTCTATATGACTATCAAGGAAAGTCTGGAAGAGGATGGAGGCCACAGCATGAATTGCTAGGTAGAGACATAAAAGAAGTCTGGGAAATGTTTGCCCAGCATCAATCATCAGAATGACTGACTGGAAGCAGGTGGGGAGTGGTGGTGAGGACAGAGTGGGAACACGTTCTTTATTATTATTGTTGTTGTTGTTGTTGTTGTTGTTGTTATTTGCATGTTCTTTATTAGAAGGCTATTGCACACATGGATTAGCCTAATGATAATATGGAGAATAGGAGAGCTCATTTTCTCAAGCAAGAAATGACTGGACTCAGTAATAGAGTAAGTGAAGGATTGAAGGAGAAGGAGGGAAAAATAGTGCCTATGGTTTTTTTGTTTTTTGTTTTTTTTTGTTTTTTGCTTTGAAGCAGGTGGTTTCCAATAAAGGAGAAGAAGCAGTTAACCAACAAGTCATTTCTTAAGCATCTACTCTGCATCTAATGTTGTGCTCACAGCATCAGAGGGTGCAAAAGAAATGGGAGACCTTTCTGCCATAAGACAACCATAATGTAGTTTGAGATAGTGAAACAGTCAGTGCACAGAAAAGTATAAACTGATAGTAACAATAATAATAGCAATTTGCATTTATTGTGGTTAATTGTGGGATGGGTCCATTGCTAAGTACTTTCTTATTTCTTTTTCTTTTCTATTTCTTTTTGTCATATTCTTCATACAGACTTATGACAGCAAAGGTGTATAAAATTAAAAATTAATAAAATAATAGCTTTCACTGGGTTACTAAGGGGCAAGGAGCTATGTTGAGCTTCATAGGGATGCTCATTCCTCTGAGACTGCTGCTTATAGTTGCCTATAAATCTCAGAAGAGGAAACGAGGCTTTAAGACAAGTTCCTTGTTTAGGCACAAAGCTAATGAGCTTCTAGTAAGGATTGGGACACAAACCTAGATATGCTTAATTCTAAAGCCAAATTGTTCATGTACAGTACATTGCTAAATTGTCTGGATCAAAAAGAAATTCTCCTTCACTCCTAAAATACATTTAAGATTTTTTCAAGGCACTGTAAAAACTCTAGCAGAACCAGCATCCACATAAAATTGCCTTACACTTATGGTCAAGCCTTATTCATGAGAGCTTTGTACCTTCCATTTCCTGTGTTTGTTCTGTTGACTCACAAAGGACTTTATTATTTCTGAATGGGCACAATTGATTGCTGGGAAGCTTTGCATTTACACATTCTATCTATGAAAATGCTATAAAGAGTCTCCATTTGCTATAAAGCATAAGCTGTGCTCTTGAAAGTGAAGTATTGTCAAGATAGATCAGGAAAAAAAATCCAAAACTGGTGCTATGTTGGAAAGTATCTTAAAAAGCCTATGCTTAAGAGATATTTCCTTGGAATACTTTAAAGAAACACAACCCTTTAAAAGGATCAAGCCACCCTTTGCACTGTGAAGCATGGAAATGCTCACAGCTGGCTAGAAGTGTTTAACAAAGCAGTGTGGTGTGGTCCCATCTCAAATCCATAGGCTCTGTGGGTTTCTGAGTTTCCCTTTTGTGTATGGCATGGAGTAAACTTGCAAGAGAGTTAATATAAATCCTTACATTCTCATTCTGCATCTAGATGGCTGATTTTGGATAAATGGTCCCATATGCAAAAGGCTCTTGTGAGTTCAGTTCAGAGTTCTTCCAACAGCTCCATTCAGTTTTGGGGGTCTCCAATCCATTCTTAAATTGTTTAATTCCAAAGGCAAATCTTTTAAAGTCGCTCTCCCGTCTCTCTCCCTCCTCCAAGCAAACTGTGCTACAAAAGCAGAGGCCTCCCCTGGCCCTGTTTACTTAGAGTGCAAACCGTATTCAAGACAGCGTTGTCAGATTAAAGGAAGAAAGGGGAGAGAAATCAAAGCGTTAAACTGCACATAAAAGGCAATCGCTGGCAACCAATCTGTTCGACTTCCAACTATTTGCACTTTATGAATAAAGGTCAATCTGTTATTGGCACCCAAATGTTAATGTTCTTATGAGGGTTTAAGCTGCTTTAACAGCTGAATAAGTGAGAGTGAGCTATAGGGCCACACCTAATCATTCAGGCCCAGCTGGGACATAGGGGAGAGTCTCAAAAAGGCGAGAGATGCAGAGGGTATGGATGTGGGGGGCTGGCTGAAGGGAGAGGGGTGTGCATTTCGTGAAGGGGTACTGAGGGGTAAAAGATGAAATTACTTCTATATTATATACAGGTCCCTGTGCCTTTTTTCTTTCCATCAGTCTTCCATGCTGCTTGCTACCTACAGCAGCTACACTCGCCCTAAACTTTTACAGCTTTATATCATCAATGATCTTCTAATATGTATTTGATTTTTCTCTTTTAAAAACAATACCTCCAAACATTTAATAGCCCCTCCTGTCAGAGTATTCTCTGGGTGGATGGTGGAGAATGCAGTTACTAGGCAGACCTTTGACTTGCCCCGTTGTTAGAGCTGCCTTCCCCTAATCCAGTCTGCAGCCACTCTCAGATACATAACCACACCCAAGGTGTGGAGTTTCCAGGTAGCAGTAGATATATGACTAAAAAATAAGGCTTGGTAATACTAATGATAGTCATTGCTTTTTTTCTAATACATTTCTAGATGGTAGATAGATATGGACACTTGAAGTGTATATGTTATTTCTGCATATAGGTAGACAACAGGTGTATACAAGTTAAATGCCGCTGCAGATGCAGGCAGTGTTTGACTAGAAGATTTGTTTTGTTCCCTGTGTGTATGAGGCAAACAACCTCAGAAATTTCTGGCTCTTTTCCTAACTGAATGTCACGTATTCTTGCTATGCCTCAGTTTCCCTATCTGTGAAATGACAGTTTCCTTCAAAATGCCATTCAACTTTGCTGTCCTTTCATAGCTGGTTTCTCCAACTATATAGTGAGGGTATATTATTGTGAAGTTAAATGGGATAGTTTACTTGAGAAGACCTTTTAAAAACTAAAATGTCATACTCTTGTAAGACATAATTATTACAAATAGGACTTTTGTGAAAAATGGAGGGTATTCTCATGGCTGGGCCTTGGGAGGGACTGGGGATTACTGCCTGTCTTCACCCACTACAGTGTCATCAGAAGCAAGCTGTTTATGTGCTCCGTAATTTCCCCTATCAAGCTTTTGCTGACAGTTCCCCCACTTGGTATATCCTTCCCCAATTCTAACCATCTGTTAGTATGCAGCTGAGTTGAAATGACCCTCCTTCCATCTGGATTCTGTGATCTCACACATTCCATCCTGGATTATCATTGTTTCTGTGCATGTCTCCCCCTCCTCAGGATAATAGACCCTTTGAAGTCTAGAGTTATGCCTTAGTTACCTTTATATCCCCTGCACTGCCTAGGATGTTTCATAACATGCAGTAGGTGGGCAGTACTTCCTTGCTAAACAAAATTCACATACTTGGTGTCTTCGTCTTTTCAATAAGCTGATTTATTTTTCAAATAGATAATAAATTCAAATGCTATAACTGTCACAAGTTACAAATTAACTCATAAAAAGTAATTCTCCTTCCCAGTCCTTTCTTCCTGTAGGAAGCAACTGTTAACTTCTTGAGTTATTCTTGTGCTATTCCTGTGCTATTTTTTTCTTCCCTTCCCTTCCCTTCCCTTCCCTTCCCTTCCCTTCCCTTCCCTTCCCTTCCCTTCCCTTCCCTTCTCTTTTCTTTTTCAGCCTTCATCCAGGACATGGTAAGTAAAATTGAGGTCATATCTTAGGGTGGTTTGAATGCCAAGGGAGGAAGAATCTCACAAAATATGAAGAATCATCCTTAGGAGACAATACTTTACCAGTGCAAACAACATTTGCCTCAATCCAGCAATCCAGGATCTAGGAGGGTGGAAGAATGTTATTAACAAGCTGTATCTTGTTGGGCAAGACCTTTAACTCTGGTTGTGCCCTTTGAGTTCATGTCTACTGTACCTCCCATCTCTACAGTTCTCTGATTCTTATCTAAACAAGAGCAATTTCGCAATATCAGAGGATCAGTGTTTGAGAAAATGAATTCCATATTAGCATTTTCAATCAGGAATTTAACTTTTGAGCTGGCAAAGTGGCTTTGCCAAATCAATCTATTTAGGAAATTAAAAATAAAATTAGGCACATTTATTGCAAATTAAAGTGAAATGAAATTGAACATCTCTAACTGGCGCCAGAAGAGAAATGTCCCTTTGAGATCTTTGTGCCAATAAGGGAACAGGGCCAATCCTGAGTGCTATATGCATTTCTTCTGGAGCTAGGGTTTTTATTCTTGCCTCCTTAGATCGGCTTTGGGATGAGAGTGAGGGCAAGGGTGGGGCTGTGAAATCGGTAGATTTGTGCCCAGTCTCTGATGCATATATGTGTTGAATCAGTCAGGATCCTGACAGGAAGTGGATCTCATAGTCAAACTGGGTAAGGGAGTTTAATAATGGGCTATTTACAAAGAAGTGGGAAGTGCTTTTGAGAATGAGGACAGGATAACCCAGTATCCTGAGGTTAGCATACGGGAAACGGTTATCTCCCACCCTGTGACATGAAGGGTAGGGAGGAAGAATGGCCAGGGGATCTGGAGAAGACAGCTATGTGGAGAGGGCTCCTTCAGAGTAACTTCCCTTGGTTGCATCCACCTTTCTTCTTCTGCTTGGGTACTTGCAGCTCATCCTTCAGGATTCCCTAGCTGTCGTCTTTCGGGAAGGCCTTCCCTGAGTTCCCCAGACCGGACTGAGTAAACAGCTTGGTTGTCATGTAAGAATCATGTGAATATTTCTGTCATAGCACTTATCACACTTCTTTGTAATTGTTTCTTTATTTTTCTGTCTCCCATGTCTGTGTGCTTCTTGAGGGCATCGATTCTATCTTATTGGGCTTGTTTCCTTGGTATCCAGCCAAGTGTTTGTGGAATGGCGGGGGGAAGGAAATGACAGTTCTGCCTCATCTCAGCAGTGTCATGGCATTATTGTTTGGGGTCCTGGGCTAAACCTACAGGCAGTTCTCTGGGTGCCCAGTGAGGCAGAAGAATCCTAGACAGGGGTTTACTTGAAGCAATGAGCACAAATTGGGGACATAATTTGCCAACTTGTGAAAAATCTGAAAACCTCCAGCCAACAGCTGTCAAGTTTATATGATACCCATTAAGAGGGCTGTGTGAGAGGGGTGGAGTGAGAAGCAAGCCTGTGAAACCAGCAATCAGAAGACCTAAGTCTTGCTCTAAATCTCATGTGTAAGAATGAACCGAAGGAGATTACCAGCTGCATGTGAAAGAAAGGATGCTCAAGATTTTCATCATAGCAGTGTTTACAAAAGAAAAACTAAAGTAACCTCAAGTACATCAACAGGGATGTGTTAATTAAATTATGGTACTTATATTCAATGAAATGTGTGTGGCCATGAAACATGAGGTGGGTAAATAAAAAGATGCTCATGATATATTTGTTGTGTGAAAAAGCAAGCTACCTACTTATATGATCAGTATGATTATATTTTTATAAGTAACCTTCAGAGTTGTATGAATTTGGCCAAATTACTTAATCTCTCCAGACCTTATGTTCCTTATTTGTAAGTTACATCTACCTCACAGAGTTGTTCTAAAGAATAAATGCAAATATCCAAGATACTAAGGATAGTGCCTGACTCATTGTAAGAAATTAATATATGCTAGCTCCTATTATTGTTATTAATATTATCTATCTATAGGCAAAGAAAGGTTTATGAAATGATGTTTGCAAAATAGTTTTGGTAATTATTGGTATGCATTTTACTTTCTTCTTTGTACATTTGTGTATTATTTGAAAGTATTTCCTCAATAATCATTTATTAATTTTGCAACAACACTGAAGTTATTAGAAAAAGAAGGCTTTTGTGTTAATTCCTCCTCTGTCACTCACTAACTCTGTGTCTTTGGGAAAGCAACTGGACACCTCTGAACTTTGTTTTCCTCATTTATAAAACAGGAAGGACTATTTATTTCTTTTCTACCCCAGAAGACTTTGTTTGTAGATCAAATGAATAATTGAATTTGTCTATGGTCTTGGGAAACAGCAAAATACTATACAAATATTAGATTTTATTATTATTATTTGTATTAATTTCATTGGTATCATTTCATTGGAATTTTTTTCCTACTGCTTCTCTGGGTGTTTTGTAGGAGACAAGTAGCCTTTATGAAATGAAGCCTTATAAAGTTCATAATTCGTGGAGTTGTTTGTAATACCAAGGATCTGCTACCATCTTCATGATGAACTGAGAACTTCCAGCCACCAAATTATTAACAGTGCAAACTATTTTATGAGCTTACCTTTGCCCTGGTTTATTTTTACTGCATGTGGAGATCACTGTCTTTTCTTTTGGACATATGACTCTCTGCTTTCTGTATTCATTTGTCTATCTCCTTGCTTGCTGCTGACTTGCAGTATTAACTTCACAAAAGTGAGAGATGAGCCTATCAGCAAACGTTTGGTGAATCCGGAAAAGGAACGTATGGATTTGGGAGGTGAATCTCTGCGCAGGTTCACAAGGTTGAACAGGCCTTGGGGAGTAACTGGGGATTTGGTAATATTTACCGGAGTTTCTGATGCATCATCTCCTTCCTCTTCACTCATGAAAGATGCAGACGCCTTCAGGGAGGAGGTCCAACTGGAGCTTGACAGCATTCTGGGAACACAAGGCGGGATCTGTAGTCAAAATGTGCAAATCTGAAGGAGGTCTTTGTGCACAGAAGCTGTCCTGCCTGTAAATGTCCTGGTCACCAGATCAGTGCCAATTTATTTTCCAGTGAAGACACCAGTGCTTTGGGGGGGGGGGTGGAGTTAGCTGATGGGAACAAAAAGGAAAAGGCACACTTAGCACTTACCAAATGAGCTTCAGTGAGTGTCCACCGAGTGAGTGTCTGCTGAGGTGGTGCTGATGCCCTCAGAAGGTAACTTGGCGCACGCGTGCTTGGGTGAATATTTGTGGAACAAATTATGAATATTCTCCTTTTGTGATACTTTAAAAACGTGACTTTTTTTTGAGGGGAGGGGACACAACGAATCCTGTAATTGAGAGATAGCATTTTTTTTGGGGGGGGATGAACATACTTGGAGTGGGAAATGATGAACGAGTTTGAGTGTTTTTCACTGCCCATTGCCCCCCCTGCCCCCGCTGCCCACCCGCATGGCTTTTGACCACACGTTTTAGTACATATTGGGCTCTTGGTGTGTTCAGGATTTAAGGCCTTCCTGAGAACCAGAGGGGGTACATTTACTCTCCCCTTTCCCACTGTTTGGGAGGTTGCTGTCCAAGCTCATAAAAGTCATTTCCATTTTCAAAAGCAGAGTTGGTGAAACACTTTGGAAACTTTCCCTGCATCCTCCACACCCCCACCCCGCCCCACTCCATCTTCTTGTTCGAGAAATGCAAATCCAAAGCCGATCCTATTTTATGTTAAAAAGTGAAAAACATTTCAATGTATTCTTGTCTTGTATGACTGGCTGAGAGCCTCTAAATCCCCACCATTTACCAAATTAAACTAATTGAAAGTGCTTCCAAAAGCCACATCTGTAGGCTGACGTTTGTCCCTGCCTTTCACTTTCGGCTCGGGGAAACTGTTCTCCATTCCATTGATCCCTGAATAGTCATGCCTGTCAGGAAGCCACATCAGCCATTATCATTCTAATTTTACTGCCTTTCTTGGTCCCTAATCTAATTTGCAATGATGCTTAAGCATTTCGCAAGGCCATAGCACTTTCTTCAGAATTTCAACAAGAGCATTAAACCCCCAATTTACATTAATGAAGTGCACATTTAATTAGGGGAGAGGGTAAATGGAGGGCTCTTCAGGAGCAGTTTGTGTGATATGATAAGCACTCGAGAAGGCAAGGAGATAGATCTGATAAAAGACTCCCCATATATCAGGCGGCTGGATTTCTTTCCCTCACCCCCTGTCTTTTCCCAGCCTCACCTTCCTTCTCCTCATTTCCACCCTTCCATCAGCTAACTCTGCCTCTCTAAAATTTGCTTCAGAGCCACGACAATAAAATTATGAAGGCAGACCTGTCAACAGGGGAGGACCAGGCAAAGAACTATTTAAGAGGATCATGTGGTTTTCAGTTCCCCTGCTGCCCCCCAAAGGGGAGATTAACTTGTTCTTTTAAATAATGAGAAACATAGGAAACCATCTCCAGTCTCCTGTTTAATGAATGCATTAAGCACACAGGCCGAGCAGCACAGTGGTACCACACAAATTTGGCTTGCTGCTGCGAAAGGGGTGGGCAAGGGGGAGGGCAGGGATAAATTTCTGGTCGTAGATCCCATGCACTGAATTCATTACCACATATTACCCAAGATGCAGTGAGGTCACACAGTTGAGTTTCTGCCATAGGCTCTGCTGGGCCAACCTTCTGACGCATGGGAGGTTGAGTGTGTGTATGTCTGTGTCCACGTGTGTGTTCATCTTTAGACAGAATTTTTCCCCTTCTTTTAGCTTAGTCTTTGGAATATGAATTTTAGCTAAGCATCCTTTTCTCTTGTTTTTTTTTTTTTAAAGAGATTTTATTTATTTATTTGACAGAGATAGAGACAGCCAGCGAGAGAGGGAACACAAGCAGGGGGAGTGGGAGAGGAAGAAGCAGGCTCATAGTGGAGGAGCCTGATGTGGGGCCCGATCCCATAACGCCGGGATCACGCCCTGAGCTGAAGGCAGACGCTTAACCGCTGTGCCACCCAGGCGCCCCTCCTTTTCTCTTGTTTTGAGGCCACATATTTTCTTGTTAATCCATAGTTCATTAGGTGCAAGGGTGGGGGCACCAGTGGGGGCAAGACTTATATATTAATTTTATTTTTGGACTCTTGACGTTCTTCAAGTTCTCCTCCTTTATGTAATAATAACGATGATGATGATGATGGTGGTGGTGGTGGTAATAATTAGAGCCCTCTCAGAAATATAGTAATGTGAATACAACAAGGGCATCTCAATAATGGAATTCTGTTTTATGCTTAACGTCTTTGCAAAGCTTGATATTTTGAAGCTCAAAATAAAAGCATTTGTTCACGATAGGATTATGTTTGCTTTTCTTACAAATATGAAAGTTATATTTCATGTAAAAAAGTATATATTTTACTAATTTACCAACACTAGTTAGACACTAACGTATAGCCAAATACAATCCCTCTCTTTCCATTACCTTACTAAGATACTTGATGACAGGTCACTGAACTTTGGGGACAAGCACCATTTTCAAGCACAGACAAGGGTAAGCATTTGTCTAAGGGTCATAGTTGTAATTAAGCAGGAAATCACCTCCGTTGCAAATACATAGCCCATAGTCATTGCTGCCATGGCTGTGCCTTCACCATGACTCTGAGTGGCAGGAAAGAAGGCCCTGAAAAATAATCCCCTGTTTGTATTTTAGACCTGAGCACAATGAAGGAATGAATAAGTGAATGAATGAATATGTAAATAAATAAAAGGTGGTGACACCTGGGCAGGGGTAAACAATGGAATATCAAGGAAAAGAGGAAGAGGCAAATAATATGAGGGCATTGGATAGTGAACAGGAATTTGAAAAAAAAATGAAATTTGACTAAAAAGATTAAAGGGTGAGGTAAGAATAACACTTTTACAACTTAATATGTGGGCTTTCAGAGGGCCCTTCTGGGTTAGCTGCATAACCTGGGTCAAGGTATTTCATATGTCTAATATCTGACTTTCTCATTTGCAAAATGACAATAACAATAGTACTTCATCAAGTTGGTCTGAAGATTAAATGAGATACTGCACATAAAGCACTGGTGTCTAATAAGCACTCAATAAATGACGTTAAAGAGAGAATATAGAAAGCACTCAGTAAATGCTACTAGAGAGGAAAGGAAAGATAGATAAACTGACTGATGGAAATCCATGGAGGATCGAGGAAGTTATGCAAAGGAATACATACTGAAAGGAAGGGATGATGCGGGCAAAGGAAGAATAAATCGTTTTGGATAACCAGCATTTTAGGTGTGGAACCTTGTGTCTTTTCTATGGATGTGTCCAACAGAGGAAGAGGAGACTGCTAAAGTCAGAGGAGAAAATAAAACAGGTTGATGACACATTCAAGGATTTGCATTGTAGACTGACTATTGGAATTTATCTTTTCTGATAGCCATCTCAATGCAGGTTTTTGTTTTGTTTTAAATGATCCGTAGGAGAAGGAAGGGAAGAATAAAGGGGGGGGGGTAAACAGAAGGGGGAATGAACCATGAGAGACTCTGGACTCTGGGAAACAAACTGAGTGCTTCAGAGGGAAGGGGTGTGGGGGACTGGGATAGGCCGGTGACGGGTATTAAGGAGGGCACGTATTGCATGGTGCACCGGGTGTTATACGCAAATAGTGAATCATGGAACATTGCATCAAAAACTGGGGATGTACTGTATGGTGACTAACATGTTAACATATAAAATTATTATATAAAAACATAAAAAAAACATAAAAAACATAAAAAAATTATTATAAAAAAAATAAATGAACTGAGGGAGTTTTACCTATGTCTGAAATTAAAAATATCTTTGTTTTCTATGTAAAACAAAACTGCCTCTCTCTGAAAACCACAGCACCCATCCCCTTCTCCTCCTCATCTTCTGCTTCTTCCTCCTCTACCAGGGATGGAACATCAGTGACATCCTTTTCCTCAGCACCCACCTCTCTTCCCAGAGACAATCACTGTTACCACGTGTTTTAGACTCTTCCAGAGGTATTTCGTGCATATACATGAGACTCAGTTTTAAATTTTGCTCTGCTTTAATCTGTTTGATACTGCCCAAGCCTGGAAAGAATCATGTAAAAGGTCAAACATTCGATTCTTTTTCTTTTCTAGTTATAGAAATAATACCTGATCAATTATTAAGAGGTTAAGAACAATGAAGAACTGCCTGACTGTTTAAGGTATTTATAGTTCAGAAACTGACTGAAAATACTGTCTATGAGGGAGATAGAAAGATGATTTACTTGCTGTGGACTGCTACAGGTGTTGTGGATATCTGGAAGTCACCTCCACACAGGTCCTCAGTTCTTGCCATCCAAACGCACTTCATAGGGTGGAAAACAGTGCAAGAGAAGGTAGACTAAGAATTGGCATGTGTCGTCTTTGTACTGGGTACAGAACTTGCTGGGGCACCACTGGCCTGGTGGCTGCCTGGAGCCAAGGCTGACTCCATTCCTTGCCCAGGAAGGGCCTCAGGAGCTTGATCTACAATTACGACATTCATTCCTCATCTGAAAGGTGAAAGGGCTGCTGTATCCTGGTGGGGACTAATTCCTAATGAAACGGGTGATGGTTTTGTATTTGTGTATTTGCACAGCAGATGGACTGTGACTCTTTTTCAAGCAAAAGAAACTTGGTGCAGAAGCTGAAGGATGTGCAGCCAAGACTTGCTCTGAGGACTGTGAGACTGTTCATAGAGCAGGCTGAACCTGGCCCTCATGTGGTCCACTCTGCCTCTACCAGTGGGGGGATTGCTATGACCTGGACTTGGAAGCTCACTCAACCTATAGCACATGTGGAGAAATAACGTGAACAAAGAAAAAAAATGACTTCTAGTCATGATTTCTAACAATGCACTCAAAGTCTGTCGGAATATGTGAGATTGATTTTTCATGTAATTATGCAATTTTCCCAAGCCTTCTTTAACCCAGTTTAATTAGGGAAGGGTAGACTGCAAATAGAATACAGCGCTAAGCAATTTTCTCTAAAGGGTTTCACTAAGAATATTGAAGGCATATTTGCCTTTTCTGTAAATATACCACCTGATTGGTTGTGAGAATAAGGAACTTGAGCTCTTCAGTAAAGAGCTTAAACTGCTTCTTTTGTGGACACCAACCTGTGTACAAAACAGACAAAGGGAGGGACAGAAAAGATGACAAAGCTTTGAGCACACAGGCATCTTTTTTAACATGCTATACTTAGGAGGAAAACCCATGTCACTTAGCTATCTTAAAACTCTCGGAAACCGGCCAGGTTCTGGTTTTTTGAGAAACGGATCACCACAGAAGCTGCTGTAGCAACTCTGCAGTGTCACCTGCAGCCTGAGGTGGGTGGCATTTTCCATACTCCATAGATGGAGTAACAGGGGTGCGCTGAGAGATTCAGCAGTTGTCTGAAAACTCCCAACAAGCTGAAAATGGAGCCCCAGATGGCAGCCAAGTTTCCTGCCCTGAAAGTGAAGAGAGAAACCTAAAAAATAGGATTAGATTAAAAGAGCATATATACTTTCCAGGGGCTTATCTGAACCGCGTCTCCTCTCTGACCCTCTTTGAGTTTACCCATCATAAGTAATAGCGTGACCTCTTCTTCAAGTCATTCAAAAATGCATTTGTTCTCCATAATAGAGAGAGAAGCTCCAGCCAAATTATATTCTAATGTATCATAGCCTTGAACCCGGGGACCATTTTGCATTGCTGACTAGGAGGCTGCTGAATACATTATTAGTCCGCCAACGTTTGTGTCAGCTTTGTGAAGGGGCAGATTTCCCAGCTTGTCTCCAGTATTGCTATTGTTAGGGCTTTTTGGGGGGGGGGTGGGCAAAAATAAAAAGGAGAAAAAGAGTGAATACTTGAGTACAATCTGCTTTTGTGGCTAGGTGAGGATAGCAGCCCCATAAAACCTTATTTCTGCGTGAATAGATACTACAGTCATGTTGAAAATGAATGTACCTCTGACAGAATTGTCATGTTCCTAGCTGGGGCAGGTGCAGTTGGGTGTAGAAGGGCGAGAGTAACTCAGGGAGGTACGTGTTCTAAGGAAATGATTCTAAATTTCCAAGGCTCCCCGTGGTCTGAAGAATTTGTCAGTTATCTACCCAGTGACTTGGACATAAAGAGTCTATAATACCTGATACTCCAGGCCCCCTTTTATGTGGAGAAAGTACTGAAACTCACTCTTCCATTTTAATTTAAAAGTCCGGACTCAGATTTGTAGAAGAGGCAGTCCAAGGAAAGCATAAAATGACTTACTGATGAGAAATATCTTCTTCCACCAGAACAGGCTGGAGCCAGTCAGTAAGTGAAGCCAATGCGTAAAGTAATAAATGCAGCACTGTAGTTACCCAGGCTTTGCTAACTCACCTATAACCATAGCATCTGGATCCTTCACCAGTGAGTCTATGTTAGCCAGACCCCTGACACTGCATTACTAATACAGTGCATTAAAGGGTCCCCTAGTGGCTGCACATAGGGTATTCCTTCCCAAATACTCTCTTAGTGCTACAGAGGAATAACGTGTGTGTTTGTGGCAGGGCGGTGGCGGGGGTGGGGGGGGAATGGAGTCTAGTGTGCTATTGGAAAGAGGCCTCATATAATCTCATGCCAACTTGGCATTGCCATCATTTGGGATCCATGAATCCCTCAGGCCCAGGTCTTGGAGCAGTTTTCATGCACGAGGAGGGAAGTTGGCAGGGTCAGGGAAAATGTTTTTCTTTGCCTGGAAGCCTGAGTGGCTGGATTGGGTATTTACACTGCCTGAGTTTGACAGATTATCACTCAGTCCTCCCTTCTAGCTCACTTTGGCTGTGTAGACTCTGCCTCTGTGAAACTAAAAGGAAAAACTGCTAACCCCCGCTCCCCGCCACTGTTTCTGCCAGCTTCTCTCTGCACATGTGAATTTGGCCACTTAGAACCTAGTGTATTCATTTCAAGGTGAAAGTCAGTGAGATAGGGAAAACCGTACTGTCCAATAATCTTGGAAACATCCACTTGCCATCTTTCCCATGGTAAGCAACAGTTTATCACAGACTAGTTTGGAAGGATGAATATTATATCTTCGTGAGGGATGATAGATGGGCTAGAAGAAGTAACTGGACGGACTGCAAGAACAGGTATAACTGTTTCTGTTCTTTTTGTTTCTTATTTGCCAAGTTTAAGGTTCATGTTGCAAAGAGAGTGTAGTGAAAAAGTCTCCCAACTGGGAGATTGCAGGTCTTCATTTGACTCTCTCTTCTACCATGAGCTAGCTACCCAGCCACTCTGAGTTTCTTCCTAGGGAATATTGGAGGGTTGACTTTGATGCTATCTAGAAAGTCCCTTCCAGGTCAGATGTTGTATAGTCCATGTGCGTCTTTCTGTCTCATGGCTCCCCTATACCCACACAGCAGGACCTGGTCGTTTGATTACTCCACTTATTCAGATGACAAAAAGGTGTTAAGTTCTTTCTCTTCAGTTCCAGCTTCTTGAAAGTGGTCCACAGTCATTGCCTTAATTTTGTTAAGGCTTTGGAGATGCTAACTTTTCACAATGGCCACCCTAACTCAGGGAGGCTCCTAAACATGCTTCCTGCCAAGCCAATGGTTTTTTCTTATCCTGTTTCAGCTTCCTCTGATCCTGGTGTGTTTGACAAGGTTGACCACATCCTTCTTCAAGAAATTCCTTTCATGCTTTGCTACCTCTGGGACACTCATGACAGTCCTTTCTATCTTCTCTTGTTACTTTGCATTAGGCTCCTTTAAAGGTTCTCCTTTCTCTTCCTGCCACTGTGGTTCTAATCTTGGAGGTTTTCTCTTGTTTCTTTTCATGTTCTTTGTACTAGTCACATCTCCCTCAGGGTCTTCAGTTCCTCCCTTCCTGCAGCTGACTCTCATATCTGTAGCTCTACTCCAGAGTCTTCTCCTGGGCTCTAGAATCATCCAGTCAGCCATGACCTGAGTTTTTCTATTTGTATATTTGACCAAATAGCCCCATTCAGCAGGTCTGAACCACATTCATTTTCTTGCTTCTGAAATCAGTTGCTGAAAATGACATTTGAATCCTAAAAAAAGTGCCAGCTTCTCTTAATCCTCTGACCAGAATACTTGGCCTTTCATTGTGTCCTGTTATCCTAGGATATCTAAAATTACTAAATCCTGCTGATTCCACAAGCAAATTGACAGTCATATATCCCTTTCTTTTCCATTTATACTCCCACCCTCCTCGGTTCCTTTTCATTTAGTCAGTAATATTAACTGACTCCTATATGAAAGGGACTGCATGAGATGCTGTGAGAGAGGCAACATGTGAAAGATATGGTATTTTCCCTTTAAAAGTAACAACTGAAAAGAGGCTATCTTTATGCAAATTAATTACAAAGAAAGTAGAAAGGGATAGGTGACAGAAGAGAGAAAAATATATGGAAGTTTGTGATAGCTTTATTAAATTTGATTAATATATCTTTATTAAATTTGATTAATCCCAAATTCTATTTTTATCTTCCCAAATGGCTCTATCTTGCTGTTCTGAATTACATTCATAGTTCTCATTTCTTCCATTATCCTCTGTGTTTCAGGCAAGTCAGGTATTTATCTGATGCCCTGTTTCAGCATTTGTAGTCTCCTAAAGCTCTCCAGGTGGTTGAAGTCTCTTACTATTACTCTGTTTTTCTGATTTTAGGTAGTTTTGCCATCTTTATTATAGGGATGTCATATCTTTGCTTGGCCAGGGAAACTGCAGTATGCTCCCAGATCAGTATCACTTTATTTCGTTCTCCATCTATTCTTACCTAAGTACTCTATTTGATCAATAGTTTACACGCCTGTTATATGCTCAGTGGTATGAGTTGGGTATAGAATGTTGAATGGGACCTGCTTCCGCCCTTAAGGTTCTCATATTCTATAGCAGAGTTAGACAGGCAAATAAATAATTTTAAGTCAGTATGGTAACATGCTACAATAACTCTTATAGTTAACATTTACAGAGAACTAAATATGTCCTAGGTACTGTTCTAGATTTCTTACATATATTAATGCATTTAATCCTCACTGCACTATAGGAATCAGTATTGTTATTTCTCCCAAACTATTTCCCGTGAGGAAGCTGAGGCATACTTGTGGAAGAGTCAAGATTTAAAAGCAGACAATCTAACTCCTGAGCTCACACTCAACCACTAATGTAGATGACCTTCTCATGTTCCAATAACATATAACATGTGTCTGTAGTTTTAGACTACAAAGCAGGGTTGATAATTTCAATAAGGAAGACTAGCTTCATGGGGTTTTAACTGTATTGAGAAAAATAAGTAGAGCTTATTTGGTGGAGAAAGAAAGAAAGAATGGATGGCACTATTTGCTGATGAAAGGTTGAAGAGGCTGCTCCTTGGAAGGTCCAGTAACTAGTTGATGAGTCTGGCGGGGCTAAGGCTAGAACACTAACATTTAAAGGATGGGGGAAGAAGAGCAGTCATAGAGAATGAGGAAGAGTAAAGACAAGTAGGAAAATAGACTAAAGGATGGTTTAGTGCCATGATGACTATGAGTTTCAAAAAGGAGGAGATGCTTGACAGGAACGAATGCACCACAAGAGTCAGGGAGGGCGTGAGAGAGAAAAGCCTAGTAGATGTGTTATTTAGAGAATTAGTAATGAGATCATAGAGCAAAGAAGAGTGGGAGTGCAAGCTAAACTCAGAGGATTATTGAAAAAATGAAAGTAGAAAAGTAGAGGCAGCAGGTGTAGACTTCTCGTTGGCGAATTTATACATACCTGTGTTCATATAGATGCCAAAGCATGTCCATGCAGACTCTTAGGGTTCAGTAAAGCACAATGGTAAAGTTAACTTAAAAAACGATTAATTCAACAAAAGATAGAAAAGCAGACTTGAAAGGAGAATGTGCTCCTCCCCATGATGACCTGTGTTTAATAAATAACCTTCAGTAGAGTGTAGCCTGTGATGCCTTGAGATGGAAAGAGCACCCAGTGGTTCCATGGGTCTCTTGGGGTACCTGCTTGTTCCCTTTGGTGGCACCAAATTATACTGGGCAAGTTATTGTTATATCTGGACTTGCTTCTTTGTCAAAACCAAAATGATTAAATAAGTCTCTTCTAATTAACATTTTTTTAAACTTTTTATTAGAGGGAGCACATGAGCAAGTGGGGGAGGAGGAGGGGCATAGGGAGAGAGTGAGAGAGTATCTTAAGCAGGTTCCACACCCAGCCAGAGCCTGATGCAGGCCTCTATCCCACCACCCTGAGATCATGACCTGACCTGAAATCAAGAGTCAGACACTTAACCGACTGAGCCACCCAGGCGCCCCTCTAATTAACATTTTTAAATGATCTCGTCACCTCTTAACTCACAGAAATCACCAATGTTAGATAGTGGGTCGCCACTCTTTTTAATATTTTCCCCTCCATGACAGCCCAGTGATCCAAGTACCTTACATTTTCTGACAATGAAGAAACCCTTTAAAGTCTTATGCTCTAAATTTTCTTCATTTCAGCATTGTTTGCTGTCTTCTTTCTTTTTCAGATGCTTATGTTTAAAGTTTCTCAGAGTTTCAGTAGAAAGGGCGAATTTGCTCAGCTGAAAGAATTGAACCTTGAAAGTGCTGTCTTCCTTTAACCCTACATTTAAAAAACAGATTAAAAAATAAGAATATAAGGCCTTATTCATCTCTAAATATGCAAGCAAGGCAACTGATATTTTAAATAGAAAATTGCCAACCATGAAGGAGGCTATGAACAATGGCAAGATTGAAACTTGTAATCAGATTCTTCTAACTATTTGTGAATATGTGAATACCCTCCTGGATCATCAGGTTATTTGGCATTATGTAGAGTTCGCCTGAGTCTAGGTCACTCATCCCCTGGAGAGGTTTGGTTAGGATGGACCTGAAGTGTGTCTCATGAGATCCTCGTGCTAATATCCATGAGTGCACTGGGTGGGAAAGAGATGCGTTTATATGCAAAGAAATATCGTGCACTTGGAGTCATTCATTAATAAACTAGTTAAAGGATCTAGAAAGTTTTAAAATGATCAGCAACATTTTACTCAAAGAAATTTCTTTCCCTGATGGGAAGCACGCCAAGAAGAACAAATAGAACAAATGAATGAGAAACAGGAAGTCAGAAAATAGCAGAAAGCTTTAGCCCCTATAAGTGTCTTTGTACATTTTTATTTATATTTTAATTCATTCAAAAGTACACTGAAACATCTAGCTTATTTAATAAACTAGTTTTTCACACAATCAAAAGCCTAAAACAAAAGGTTATTGCTTCCTTGGTCACCATCAAGAAGAAGAAAACTATCCCAAAGAATGGGATTGGAACAGCGGAGCTATTGCCACACATATCTTGTAAATTAGAAATATCTCCTGTTAAAACTATTTATTCTGTAAGAGATCTGGAAATAAATTTCAAATTCAGTTTTATCCCCAGTACTTGGTATAAGGCTTGCACATAGGGGTTGTTCAGTAACTACGTGAGTCATAAATAGATGATTAGAAGTTTAAAAAATATTTATTGTGTGCCTCCAGTATGCCACAATATGTTCCAAGCTCTTAGGTTATATCGGTAGACAAAGCAAACAAACGCAATCTCTGTTCTCATTAGCTTCCTTTAAATTTGTACCATTGTGTAAGGGGAATGGGCACAATTTAATTTTTTTGAGCAATATATTTTTAAAATTGATTTTATTTTTTAGACCAGTTTTAGATTTGCAGCAAAACTGAAAATGTAGTTTAGAAAGTTCCCATGTTCCTCATACTCGGTTTCTTCTTTTATTAATATCATATATTAGTGTGATACATTTGTTATAATTAATGGACCAATATTAACACATAATTAACACCAGTAGTTTATTTAGATTTCCTTAGTTATCTTTTTTTTTTAAATATTTTATTTATTTATTTGTCAGAGAGAGAGAGAGCGCACAAGGGGGGAGAAGCAGAGGCAGAGGAAGAAGCAGTCTCCCCACCCAGCAAGGAGCCCAATGTGGGACTCTATCCCAGGATGCCTGATCATGACCTGAGCCAAAGGCAGATGCTTAACCGACTGAGCCACCTAGGTGCCCCTAGATTTCCTTAGTTATCTAATGTCCTTTTTCTGTTCTAGGATATGACATTACATTTAATCATCATGTCTCTTTGGGTCCTTTTGGCTGTAGTAGTTTCTCAGATTTTTCTTGTTTTTGATGAGATTGACAGTTTTGAGGAGTACTGGTTAATTATTTTGTAGGATGCCCCACTATTGGAATTTGTCTGATGTTTTTGTCATGATTAGACTGGGGTTGTGGGTTATTGGGAGGGAGACCACAGAGGTAAAGTGCCATTTTTATCACATCATGTCAAGGGTACATACTATCAACATGATTTATGACTGTTGATGTTGACCCTTGGTCACCTCGCTGATGTACTGTTTGTCAGTTTTCTCCACTGAAAAGCTACTCTTTCTACCCCCTTTCCGTACTGTATGCTTTGGAAAGAAGCCACTATGTGCAGCCCACATAAGGCCTGTGAATCATGACCCCCACCCTCCTGTAAGGGTGGAGTATCTACATAAATGATTTTGAATTCTGCAACTACGATTTGTCTTATCTCCCATTTATTAATTTATTCAATTGTTATGTATATCACTATGGACTACTCATGGATATTTATTTTATACTTCATGCTGTAATTCAATACTACTTTATTTATTATGCTGCTCAAATTGTTCTAGTTTTGGGAGCACTTTTAGTTGCTCCTGTGCTCCTTTTTTTGCCAGAAAAATTGTAACAATTTTAATTTTGACTCACCATATCTTGATGCACTCTTAATGGCAGTAACACTTGAGAAAAACATATCTTTACCAATTCAATAAGAGGAAAAGTTATGTGTGTTTGTTATCTATTGCTATCAAACAAAGTCAAAACTTGAGTGGCTTAAAATAACACAACTGATTCTTTCTTATATTTCTGTGGGTTGACTGGACTTCAGTGAGCAGTTCATCTGTTCAGGTGGTATGGCATGGGGTTACT
Organism: Ursus arctos; assembly: GCF_023065955.2. Taxonomy (NCBI): domain Eukaryota; kingdom Metazoa; phylum Chordata; class Mammalia; order Carnivora; family Ursidae; genus Ursus; species Ursus arctos. The sequence continues at coordinate 65,550,959 of NW_026623111.1, read as the reverse complement.
CATATAGATATTATTCTCCTTTGACATATCTCCATCCGTGTGTGTGTGTGTGTGTGTGTGTGTGTGTATGTGTTGGCACTTTGTTACTTTCTGACACTATAAGATGTTCCAAGATCATCTTGTATGTTTTCTGCCCTAGTCCCAGAATTGGCCATCTCTGTAAGGAGTCCTAGTTCCTTTCATTGGAGAATGGTATTAGAAACCAAGATGTGGGCACTAGGTATGCTTGTTACTACAAGGATGTAATTTCTTTTTTCTTTTTTTAAATATTTTATTTATTTATTTGACAGAGAGAGAGAAATCCAGCGAGAGAGGGAACACAAGCAGGGGCAGTGGGAAAGGAAGAAGCAGGCACCTAGTGGAGAAGCCTGATGTGGGGCTCGATCCCAGAATGCTGGGATCACACCTTGAGCTGAAGCCAGACGCTTAACGACTGTGCCACCCAGGTGCCCCAAGGATGTCATTTCTTTAATACTTGTTCAGCTGACAGAAAAACCAATTAGATTTAAAGCACTTCAGTGGGTTAAATAGTGTCCCTTCAAAATTCCTGTTCACCCACTGGAAACCTCAGAATGTGACCTTCTTTGGAAATAGGGTCTTTGCAGATGTAATTAAGATAAAGAACAAGATGATTGGATTAGGGTGGGCCCTAAATCCAACGAGAGTGTCCTTTTAAGAGACAGAAAAGGACACACAGAGGCACAGAGAAGAAGACCATGTGTAGAGATTAGGGTTATGCTGCCACAAGCCAAGGAATGCCAGAAGCTGGAAGAGGCAAGGAGAGGTTCTTCCCTAAAGCCTTTGGAGTGAACGTAGCCCCATGAAAACCTTGATTTTGGGCATCTGAACTCCAGAACTGTGAGAGAAATACATTTTTTTTAAAGCTACCAAGTCCGTGGTACTTTATTATGACTACCCTAGCAAATGAACACAGGCAAAGATAGTATCGCTATGTCTTCATCCAAGCTTGCATGCAGCAGAGAACTCCATGCTGGGAAGCTAAAGAGGAGGAGGGAGAGGCAGCTTGTGGGAAGCAAGGATGCAGTATGCTTCCAGAATAGGAAGGGCTGCTTGGTACTGTCCTTCCCTGAACAGTCTGGGTTTCTAGGTTCCCCAGGTAAAGTGAATAATGAGAAATTTTGTCATGATGCTTTCTCTCTGTGCCTTTATACAGACATTGTAATAGGTTCACATTGGGTTGTGAGGGGGTAGGAGAGTACCACTGATTGTCTAACATGAGTTAGGTTCTTTGCATGGGCTGTCTCCTTTCATCCTAACAAGAACCCAGTACAGCTGGCATGATTAGTACCATGTTTTACAAGTGAGAAAACAGAACTGGAGAAGTTAAGCACTGGGCTCAGAGCTATACTTTGTTATGTTGTGAAGTAGTTTTACCTTTAATTCCTGTGATGCTTGTCTACTATAGCACCTCGAGTTGCAGCACTTTTTTGTTTTAGCAGGACCATCGTCACTTCTTCTGAATTACTTTTTATAAGTTTTTCCTTTAGGGATGCTATTGTCTTGACACTGGTTGATAACATTTAAAATTCTTTATTTTACAATTGATACATATGTATTACTGAGAAAAATAAGTCACAAAAGTCCTAAGCAAACACTTTTTTCATTTTATTTTTTTATTATTATGTTCAGTTAGCCAACATATATTACATCTTTAGTTTTTGATTAGTGTTCATCGTTCTTTTAGTTGCATGTAACACTCAGTGCTCATCACAACAGGTGCCCTCCCTGATACCCATCACCTGGTTACCCCATCCCCCACCCCCCTTCCTTCTGTAACCCTCAGTTTGTTTCCCGGAGTCTAGAGTCTCTCATGGTTTTGTCTCCCTCTCTGATTTCTTCCCATTCAGTTTTCCCTCCCTTCCCCTGTGGTCCTTCATGCTATTCCTTATATTCCACGTATGAGTGAAACCATATGATAATTGTCTTTCTCTGCTTGACTTACTTTACTTAGCATAATCCCCTCCAGTTCCATCCATGTGGATGCAAATGGTGGGTATTCATCCTTTCTGATGGCTGAGTAATATTTCATTGTATATATGAACCACATCTTCTTTAACCAGTCATCTGTTGAAGGGCATCTTGGCTCCTTCCACAGTTTGGCTATTGTGTACATTGCTGCTATGAACATTGGGGCGCACGTGCCCCTTCTTTTCACTACAACTGTATCTTTGGGGTCAATACCTAGTAGTGCAATTGCTGGGTTGTAGGGTAGCTCTATTTTTTAACATCTTGAGGAACCTCCATACTGTTTTCCAGAGTGTTTGTACCAGCTTGCATTCCCACCAACAGTATAAGAGGGTTCCCCTTTCTCCACATCTTCGCCAACATTTGTGATTTCCTGTCTTGTTAATTTTTGCCGTTCTAACTGTTGTAAGGTGGTATCTTATTGTGGTTTTGATTTGTATTTCCCTGATGGCTAGTGATGTTGAGAATTTTTTCATGTGTCTGTTAGCCATTTCTGCGTCTTCTTTGGAGAAGTGTCTGTTCATGTCTTCTGCCCATTTCTTGACTGGATTATTTGGCAAACACTTTTTTTTTTTAAGGTAAAGTCTACCCCTAACGTGGGGCTGAACTCATGACTCCAAGATCAAGAGTTTCATGCTCTATGAACTGAGCCAGGTGCCCCCTAAGCAAACACTTTTAAACCTACCATCCAGAGTTGATAAAACTTTATTTTAAAAACTGATTTGGGGGCACCTGGGTGGTTCAGTCAGTTAAACATCTGCCTTAGGCTGGGGTCATGATCTCAGGGTGCCAGGATTGAGCCCCAAGTCGGGCATCCTGCTCAGTGGGGAGTCTGCTTCTCCCTCTCCTTCTGTGCCTCCTCCTGCTTGTGCTCTGTCTCTCTCAAATAAATAAAATCTTTTAAAATAAAAAAATATGATTTTATGTGATTAAATTATACATTTTGATTTGTGATCCACTCTTAAAATTTTTTTTCACTTAAAAGTCTCATAAATGTTTGATGCATCTTTTTTCCCCTTTCTTTTTTATTACCTTTTGCTGCCCCTTTGGTTTGGATCTTTATTGCCTTTAAGGGACAATCTCAAAAATGCCTTCACTGACCTTCCCAGTTATTTCTTGCCTACATCCTTTCCTGCTCAGACAAGCAAACATACACAAAAACCATAAACCTGAGAAAGACTATTCCTGATCTAATCTCATCTGCTTTGTCAGCCCCATCTTTCCCTTCCTTCTGTGTGCCTCCACCATACTGCATTATTTTCTGCTAATTGGATGTGCCATGTGCCCTTTCGTGTCAGAAACTTTGTTTATGCAGTCTCTTTCACTCGGAGTATGTCCTTTCCTCCATCTCCACCTGTCAAAACTATTTAAGGTTTGGTTCAAAGCCATCTTGTCCTTGAAGTCTTCCTGAGGTCTTTCAGCTCAGTCATCTCTTTCCTTCCTCTGCCCTGAGGTACTTTACCCTGAGGAGATGCTGTAGGTCCTAGATGAAAAGTTCCTTGAGGGATGTCTTCATCACCATGTATCTCTTGAGCATCACATTTGTGTCTTGTTTAATGTTTGCTGAATACATGAAATAGAGAGATAGATAGATGGATGATAGATAAGGGGGGGGCATTGATGTTATGTACAAAATTTAATGCTAAAACTCCACAAACAACAATGGTACTGTAAATCTGGGCCTCACTGGATTTTTGAGCTATGGGATAATTAAGCCATCCAAAGAAAATGCAAATACCACTCAGTTAAATTGCCTTGTAATCATTTCTATCTTTGCATTAAAAATAATCTTACTTGATTCTTGAGTTGCCATTAACATGATTTGGATGTATGACAATAATACATAGAGAAAGTGGGAAAATAAAAACATTCATAATGGTATGAATGAAATTTAGGTTTATAATGACTAAAAATGTTGCACTAGGAGATACTGAAGGCATAATATGTTGCTTTAATTTGGCTTTTGAGAAAGATTGGGAGGCGGCCGAGGAATTAAATAATAGAACAAAACAAAACAGAATTTAACCACAATAGACTCATGTTTTTCCAGAGGAAAGCTTGTACTCAGCATGAAGCTGCATCAGATCTCAATTCAGAGAAGCTTAGGACTCCTGTAGTGTTTCCCTCTTCAAAGCCTTGTGCAAACATGAACGAAGTTAATCTAATTAACTTATTAGCTTTTTAAGCTAGTGGTACCAATTAGTCACCTCATCAGACTCTGGCTCGGGTCTCATTGCACAGCGCTTAGCTATAAAGGGGCTTTCATCAAAACCCCCAGGAGTGCAACACATGGCATTTGCGTGTGTTTTCCAGAGAATGGCAAAAAGAGCCATGTGCAAGGCAATTACAGGGAACCCTCTCTGGGAAAACCTTAATCACAAGGACCATTCTCATCACCTCTTTTTAGAAAGTAAATCACATATTAGGTTTCATTCCTAGAAGTATGAGCCCTTCCCTTAAACTGAGTCCAGAGAGTGATTATAAATCTTAGACTTAAATTCTGGGATGCTCATTGGGGGAGAAAGCCCTACCAGCAACAGGGAATCATAGAAGGTCTGGCAGTTTGGGTGGTATTTTTTTTTTTTTTAAGAGGGAGAAAAGGGGATTCAAGCAGAGTGCAATGAGAATAGTGATCCCAAAATACAGCCCTCAAGGAAGACTTCCAGAGAGACAATGGGGAAGGAATAAATAAAAAGAAAGTTATAAATTCATCTATTTGCTCTTCCCTGACCCTTGCTTTTACTCCTCTTCACTGCAACTACCCTGGGAAAGGCACAATACTTTCCCCTGTCACAATATTGAGAAAAATTGAAACGGGGAAGAAAGACCACCAGATGCTTTATTGTCTTAGACGTTTCCACATAATTAGCTGGGGATAAAGGGCCTCTGCATGGTTTCATTGCATTGAATGAACTTGGATATTGCTACACAGTAGTGTGTTTTATGATTCATGCTCTGTTATCCTGTGGCTTTTTGAAAACTGCCAGCTACTTTATCACTGCCGGCCAAGCCTGGGCCCACCACTTAAAATGCAGCAATGCAAAGTTAACTGTGCATGACAGATGTCCATGAAATTGTTTAACACACACATACACGCTCACACAGAGCACAAAGCTGGCTCCGGCGCTCTTACGAGTCTTGCTGGCTCAATGTCCTTATTAAACATAAATAAAAAGTATATAGGGCTAGGAAAGAAAGAAAAATTCATGAAATGACAAAAAAGAAAGCACATTTTGGACTCTGGTTACATTGGATGCATTTAAAATTTCAAAAGGCACTAGAAAAAGTTAGAAATAATGAAGTCACAAGAGAAACAAAGGATTGGGGTAGGCAGGGGTTAGGTTAGGAAATTGGGTATTTGAGGTCATCTTCCTTTCTCTTGGAACTGGTATCACCAAGGTATTACTGTCTCCTCCCATCATCCTCCAGTCCTGGGTGCCATGGAAAGCAGTTTCTCAGGATGGCCCTCACCTGTTTCATTCCTTGATACCCAGTATCCTAACCCTCCCATCCTGTAAGTCTCTGTATCTTATATTTCGACCCTACTGAACATTCTTCTCTTCATTCTTATTCCAGGTCCTTTCACCTGCAAAAGGAATGTCCTTCTACAGAAGGAAAGCGCTTTTCCTGGGAAGTTACTCACTCTTCATTCTACTCTTCATAGAACAGTTTTTACACTGTGACATATATTGAACAGTTTTTATACTGTGACATATATTGAACATTTTGATGTGAGTGCCTGTCTCCCTCAAGGTTTGAAGCTCTTGAGTGCAGGAGCTGTGACCCACTCATATCTGTCTGTCAGAGCTCAGTGTAGCAGCTGAGATATAGTAGATGCTCAACCAATGTCTACTGGACAGTGAAACTGAGTGGGAGCCCAGTCTAGACTTTGCTCCCAAGGGAGGTGGGTGAGATGTAAGCTTCTAGTAGTTCCTTGAGTTCCTTCACTTTGATTTTGTGTATGTTACTTTTTGGCAGTGACGTGTTCTATTTCTCAGAAAACCCTGATGAAATACATTTCGGGAGTGGAAATCACTCATAGGGGATAAGGAGTTCAAAAGGATGGGAGGCTAGTAAGGATTGAGGTGGGTCAGGGTAGAGAAAAGACCCACCTACAAACAGTCCTGTCCCAGGGCAGTCTGTGAAAGCATACCCAATTTTGGGGGCATGCCATACTCATATGTTCTACCATTTCTCTGAAACTTTCAGTCATCCTTACTTCACCCCGGGGTGTTTCTTAGTCAACTCAAGCTGCCCTAACGAAATACCACAGATTGGGTGGCTTAAACCACAGAAATATATTTCTCATAGTTCTGGAGGCTCTTAGTTCAAGATCAAGATGCCGATAAGGTAGGCTTCATTCTGAGGAATCTTTTCTTGGCTTTTAGGTGGTCACCATCTTGCTGTGTGCTCACATGACCTCTTCTTTGTGCATATGGAGAGTTTTGGAGCTCATTCTCTGATTTCACTTCTTTTAAAGATGCTAATCTTATTGGAGGAGGGCCCTATCCTTGTGACCTCATTTAACCTTAATTATTTCCTTAGAGGTCCCATTTCCAAATATAGCCACATTGAGGGTTAGGGCTTCAACGTATGAATTTGAGAAGGACACAAACATTTAGTTCATAACAGGGTGAATCCCTTAAGTTGTGATTAAAGTTCTTGGCTAATTAAATAAAGCTCCAAGTAGAATATCATGTTTCAGCTATGGGGTTGGGGTATAGAGACTTCTTCAGTAATTCTAAAATCATACCAGGGAGGCTACAGGTAGCTCAGGCTGGCTGTCTTGGCATTTCCCACCTCGTATCTTCTCTTCTCCCTCATTCCCGGGGTAGGTTTCTCCTGCCACCCTCTATCCCCTGCAGAGAAGCAAAAGCCAGCTTGCTTTTGAGCATTTATGCTTCAGGTCTTTAGGTTTTCCGGCTCTCTTTCTTATACTTTATTCTGTTGATCACAGTTTAGCCATCCTTTGTTTCATTCAGTTGGGAACATCTCTTCCATACTCACGTGATTATTGGTGGAAGTGAATGCTAAAAACTTCGTCTTAATGTACCCTGGGGGTTACAGATGGGCATTTAATTAATTAATTAATTAATTAATTATAATAGCTTAATGGCTTTCTGGAGACTAAAGCACCAGAGTAGGCCTCTGCATGAGTTTGGAAGAGATGGGGAGACAAAAAGAATTATCCTGGGAGGCATCCAGTTCCTGTGTCCACCCAGAGGGCTCTGCTCTTTTTTAAAAACTCTTTGGTATTCACAACTGACCAACAACAACCAGAAAATGCCCTCACAGAAAAAGGCAAGGGGATCTACTCATAGTGCTGGAATAGAAACATGGGAAATTCTAACTATAGATTTCGTAAAGAAGCTACATTCAGAATCTCTAGAAGTTTTTGAAATAAAAAAGCAAAGAACACACTGTAGAAATAAAATGAGAAACTTCAGTGAAATTTCCACTGTGAGGATTTTGAGTTTTCATTTTCCATTTTCCTTCGCTCTTTTCCCTTAACTTATGACATTAAGGAGAAAGGCAACTTCCCCTCAGCTGGCTGGCTGCCAGCAGTCGGGTCCAATTCAGTCCGTGGGGCATTGGGTGATGGGATGGGCAATCGCAGCTCTCCTCCTTCCAGAAAGCTGGGTTTCAGCAAAGCTTTGCAATGGAGTTTAGTCTTTTGTGCTCTGGCAGGCTAATCCATGCTTTACAAAGAGCCTCTTGATAAGTCAGGATACTCCTGTATCCGGGACCACAGCTCAGAAGGGGACTCATAGACACCTTTCTCCCAAATCTAAGTGGTTAATTTGTATGTTTTTGTTGACATTTCCCTCTGTTTATATATTGTTTTTCTTTAGGAGAAGTTAATATCTCAAAAAGTGAATATGTGTCCTGTCATTTTAATCTGGAGTAGTTTAATTTACCTTGTAAAGCACTTTCTGGTGTGTTTTTAAGATTGCGCACCAAAGGATTACTATTATTTCTGTGTGACTAGAAATACCTGCAGAGAAAAGAAAAAATCTAAACTCTTTTTTAACTTTTACAACATTCACCCCTCCAATTTAATATATTCCTTATCATTATTAAAGAAATAAAATTTTATGTCTCCTTATAAAACTGTTTACCCCTCTAGAGAAGCATAATGTGTCTCACAGGGGTGCCAGTGAAATCGTGGGGAAAGTAAAGAAAACGTGTGAGGGCCCCAGATCTGTGTGTGCTCAAGTCTATGTTGTGAATATGTGGGAATTGTGTGGGGGTGTGACTGTGTATTGCGTGTGTGAATTGTGAGTGTGTGTGGACTGTGTTTGCGTGGAGTTGGTGGGTGTGTGTGGGCTGGGTGTGAGTGTTGGGATTGTATGTGTGAGTGTGTGTGTGTGTGTGGACTGTGGGTGGCCTGCTCAACATTTTGGTGGATGTTTCATTCCCACCCCTTTTACTACGACCCTGGTCAGACCACTTTTATGCCCGTGACAGCTTCATGAAGCACAAAACATGGAGCAATACATGGCATGAAATTGGCAACAAAGCCGAGCAAAAGGAGGAACAATTCTCTGGCAGGATGTTTTCACAATATGGCTGATTGGATCTGGAAGCAGATGCCAGCAGCGGGTATTGTCCTGGTGACTGAAAAGACATGACCCCTGAGAAACCGAAGACAAGGAGGCTCTCCTCCCGAACCAAGGGGGAGGGGAGAAGAGGTGAAACCAATGAATAAATCAGGCAATGAAAACCAGGGAGAAAAGAAAATGCTAACGAGGACTTTTTATGGGGAAAAGGGGGCAGTTCAGTATGCAATCGCTCCCGCTCCCCAGCTAGCTGAACACTTTCTCAGACAATGGCTTTTTAACAGATGGGAGACCCAGTGAAAGAAGCCAACTTTTGCGCAGTGGAGAATCCCTGTTTGTTTAGTCTGCTGCTGGGCAGGTGTCTGGAGAAAGGCGATCCAGCAGGTTAAGTGCCTTGGTGCCAGTTTAATACAGAGCAGCCAGGATGTCAGAGGCGACTGGTTTTATTGGGGAGGACTGCGCTTCTTAGAATGGTTTGTGAAATTCTGAAGAAAGGAAGCGGACTGGAAGTTGCCTCCTGAAGTGCCAGCCCTCCCTCTCTGCCCCTTCCCCCCTGCCTGCTCCCTCACCTCTCTCTCACCAGCCCTGGGACCAAAAACCTTGTTAAAGAGCTGTCCATCAAGTAAAGGATGAGGAGGGATGGGAACACCACACAGTCTGCATTCTCAAACCAAACATCATATTTCCAAACACCCTTAAACACATAAAGGCAATTAAGTGGGTTTAAAAGTGGGATGTAATTTTGTCTTCATCAAATGGGCTCTGAAATTTGTGCTAGAGAGGCTTTGCATTATCCTACAGATTCTAAAGCTATTTAGACTTGATCACTGTGTCAGAAGTTCTTGTCTTGGCTTCCAGGAGTGTCCAGCTCTGTGGACTGGCTTGCGGATTTTGAGAAGGATAAATTGGAGCTGTGGGTGGGGAGTCTGCAGATCTACTCTTCCAGCTCATTGGCCTTGTTCTTCAGAGATTCTCAAGAGGGTGAAGGTGCTTTTTCAGAGATGAGATAAGTCTTGCAGAAGAAAAGTGTACGTGTGGGTCTTTTGCTTGTAAAGAGGAAATGTTCAGAAGATTCTCCCTCATTACAGAAAGTATGTGTAATAGAGGCTAAAGGAATACCCACGTGAGGAACCCGGGGCTTGGTTTCCAGCCTTAATTATATACCACGAGGAGGATGTGTTCAAGGGTGAATGAAGGATCTGGTTTGGGTGGGTGGCAGGGATTTTATTCCCTTTTATTTATGACACGTGAGTTGTGTAAAATGTGAACACAATGCCCACCTATCTCCTTACCCTTTACTGCCAGCTAATTCTCATGAATCAGTAGTTTATTCGCCATTTTCAACCACTTTATTCCTAGTGTAACAAAGGCATTATCGTGTGGGCTGGTATTTGCCTTACTCTGAGACATGATTCACCAGGATTGCAAGCTTATAACTCAAAGCAACGCTGGTTGCGGGCCTCCACAAGGCAGGCCTTGGATGTTCATGAGACAAAGAACACCTTGAAAAGATTTGAGAGAATAGTCATTGGAAATTGTAAAAGACAGCAAACTTTTCCTTACATGTTAGTAATAGAATTTAATACTTTGTTTCTCTGCAATCTCATGAAATTCATTTTGTTTTATAAGAATGTTTAAAAGGATTATTTTTTTTTGCGTAAAGTTATCGATTTGCTATTAATAGCTTTGAAATATGTTGAATGTTTTTGACATGAAAATCAAGTATCTCATTACTATTATCAAAAACATTTAGTGAGCATCTCCTGTGTACGAAGAGCTGAGTTGAAGAGTCACAGGACAGAGCCCTGTCCCAGGGAACTCTGATACTCTTGTCTCAATAAATCTTCATTCTTCCATGTCTTTCTTTGCAGTGGTTTAGATATCACCAAAGAGCATGTCTAAGACTGGGGGAGGGTATTGAGGTACCAATAGGGACAGGAATAATGGGACATTTTGCTGCACTGTTTTGTGCATCTTTAAATGCCTTCCCTGAATAACAATGAGGATGACAAAATTACAACTGTCATATATTGGAAACATACAATATCAAAGCACTGTGCTAAGTCCTTTAAATTATTATTAAATTCTCCCAGCTACTGTATGTGGTTTCTGCTTGTATTACTCCCATTTTATACATGGAGTCTGAGCTTTGAAACTCTAGTCTTTGAAGAAGTGGCACAGCTTGGATTTAAGCAGACTCCTGTCTCACTTCAAAGGCATGTACCTAACCATTTGCCCTGTTGCTTAGTTCTGCATGGCATGCAAATAAGAATGTATTTATTTGTTTAAAACTTATTTATTGGATATCTACTATGTGAAAACAAAGCATATAAAATCATAGGCAAGGTTTTGATTAAGAAATAAGTCTTAGGAGGGTCCTGTGGTGAAATACAAATGTAGTGAAATACAAAGTGAATTCAAATCTTTATGTATCTTGTCAAATATATGAACCCAGGATGATGAGAGACAAAAAACATCAATAACTTTATATTCCAGTTCCAGTTATGTATGTCTGTTTAAGAGTTTTACAAAATCATTTCAGAATGTTGAGAATGTGTGCTTTTACTATCTTCTTCATCAATAAAGCAATGACATCGGAGTCTATTTTAATCTTTGGTTATTCTTTTAAAGACTATTCATAAAGATTTAGAGTAAGGGCTATTAATGGTTGAAGTGATTATTGAAATGCCAAAACCAAACTAATGCTGAAATCCTCCAGGTAGGCCCTGTCAGCAAACACCAACCTGAGTCTGCATTCATAAAGGGGTTTTTAGTAAAGATGAGAGGTTTCAGGTAGTACATGTCATTTCTATTAAGCTCTTCAATCAGTGGCATCTCCATGGTTCCTGCATCTCATCTGACATTCAAATTCAGTGTAAAAATAGTTCAACTTAAATGAAATGAAAGTTATTTTAGATTTACATACCCCCCCCCCCCCAGAAATGGAGTATCCTACTATTTTTGTTATGTGTTTGTGTGGGCTGTGGTTGTATAGTTCTTAACCAGTATGAAGATGAGGGAACCCAGAAAGGAAGATAGGGTTCTTGTCTAAATGTCAGTTGAAAGAAGAATGCTCAGGTCAAGTCTCTGTGTTTACCACCCAAAATTTGGAAATAGGTGATTTTAAGGTCCCATTTAATTAAAATACAGTTTGAGAAAGAAAAGGTTGACCTTTACAACCTTGACTCCATTCTGTTACACAGTGGGGATTTACACAGATGCTTCTATTGGTGCTTTGTAAGTACGTATTAAATATTTGTTGAAAGAATGAATGAATGTGCATCTTTTCTTCTATTAGTCTAGACTGTGTACCACTTGAAATCATAGACCAGCTCTTCTCCTTTTTGCTCTCAGCCGTCTGCTGCATACTACATGTTCAATACATGTTTGTTGAATGAATACATTTATTATCCCCATTTTACAGATAAGGACACCAAGACAGAGAAAGGTTAAATAGTTAGCATTGTCACACAGCTAGCAAGTGGTGGAGGTCAGAATTGGAATCCTGGCTTCAGAGCAGGAGTTCTTGGCTATAATGATAATGTGTGGCAAGTTAAATATGCCCCTGAATTCCTTGGCATTTCTCTCATTTAGATGTGAGATCTTTGCCTTCCTCCCTTTGAGTCTGGGTCAGTTATGTGACTGCTTTGCTCAATAGAATATGTAGGAGATAATATCACAGTTGCTGAGCTGAGCCTAGGGTTTAAAAGATTGGCTGCTTTTCACTTCCTGTCTCTTCAGGGTACCTGGGCCATGTAAGAAGTCTGACTAGCCTGAGACTGGAGAGGTCTCACAAGTGTGCCCAGCTGTGACCAGCCTTCCAGCCACCCCCCCTAAGACACCAGACATGCAAGTGAAGTTATTCAGTCTGGCCACTCTGCCAGCTGAGTTTCACCCAGTGGCCTCAGTCAGTGCCATGTGGAACAGAAGAACCTCCAGCTGAGTCCCAAATTCCTGACCCATGAAATTGTGAGATACTAAAAGACAATTTAACAATGATGACAATGATGGTGCCACTGAAGGACGTTATTTAAGTCATTAAGCTTTTTTTTTAATGTTTTTTTTATTACATTATGTTAGTCACCATACAGTACATCCCTAGTTTCTGATGCAAAGTTCGATGATTCAGTAGTTGCATATAACACCCAGTGCACCATGCCATATGTGCCCTCCTTACCCATCACCAGTCTATCCCATTCCCCCACCCCCCTCCCCTCTGAAGCCCTCAGTTTGTTTCAATAAGCTTTTGGTACTTTGTTATATATGGCAGTAGGTAACTGGGAAGGAAGCCTGTAATTGAATGGAAAGGTATGGAAATCCACAAACTTCAAGATGCACATCTGAGGAAAGAGAAAAATAGAATTATTATTGTCATTCATAGTTACTATAAACTGCTTAGTCATATAGATGACACAGATCATGCTTTCTTGACAGAGAGGCAAAATATAATAAAGATGAATGACTTATTCTGTAAAAGTGGAATATGTGCATAACCTGGGCTCATTTTGCTAATAATTTGGTTGCTTAAGTGGTGGAGGATGTAACAGAAAACTATTCCTTAATTTCAGGTTTCTACTTGGGTGTCTAACAGGTGTCTCAAATTTAGCACGTCCAGGATCAAACTCAAGGTTTCACCTTTTCTTCCCCAAACTACTTCTTCAGTTTTTCACATCTCAACAGATGACAACCATATTTCTCAGGTTGAAAACTTTGGAGATTTTGACTCTGCCCATACCCAATATTCAAATCACCTGCAATTTTATTTATATTACCTTCAAATTATACCAATTCTGTGGAAAGGCAAGAGGTTTTGTGTGAAGAAAAACAAGGAGTCCCATGGTCAGTTACAGTTGAAAAATTGATGAGGTTCTTCATTGTAAGATTTTTTAAAGAAGAATTTGGGGGGGGGGAGCGCCTGGATGGCTCAGTCGGTTGTGTCAGCCTTCAGCTCAGATCATGATCCCAAGGTCCTGGGATCAAGCCCTGTGTTGGGCACTTTGCTCAGCAGGGAGTTTGCCTCTTCCTCTCCCTCTGATCCTCCCCCCCTCCCCTGCCCCGCTCTTGCTCTCACTCACTCTCTCTGTCTCTCTCAAATGAATAAATAAAAAATCTTAAAAAAAAAATTTAGTGTCACCACAGTTTAGGATAACGTGCTTTATGACTCAGGCAATGTTTCTTTCCCCCAAACTTATTTGACCAGGATTAGTATTACATGGACAAACTTGGGGAAAAGCTGCTTTAGGCATCAAATATCCTGTATTCAGTAAAATATTTACGAGTTTCTGTGATACTATATGGATGTGGAAGAGAAATGTGGGATGCATGAGAATATTGTCAGGTGGGTTTATATCTGGTCAAGCAAACATTTATGAAAAGTGCTAAAAAGACCATTTCAGTATAGATTTTTTTGATGGTCATGGCATCAATTAAGGTTTTAATCACCATATTAAATGGCAATATGGAAGCTTAGCAAGTTTGTGAATACTCATGAAGTTGGGTGAGCTAGCCAATATACTGGGTTGATTCAAATGGAATGTAGAACTGAAAGCATCAAATATTGTACAGACATTGTAGAAAAAAATCTACATACTTAATTTTCAAGGAAAGTGTATTGATTAAATATAAGATTGGTGTAGATTTGGTCTGACAGCAGAAAAGACAAGTTTGTGTGGTTACAAAAAAATGCTTATGCAATATTAATCTGTATTTATAGAGAAGTCTAGATAAATAGATTTGATAAATAAATATGCATATATCATAAACATGCTCAAGACAAGATTTTATGTCATCTGCTAATTCCAGATTCTTACTACTTTTACGCAGTCATGCTATTTTTTGTTCCTCTCTGGTCAATGACCCCCCATTCCCAAGGCGTGACATTTTCCTCTCCCTCAAGCCCTTCTCTCATACCTTCCCACCTTCTCTTTACATCCTCTTCTTCTGTCTTACTCAGGATACATCTACTATTGTAAAAACCACACAAATGTCTGTATTAATCCATAGGTATTGGCTATAATATAAAGCCCTCAAATTTCAGTGGATTAAAATAATGAGGTCATTTTTTACTCATACAATAATTTAATGGAAGTGTTTCTTGTTGGGTAGGTATCCTACTTCTTTATCTAACTTCTGAGCCCAGTATCTCTAGCAAAATTCTAGAATTAATTATTGAGCAGAATGTTCATAGAAGGGATAATGTACATTTATTTTGATATTTCTAGCCTTCAGCAAAGTGACAGGTGTTCATTCATTGTATTAGCCACTGTTCTCAGCCCTGATAAAGCTGATAAACAAGACAGAAAATGTTACTCTTTTCGTGGAGTTTGTATTATAGTGAGGAGAACAGGTAATAACCACATGATCAATAAAAGAGATAATAATAGGGCTCTGAAGAAAATACAACTGAGTGATGTGATGGAGATTATGCATGTGGGGGCTTCTTCAGATTGACAGACCCTTTTGGAAATATGAGATTTTAATTGAAACCTGTCAAGATGAAGCTGACTCCACAATGAGCTGGTGAGAGGATATACCAAACAGAGGAAGGAGTGGGTGCAAAAGCTCCAAGCAGGAATCAGCTTGATGTGTTCTAGTAACCAGAAAAGGATAGAAGATGCATTTATGGATGTAATGGGGTTGGGGTATTATAGGGCCACATAGGCTGTTCTAAGAAGTTTGGATTTTATTCTGAATATGAAAAAAAGTCAGTTGAGGGTTTTCAGCAAGGAGTGATATGAGCTGATTTACTTTTTTCAAAGTTGCTTCTGGTTGGTGCATGGAGACTAGATTTTGAAGAGGCTAGAGCAGAAGCAGGAAGATTAGGAGAAGCAGGGAGTTGCAGTAATGCAGGCAAAAGGCAATGGTCCTGGTTGAGGATGGTAACAATGGAAATGCATAGAAATGGACAGATGTGGACTATGTTTAAGTGTGAGCATTGGCAGGACTTGATAGATTTAGATTCGCCAGTGGGCATCTGGATGAGTGGTGGTAACACTTACTGAGATGGTGAGCTAATTTGAATATGCCAACTTTGAGGTACCAATTAAATATGCAGATGGGATTATCAAATAGGCAGATGGATGTGCTATCTGAAGTATGGGGGAAAGATTAGAACTGGGGATACCAGGTTTGGGTCATTGACCTCTTTGTGAAATGGCTACAGCAGCCTCTAACATCCCAATCACTTGGCAGAAAAGGGTCTTCCATGCTTTGTCTCTTTCCAAGAGAGAGGAAAGTTCCTCAGACTTATCCTCATGCTCACTGGCTAGAATTGCATCACATGACACTGCCTAAGCCAGCCATTGGCAAGGAGAATGGGATCACCATAGTTGGCTTGGTTGATCAAAACTGGTTCTTAGGCTGGGGATATCCCCAACATCTAAGGCAATGTGAGGAGGGTGGAGGTGTGGACAAATTAAGGGAAGGAGAAAAGAGAAGGCAGATATTTGGGGTGGGGGGCAACCAACATTCTAGTGAAAGCCTGATTCAGTTTTCTTATCATTAAACAAGACAGTGCATTCCCTCACAGAATATGTGTCAGATCGACTGAGACAATGGTAATGAAAGCTTTATAAATCATAAGACAGTATAAAATAGTTAAGTTAGTCTGAATCAGAGTGTTGCTAACACTGTTTCATTTCTCTGTTTTACTCAGGGGTTTGCCAGTGCTCTGGCAATATTTGTTTATTATGTTGCTTAAATGTTTTTTCAAGGCTTTAAGAAATGAAGATGAAAAATAAGTTTAGTTGCCCTTAACACATTTTCTTTCCACCAGTAGATTCACATATGTTTTCCCCTTAAAATGTATCACTAATGTTTTTGTCCTTTCTTGCATCCACAAACTCCTACATATGAAACATGGTATTATTTCAAAACTTATGAAAAGCAAGTGTTCATTAGTAAGAGCTTGCTGAACTCTGAGGCATTCATATGCCCACTGGTGGAGAGCAAGGCCTAAGAAAGTGACTTACCTGAAGTTGGCTGCTGGCAGAGTTGAAATGATCATTTCTCAATTATTAAGGACCTGCAAGGTTGTGGGTGCTGATCAGAACATATAATACATGTCGTCCCTGATCTAGAATACAGGAATTAGCAGTTCCAATTATAGGTTTAATGCATATTGTGTTCTTCTTTTAAACATTTTTATATAGATACTAAATTGTATCACAAGTGCTTTTAGGACAAGGCACATGGCTATATTGTGTATCAGCACTTTGTTTTTAGCTACTCATTCTCAAGTATTTGTGTTCTAGACCTTATACCAGGGTTTTAAATAAAATAAATGAAATAAATAAACATGTGCTAGACCCTATACTAGGGTTTTAAATAAAATAAATATGATCTTTTATTTTATGGAGCATATCCATTAGCAAGGACGACAGTCATTAAACTGATAATCAGATCTGCATCTGACATTTGTAGGGGCTGGGGCAAAAGGACAAGTGATGCCATGTATCAAATATTTAAATATTTAAAATTGATAAGCTCTGACCTTGGCCCAGTTCATATTTTCTTCTGGAACCTCAGCGCTCACACCCGGGGGATTTCCTTGCAACTTGGAGGTTAAAGGAGACCTGCTGTCTCCTAAGTCAATCCTTATACCTGTGACCCTGAGTGGCAACAAGGAGCTTCTGGCATAGGGCAAGAAAGAAGGTGGGCTGTGTCTGGGTGGTGCCTGAATCGGACACTGGCAGAGGAACAGACGTTGTGCAGGTGCCCAGGGAACTGGGCTGGGAGGTCCCATGACTCACTTTCTCATCCTCTTTTAGGCAGTTATAGAGGAGAGGGATGGAGTGTACTCATCTGGAAACGCTGTCAGCTTTGGGTGTTCTGGGACCAACAACTTCAAACAAAGGGGGGCTTCTCGCTGTCCATTTCCCAGGGCAGAGGCTAAGGTTTTCTTCTTCCTCAATCAACACAGGCTCCTTTGCTCGCAGCCCAGCATGCTCTATTCTGCATGGTGCAGCTTGCTCAGTGCATCCCTCTTCCATAATTCACTCCAAAATAGATTGAACTCCCCACCGTCTTTCTTTGGAATCTAAAAAGAATAGTGTATTCATTTTGATATTTGTGATATGTGTGGTTCTCTAAAGCAAGGGGCCTAGGATGGAACACCTCTTGCCTGGGTTTAAGCTGCCTGTGCAGCTTGCTGGTAACCTTACACATGCATATGTAGCTACAGGCTGTGAGAAGGGCTATGGCGGGAGAAGACTGAGGGCTAGCAGGGGTCATGTGCAGAAACCCTGTTTAGAGCAGTAGTGTGTGGTCTATGTCAGGGAAGGCCTCCTGGAGAAAGTTTTATGTCAGCTAAGACTAGAATGTAGGCCTACCCTGACATCTAATTTGAGCAGTGTTCTCAGGTCAGCTAATATATTTCATGGAAAGTTAGAGAGACTGCAACTTAGGTTTTTACAAAATGTAATCTTTATGTTTAGTTTCTTTTTATAAAAGCAATAACTGTTCATTACTAATCAAGTAATATAGACATGTAAGGTTAAAAAAATGACCATTTCTTAAAAGTCTACCTCTCAGTAAATTTGAAATTAACAATGTAATTTAATTTTCTCCTAGATTTTTTCTCATAGATTTTTTTATGTGCACATAAAATAATCACTTATTATTTTGTAATCATTCACTGCTCCAGTGTGGGGCTCTTTCTCATTTACATGGTAACCTCCAGTTGACCAGTCATCTACTTTCCAGCTCCCAGCAGTAGGATCCATAGCAGACTGAACATGTCCAATTTGTATTCCTTACTATGGGGTAAATAAACTGTGGGTAATTAATTGCACCTAAAGCTATGATTCATATAGTTTCTGTGTCATTTCTGAATTAACCTGTCTCCTGGCTGTGGACCTTCCAATAGGTTGGAAATGATTGCAACTCGGTTATTGTTCCTCTCCCTGATTTTCTGTCAATATCATCATCATCATCATCATCATCATCATCATCATCATCATCATCATCATTTGTTTCCCTTTTATTTTCAAAATAGTACCTGAGATCACTATACTTGTTCCCCTTTTAATGCCTGGGGACCATCTTCTTTTGCTTTATATTTGTAAATACATTTCAAGCCAGTTCTGCGAGATATAGTCCACACCAAATAATGAACTCTCTTGGCCTTATTAGCTATTGTTGTCTATGTTGATTCCAGGACTGAATTTAGAGAGTCCTAAACCTACATTTGGTTTTTGGTTTGGTCATTTACTGATGGTGTGAACTTGGACAGGCATCTTCACTTCTCAGTGTCCTCCTTGAAACACAGAATATCAGAGTTCACTCTGTCCTTCCCTTAGGGCTTTTGAACGATTACATTGGGGGTGCCTGGGTGGTACAGTCGGTTAAGTGCCTGTCTCTTGATTTCAGCTCAGGTCGTGATCTCGGGGTCGGGCTCGTGCTCAACATGTGGTCTGCTTGAGATTCTCTTTCCCTCTCCCTCTGCCCCTCCTGCTGGTACTCTCTCTCAAATAAATAAATCTTTAAAAACAGAAGAAAGATTATATTGAGATGAAGTATGTGAAAGATCTTTGTGAACTGTAAAGTTTGTACCAATATTTTCTTGAGTAAGTTCCCATTTAACTGAGCAATCACTACTTCTCTCTGCTCGTTTAATGACTAATGACTAATGAAAAAAATCCATAGTGTAATTCCCTAAGAAGCATGTCCTGAATCAAACAAGACAGAGGATAGTAAAGTGTGCCCATTTTAATTCCTCCGACATGAATATGCTTTCTTTTAAATACGGAAAAGTTTTACATATGTATAGTTTTGTATATAGCATCCTTTATTTTAGTATATAGCCTAAAACTTATAAATAACCACCATACAAATATTTCCCAATTTCAAACATACCTTCTCTATGGAAATTCTGATGGTAAGATGGAGAAGAACCTGCATTTATAATGAGTAGGCAGCTGATTTTTTTATGGTTGATATAGAGTTATGGTCTATTATCTATAGTTTGTTGCAAATAATGCCTAGGAAAGGTTTTAGGTGATTCATTAGGTGGTAATTTAAGTCCATGCATATTATTATTGTTAATTAATGGTAATAAAAACAATCCAAATGTTGGTGTAGGGAGAAGTGACATCAAGTTTGGTAGACTTTCTTGAGAAGGTTCCAAGCACCCCATAGATTTGGGGGTTTTGTTTGAGCAGCTTTGTTGACCACTTTCGTAATCCTGAAGCCAAAGCCAAGATGAGTTATTACTCATTTAATGTGTAGGCTGTTTCCTCCCCCACTACCCCAATTGTAAATTATACAATCTCAACCTCTACAGCCAGCAATATCTGACTTTATTGCTTTCCATTTTATGAAAATTAATTACAGCTCACATTCTGACACTGAAATTAAAGAGCAAGCATTAAATCTTGTACACAACAATAGGAAATTAAGAGAACATTATTATCAGAATAACGGGGTGCTTGTTTTTCTTCTCTTAAGGCACTGGGCTGTGAGATAAAATCAGATTTAAACAAACATTGTTCCTTCTTAACTTGTGTCACTGCAACATGAAAGACAGAGTAGAATTATGACATTTTAATTAAAAAACTCCCAACTCTTTCTATTTTCTCTCCAGGGACATTGTTTTGTGATAGCACTAGAGGCAATGAAACTCAGTTCCTGCAGGCTCAATCTTAGGAGAGACAATAATGGACAATAATGGACCAAATTCACTTGATTCTATGAATGCCTCCAAAAGAAAAAAAAATTCTGTAGAGAAAAATATAAGTATAAATGGCAAAGAGATTGTGATGTGTATATATGGTGTAAATATTCTCCCTGTGGTCTCCCTTTGGTCACAAGTTTCACAAGGGCAGCAATCATATATAATATCTAACTTTATAAGCATTTTACAGTTTGTAAAGTATTTTCAAATATAACATTTTATTTAGTAATCACAGTAATCCAGTGACAAAGTTATTTTATTTATTTATTTATTTATTTATTTATTTATTTATTTATTTTTATTGAGGTATAGTTGACACACAAAGTTACATTAGTTTCAAGATGTATAACATGGTGATATGACAAGCCTATATGTCATGCTCGCCACAAGTGTAACTACCACCTGTCACCATACAGTGCTCTTACAATACCATGACTATTCCCTGTGCTGTAGCTTTGATCCCCATGACTTACTCATTCCATAACTGGAATGAATCTCCCACTCCCCTCACCCATTCTGCCCATCCTCCCACCTCCTTTTCCTCTGGCAGCTATCAGTTTGTTCTCTGTATTTATAGGTCTGTTTCTGCTTTTTGTTTGTTGGTTTATTCACTTGTTTTTTGTTTTGTTTTTGTTTTTTTAGGTTCCACATAGAAGTGAAATCATATGGTATTTGTTTTTCTCTGTCTGACTTACTTCACTTAGCATAATACCTCTAGGTTCATTCATTTTGTCACAAATGGCAAGATCTGGGCGCCTGGGTGGCTCAGTCAGTTAAGTGTCTGCCTTCAGCTCAGGTCATGATCCCAGGGTCCTGGGATCAAGTCCCACAAGTGGGCTCTCTGCTCAGTGGGGAGCCTGCTTCTCCCGCTCCCTCTGCCTGCTGCTCTGTCTGCTTGTGGTCTCTCTCTGTGTCAAATAAATAAAATCTTTTTTTTTTTAAAGATTTTATTTATTTATTCAACAGAGATAGAGACAGCCAGCGAGAGAGGGAACACAAGCAGGGGGAGTGGGAGAGGAAGAAGCAGGCTCATAGTGGAAGAGCCTGATGTGGGGCCTCAATCCCATAACGCTGGGATCACGCCCTGAGCCGAAGGCAGACGCTTAACCGCTGTGCCACCCAGGCGCCCCCCCAAATAAATAAAATCTTAAAAAAATGGCAAGATCTCATTCATTTTTGTGGCTGGGAAATATTATATATATGTATATATGTAATATATCATATAGCTATATATATATATCTCAATCTAGCTATCTATATATCTCCATATATATGATATATTTTCATCTATCAGTGGACACTTGGGTTGCTTTCATATCTTGACTATTGTAAATAATGCTGCAATAAACATAGGAGTGCATATATCTTTTAGAGTTAGTGTTTTCATTTTCTTAGGGTAAATACCCAGTAGTGGAATTACTGGATCACATGGTATTTCTATTTTTAATTTTTGAGGAATCTCCATACTGTTTTCCACAGTGGCTGCACCAATTTTCATTTCCACCAATAGTGCACAAGGGTTCCTTTTCCTCCACATTCTTGCTGAAACTTGTTACTTCTTGTCTTTTGATTCTAGCCATTCTGACAGGAGTGAGGTGATATCTTATTGTGGTTTTGATTAGTATTTCCCTAATGATTAATTATATTGAGCATCTTTTCATATGTCTGCTGGCCATCTGTGAGAAAGTTATTTTTTAAAATTTATCAAGCAGTTGTGTTTATAAAATAAAACTCAGTGGTTTTCAAATATTTTTTTGGTCATGAATCCAATAAAAAACATTATGATAAACTCCCAATATATACAACACATAAAAGTGGGGGTGAAAAGGGGCTCCTGGGTGGCTCAGTCGTTAAGCGTCTGCCTTCGGCTCAGGGCGTGATCCCAGCGTCCTGGGATCGAGCCCCACATCAGGCTCCTCCGCTGGGAGCCTGCTTCTTCCTCTCCCACTCCCCCTGCCTGTGTTCCCTCTCTCGCTGGCTGTCTCTCTCTCTGTCAAATAAATAAAATCTTAAAAAAAAAAAAGTGGGGGTGAAAAGATAAAGGTGTCAGACACCTATTCACTCGGTCTCCCCTATTCTTAGCTACATTCTTTGAGGCACTTCTGTGGCAATCCATGGAGCATAGTTTGAAAACTGATGGCATAAAATTTAAAGTGTTCAATAAATGTTGTTCAAACAGCATTCACTGAGTCCTTCCTGTATACAACCATGTACTTACTGAGAAAGTTCTGTCCTTTCCTCTCCCTGGCCCAGTCTCCTCCTGATAATAAACAGAGGGCATATCTTTGAGAGGCTCTAAAATAAGCGTGGCATTGGCATCTGTTCTTGCTTTCCCAGCTAAAAACTAAATGTGAGACTAAAAATCTTCAACAGGTTTTATTCCCGCAATTATGAAGTACGCTGCACTAGATATTTACACAATTTAGGGCAGTGCTTTTAGTGTGTGTTGAAATTTATCAGTACTGGAATCTTGATACCATTATGTTCAGAGGTATGTTGATATTTGCCAGCCCAAATAAGTCAGTGTTACTGTATTGCATGACTCAAGCGGTGGTAACTGCAAGTTCTCTTGCCATGTGGCTGATCATCCATGTGACCCTCCTACTGGAAAATACAATGTGTTGTAATGTTTCTGAGCTGCCAAGTTTTGAATAACAATTTTTTTCCCCTCAGCAATATTCATTGACATACATCTGACATTTTGAGTAAGTGGTATCAGTCAAAGATTATGGCTAGAAACCATCAAATGACCTCAGATCTGTCTGCATGTTGGAATTATAATAGCTGTTCTCCATAAATGAGTCTGTGGATTTAAATTTCATTTAATTAATCCAAGTAAGTCCGTTATTTTCATTGAGTGTATACCATGTGTCAAATGCTATGCTAGCTGCTGGGGTAATCAGTGAACAGAAGAGACACATACCCTGTCCTCTGTGAGTTTATAGTCTGGTGAGGAAGCCATATAAATAGACAGTTACTTGTGATTAATGTGAAAAGTCCTTTGAAACAACACAAGGTCATAAGTCAAGACTTTGAGGAGGAATTTAATTCAGTCTTAGGAAGTGGTATTAAAGGAATTGGTGTTAGATACATGATAAAAATGGGGAGGTATTGGAAAGGAACTTCTGGAATAGCAGAGTGCAGAGCTAGCAAAGTCCTTTTCTCAAAAATCAATGGTAGAACTGAATGAAGCTTTCAAGAACATCCATTTAAGGACTCCAGAAATTGACCAGAGGCATACAACAAATTCAGAAACATTTATTCAAGAAAAACAACTAAATCTTAAGTAATAGTGGCATTTTAGCTCTTCAGCTCAATTGGCATATAGAGTGTCTACTAGAGTAGGGTAACGTGTAAGAACTACTTGAGGGGGCTGACCTGATTTGGAGCAGGTGCATGCGAACTGTGAACAGTAGCAATCTCGGTGGCAATCAGAAAATTCCAGCTTCGGGGCACCTGGGTGGCTCAGTCGTTAAGCGTCTGCTTTTGGCTCAGGGCGTGGTCCCGGGGTCCTGGGATCGAGCGCCACATCAGGCTCCTCCACTGGGATCCTGCTTCTTCCTCTCCCACTCCCCCTGCCTGTGTTCCCTCTCTCGCTGGCTATCTCTCTAAAAAAAAAAAAAAAAAAAAAAAAAAAAAAATTCCAGCTTCACAGCTAGCTTGAGGTTGTCATTGAGTTGGGTGGGGTAAGCAACAGACCAGCACACTGGCTAGAAATTCAATAGGGAGATCTGGGTAAACGAGGTAGCAATAGTGAGACTTGATAAGCTCTCAATATCCCTGGTGGTTTTGAAGAATGCATGCCAGTAAAAGGCTGTGCACATTCCCAAGAGAGACGAGAAAGGGTCTAGTTATTGTGCTGGCCCCTGGCTCAGTGTGAGGCCTAGAGAATGCTCAGGGGAGACATCCAAAAACTCAGCAGAAAGCAAAAGCAACAAAAACTGACTGAACTTTGAAAGTAATTTCTATCTCTTTATGAACTTTTAAAAATGTGATCAGTCATTGTTGTCATGCCTTCCTATAATTTTTTTCCAACTTTGTCAAGGCATAACTGGCAAATAAAAATTGTACAAAGTATGTTTTCTGATCCAGTGCTGTTAAATTAAAAATCAACAACTGAAAGAAATTTTGGAAGTGTAGGAATCTATGGAAAATTAAAAAAGAAACACATCTAGGTGTTCAAAACGGAGGCATGGGCTGCAGGAAGATGGCAGCTCCCCCAAGACGTCATTGCTTGCACCAAGCAAAGCTGTGACGTGGTGACATTTCTGATGGCGCTACGAAGGCAACTGGTGAACTTTCTTGTACAACTTCTATGGAGTGTGACATGCACGGGGTGAATGGGTCCTCGCTGCTTTGCCCCGCAGGCCTGGGGGGCGAGGAGTTGCTATCTGGCCTGCAGAGCTGCAGTCTGTGCCTGCCGCCCGAGAGGTGTCAATGCACACAGGGCCACACTGTGCTCACTGACTCTGTGCATGTAGCATGGGACACATCATGGTCCCTCAGGTCTGTGGTCTAATCCAGAGTCACAAATAACGTGGTTTGGGAAGCTCCCTTCCTAGTTGGGATTGAAGGTTTGTTCAAAGGCAGCACTTGCAACTTTTTATTCTGTACTTCCTATGGGATTGCCATTGGTTTCCATTTGTATTCTACCCTTGCCGCCCTGGCTGCCTTCAGAGGTCACTTCTGTCCTTCCGGTGACAAAATGGTGTGCTATCTCTTAAAAACAAAAGCTACAGCAAATGCATCTGAGATGGATATTCACAACTTCTTTCTACCAGAAAAGATTGCAGAGCCTGAAAGAGAAGATAATATTAACGCCTACTCGCTTAAATTCATGGATGAAGATTCTGAAGGAAGTAACTCCTGACCAGCCCAAGCCAGAAAACTGATCCAGAATCAAGGCTTAAGTATCATGGTCAGGACTTATCACTATCTTCAACAACAGGTGCTGTTTGATCAATTCTCAAGAAAGATTGGCTTCAAGAATGGATGAGAAATGTGGTTTATTATGATTACCTCTAGGCTGATTTCCTAAATGGTTTATGAAGCTGTTTCTAGAAGATGAGAAACTAAGGAGCCTTCTGTCCAGGTTTTGTAGCTGTTTGTCTTAAGAACTTATTTTAGCTTGTCATTTTCATAAGTACTTATTTCTGAAAACATCTTTTACTGCAAATTTAGGTTAAGAGGCCATGTCCTGTGAATGCTCTGATATAATGATGCATAGTTTGTTATGAAAATAAAGTTGTATTTAATGTTGAAAAAAAAAAGAAACACATCTGAATACCCATGGGTCAAAGAAGAAATCACAAGGGAAATTAGGAAATAATCTGAATTGATTAAAATCGGAAACACTATTACGGTATAGTTAAAACAGTATTCAGAGGAAATTTTATAATGTTGAACACCTGTATTAGTAAAGAAGAAAGATCACAAAAAATAACTTAAAGGACTAGAAAAAGAAGAGAGCCAACTAAATCCAAAGCAAGTTCATGGAAGGAAATAAAACATCTATCAAAAAAATGGAAAACGTAAAAAACAATAGAAGAAATCAATGAAACCAAAGTTGGTTCTTTCATAAGATAAAATTTTTAAAAATTGATGAACCTTTATCAATATTGAGCAACCAAAAAGAAGACGCAAGGAAGTCAGGAATAAAAGAAGGGACATCACTACTATCCTCACAGAAATGAAAAGGTTTAAAAGAAAATCATATGAACAACAACTTTATACTAATAGATTAGAAAACTTAGATAACATAATCAAATTCTTAGACACAAACTACCAAAAATCACATATGAAAAAACAGAAAATTTGAATAATACCAAAAGTATTCCCACAAAGAAAAGTCCAGGTTCAGATGGCTTCACAGATGAATTTTATCAAATATATAAAGAATAAATAATACCAATCATTCCGAAGCTTTTCCAGAAAATAAAGGGGGAAGGAATACTTTCCAACTCATTCTATGAAATGAGAATTATTCTGATATCAAAGCCGGACAAAGATAGTACAAGAAAAAAACTATGAACCATCATACTTTGTGAATGTAGATGCAAAAATTCTTAAGAAAATATTAGCAAACTGAATACAGCAATGTATATAAAGGATCATATACCATGACCAAGTGGAATTTTTTCCAGAAATGCAAGGCAGATTTCACACCCCAAAATCAATTTTAGTGTAATTTACCATATCAATACAATCATTTCAATAGGTGCAGAAAAAGAATTAGACAAATTTGAATATCCATTCATGATAAAAACTCTTAGTGAACTAGGAATAGAGGGGAACTTTGTTAATCTGATAAAGAGCATTTATAAAAAGTTTACAGCTAACATCACACTTAATAATGAAAGTCTGAGTGCATTTCTTCTAAGATCAGGAACAAGGCAAGCATGTCTGCTCTCACTCCTTTTATAATTATAATGGATATTCTATCCAGTAAAGTCAGACAGAAAAAAAATGCATAAAAGGCATCTGGATTGGAAAAAATGAAGTAAAACTTTCTTTATTCAGAATGATACGATCCTATATGTTGAAAATGCTATGAATACACAAAGAAACCTGTTACATGATAAGGTGGAGTTGGTCAATTAGGACAATTAGACAAACTGAAAGTAACAAATCTTTGCTAACTGTGAACTAGCAAGCAAGAGGCAAAATGAGGCACTTGCTCTCAGTGTTCCATTTTTCTTCTTGGACTGGCCCTGGACAAGGGTGAGATGGATGCAGTACAAATGGATGCTGCTTCTTTATGGATGACTCAGGGGAAAGGGGAAAAGGAGAAGATAAAGGGCTAGGAGTGGAAAAGTACTATGTCAAAGTGGTGCAAAATGCCCCAGCCAAGGCCCCTGAGAAGGAGGTCTTAGAAGAGGTACAGGGAAAGTGAATTGCCTCATTCTAGGCCTCCAATAAGGACATTTCTGAATGGAAGTACCTTGGTTAGGAACACAGATATGCATACGAGCATGGCTGGCTCAGATTGAGACACTGAGTTTTTGACTGCAGGATTGAGAAAACTACAATGCACTGACTGTATACCAAGTCTGGAATGAGAAGGGAAGCTACCCTCCCTGAGGCCTGTCAGACAAAGTCTGTAATTATTTATGGTTAGGACTGAAAGAGCACACACAGGATTTTGACCTGCAGTCAGAATCCTCAGAACTCCAACTAAGAAATGAGTTCAGCCAGGTTATTTGATACAAGATCAATAAACAAAACGCAATTGTATTTCTATGTAGCAGTAATGAATCATCCATAAATGAAACTAAAGAAATAATTACATTAAAAATAACATTAAGAGGGGCACCTGGGTGGCTCAGTTGTTAAGTGTCTGCCTTCGGCTCAGGGCGTGATCCCAGAGTCCTGGGATTGAGCCCCACATCAGACTCCTCTGCTGGGAGCCTGCTTCTTTCTCTCCCACTCCCCCGCTTGTGTTCCCTCTTTCACTGGCTGTCTCTCTCTGTCAAATAAATAAATAAAATCTTTTAAAAAAATGAAAAAAAAAAACAATAAGAATAAAACACTGAGGGATAAATTTTTAAAAAGTGCAGATGTGTACACTAAAAGCAATGAAACATAGCTGAGAAAATTATAAAGATTCAAATAAATCATGAGATATCCCATGTTCATGGATTGGAAGACTCAATAATGTTAAGATGGCAATTACCCCTATATTGGCATACACATTCAGTGCAAAAGCTATCAATATCCCAGCAGGCCCTTTTTTTGCAGGAATTTGTACAAAATGCAAAGACACAGAATAGCCAAAAAAGTTTTGAAAGAGAACAAATTTGGAGAACTTATGCTTCCCAATTTCAAAATGTACTACAGAGTTCAGTAATCAAAATGGTGTGGCACTGACATAAGGATAAACCTATCAGTGGAACAGATTGAAAGTCCAGAAATAAACCCTTACATTTATGGTCAAATGATTTTTGACAAAGGTACTAAGCCAATTTAGTGGAGGAAAGGATAGTCTTTTCAACAGATGACTGCGAAGCAATTGGATATCTACATGCAAAAAAGATGAATTTAGAATCTTACCTCCCACCATATAAAAAAAAATAAACTCAAACTGGATCATAGATTTAAATGTAAGAATAAAATTATAAAACCATTAATGAAAACATAGAATAGCTTTGTGATCTTGGGTTTGGCAGTGAGTTTTCAGATATAGCACCAAAGCATAAGAGAAAAATATCAATAATTGGTCTTTGTCATAATTAAAATCTTTGTGTTTCAGAAAGAAACTGTTAAGAAAATGCAAAGGCAAGGCACAGGAGAGAAAATTTTTGTGAAGCATATATTTCATAAAGGACACTCATATCTAGAACATATAAATACTCTTACAACTCAATCAGGTGAGAAAACTATAATAAAATAAAAAGAAGCTAAATACCTAAAAAGCTTTTTCACTAAAGAAGGCATACAAATAGCTAATAAGCATATGAAAAGATGCTCAACATCAATAGTTATAGAAATGCAAATTAAGACTATTATGAATACCACATGTACTAGATCCACTGGAATGACTATGATCAAAATGAGACAATACCAAGTGTTGGTGAGGATATGGAGAAGTTGGAATCCTCACACACTGCTGGTGAGAATATATGATGATACAGCCATTTTGGAAAACAGTTGGACAGTTTCTTGAAGAGTTGAACATTAATTTATCATACAACCCATAATTCTATTTATAGGTAACTACCCAAGAGAAATGAAAACATCTATCCACACAAAGACTTTTACATGAATATTCATGGCAGCATTAATTATAATAGTCTATTTGGAAACAATCCAAAAGTCCAACTACTGGTGAATACATGAGCAAAAGTGATACATAGTGGATATTGTATTTAGTAATAAGAAGGAACCAACTACTGATACGATACAACATAGATAAATGTCAAAAATGTGCTGAGTGAAAGAAGACACAAAAGACTGCATATTGTGTGATTCTGTTTGTATGAAAAGCCCAGAAAAGGCAGAAACAGTAGACAGATTATTGGTTGCCTGGAGCTGGGCGTGGGAATGGGAATTGAGTACAAACTGTCACAAGAGTCTTATTGAGATGATCAGAATATTCTAAAACCAGATTTTGATGATTGTTGCACAATTTTATAAACTTATTAAAAATCATTGAATTATATACTTAAAAGGGAAAAAATAGGTATTGGTCATGTGAAGATATGAAAGGCAGAAGAATAAAGAACCACAAGGAATAGTATCTGCAAAGGCTAGGAGCCAAGAAGGTACTTTAAGTTTCAGGCACTAAAAGAAATTCGATATTGGTTTTGCTTAAAGTACAAGGGACACTGAAAAATGTAAAAGACCAGATCATGAGCTTTATAAGCCTAGTTAAGAAGACCAGATTTTATCCCAATAACTACAAGGATCCTTCAATGTACCTGTATATAGTTGAGTCTTGAATAATGCAGGGGTTAGGGACATCGACCCCCTTGCAGTAAAAAATCCGCATATAACTTTTGACTCCCTCAAAACTTTACTTCTGTTGACCAGAAGCCTTACCAATAACATAAACATTTGATTAACACATATTTATATATTAAATGTATCACATACTGTATTCTTACAAACTAGAGAATAGAACACGTTATTTTAAAAAAATCATAAGAGAAAATACATTTACAGTACTATACAATATTGAAAAAATCTGCATAGTAGTGGATCCATTCAATTTAAACTTGTATTGTTCAAAGGTCAACTGTAGTTAGATTTTACAGTACAACTTAGAGAAAGAATATGATTGTAATAATTATGTAAGTAAATGTGTTAAGGGTAATTAAATCTAAAAACTCAAGGGGTGCCTGGGTGGCGCAGTTGTTAAGCGTCTGCCTTCGGCTCAGGGCGTGATCCCGGTGTTCTGGGATCGAACCCCACATCAGGCTCCTCCGCTCGGAGCCTACTTCTTCCTCTCCCAGTTCCCCTGCTTGTGTTCCCTCTCTCGCTGGCTGTCTCTCTCTCTGTCAAATAAATAAATAAGATCTTTAAAAAAAAATCTAAAAACTCAAGCTCCAGATTTATTGTGATTTTACAACTTTGAAAATGAAAAAATCCATATTTCTTTTCATTGAGTATGAATAAGAGGGTTCCAAAAAATTAAAATTAAAACTTTAAGTTTCAGTTCATATATTATTGTTATTAAAGATAAGTATCTCTATTGGTTTAGCTTTTGACTATTAATCCAAAGCATAATTTTCACAAGAAGTAAAGTTAAACACTTTATTTTACTGAAAAACTGAATTCTCAAATTTTAAAAAGGATTAAAATGTTTCAAAGAAAGGCCCAATTGAAAATATCTACTTATTCAACATTGATGATAGAGGCTGATAACTTTGTCAAAAGAAAAGAATGGCCACATATATCATATATGTTATATTTTAAAATATATACATATTACTCAACATGTCAGTAACAAAGAAACCAAATCAGCATGTTTGTCACATGAAAACATGGTTCAATTTAGATTTGGGATGTGTTTTTAACTTTTAGGTTCTTGGAGAGTTAAAATTGTAAATAACATTTTATAGATCTTAAAATTTTTTCAGTACCTAGTTTTACTTTCACTGTGAATTTGTAAGTATAAATTTCATTTCAATTTCAAGAGAGAAAAGGAAATGGGCAGCATACCAAGAATTAGTGAAAGAGAAAAGCTCTATGTGAAGATGTGAATCCTGACATCAAGATACAGAATCTATTGTCCTTCTCCCTCCTCCTCATCAAACCCAACCCCCTTCCATAAAGCACCACTGTCACCTGACCGGTGGTTGTCAGATTTCCCCTAAGTCAACTTTCATCCTCAACTCCATCTTGGTTTTTCTCTCACCTATGATCCCTTGTCTCTCTAGAGTAAAGGCAACCAGGCTGAATAAAAGCAACAGGGTGATTGTGTGATGGGGACCAGTGGTTCCCAGACACTGGGTTAAGAGGGCACCAAATTGATTTCACTTGAGAGCAAATTCAGATCTGAACCCAGTTTTTCAGAGGTGAAAGAGATCTATTGATTTTCGTCACAGTCAGTTTAAAACTGAAATGATCGCCATTTTAACTGTGTTGGACTTAACAGATCTATTGGAAATGAGTATCATTGCCACTGGAAGCTGTTTTTCTTGCTACTGAATTCTATATTGTACATCTTAGATCAAAAATAAAGTAATAAAACAATGAAAAGTAGCTGGGAAATTCTGTGGCGGCTGTTATTTACCTCTCTAGGTAAATGAAGCAGGGTAGGGAGGGAGAACAGTTAGTCTGCAGAAATGTCTATAATACCTGGGTCCTCCCTCAGTGGAAGCAAGTCACCTAAACCACTGGCAGATCAGATTATGAGACCGAAATCATTTCTGTACACACCTCAACCATGTTAGGTTGTTGAGGGTCTGTGAAAAGAAAGAGCCGTCCCAGGGTATATGGAAGAAGCATCTCCGAGAGTTGTAGGTTTTAGGGAGTTTCTTTGCAGAATTTAGTTTGGAGGTTAGTACTGAACTTCAAGCATCCATGCCAAGTGAGTATACACAAATGTTAGACTGTTTCTGGAAAGTATAAATAGTATTACAATGTTTTTGAATGAATCTAAATTTCATTCGTAAAAATTTCAGTGTTAGCCCTTCCTCTTAGGAAGTGTTAGGGTGAAAACGACTTGATAGCTCTTTAGTTGGTTGGTGTTCACTATTGGCCATCCTTAGCTTCACTACTTGAGAAGTTTTTTTTAAGTTGTTTCCTGGAGATTTAAATTTTCATAAAGTCAGTCTTTACCTAGAGAAAGTGTTTGTTGTCTTGTCTTTTTGTAAGTAAACAAATAGAATTAACCACTTTTCTAAAAAAATTAGCTCTGTTTCCTATAGTATTCCAATATTAAGCCATTCTGATAACTTTGTAACACCCTTTTCATCTAAGCAATGAATCTTTTCTGTCAATTACAGATGATTTTTTTTGTTGCTGTAAGCTCCCCTTTCTACTCGTCCTCTTCTTTCTCTCTTTTTTAAAAAATTATCATTATCGCCATCATTTCCTTATCACTCTACATTTTTTAGTCCCTACTTTATAAAGATATCTGTATATTTGTGTGCGTATATGAGTATATTGTGTGCATATATGTGATACATTAAAATATATAAACAATACTGCTATTGGTGTGATAACAATCTGGGTGGCAGTTGCAGTGGTGTTGAGCAGAGGGAAGGGAAATAAAATCTATTACAGTCCTTTTAGCCATCAGACCTTGTTAGGTTATTTTTGTTTTTATGGTATCTCAATCTTCACAACAAAAATGTGAGGTTTGTATTATTATTGCTCTTACATTACCAATGAAGAAATGGTGATTCAGAGTCTAGATAACTTTTTTGAGGTGACATGGCTGGATTGCCAGCAAGTCTTTTGGAATTGTAAACCTCTGTGCTTCCTCAAAACTATCCTTCTCCCAGGTATACCTGCCAGGCAGTTTGAGTACCTATGATGGTCCAGTCCTGACATTCAAAGGTTATATCCACCTGGCAGGGTAAAGATGTTTCCAGATCATCACTGCTTCACATGACAGTGGCTTTATCACAGCAGTGTATATGTCACTAGGTTGTGGTTGAGTGCTTTCATGGAGAAAGCCTACAATTGAATTTTGTCAACCAGAAGTTATAGTTTGAGCTGTCTGGTAAATAGATCTGTTACTGAAACTGTATAAATTAAGACAGAACTTAACAGTTAAATTTATCCAGAAGTTACAAAAGCATTCCCAGGAGTAAATTAACAAGCATTAAAAATGTCAAAGCCCATCTAAAGTTCTTTATCAATGACTTAAAAGGCATTCCTTGATCATTTGAATAGCATAATATATCTTATTCCCTTATGTACTACTTTCAATTTACGGTTAGATTCTTGTTACTCTGAGTAGATACAGAGCCTTTTGGAGTAATTTTTATACATGAATAGAGTGAAGAGAGATAAGTTCAAGTCAGATTTTATAGAGAATGATAAGGTAAGATTGCGCCAAACCAAACATTAAAACCAGGTAGATAGAAGGCTGGGTGCCATGGCATGGTGAAAGAGTCCAGGAAAATTCATCTGGTTCTTCCTTGAATAAAGGTCAAGGTGGAATCTATAAGGTTCCAAATTTCAAAATTGAATAAGTGAAATTACATGAGGTCTACTAGACTAGGCTAGTGTGTAGCATGGCCGTGCATTTGTATCACTTGTGGAATTTTTCACACATCCTGAAACTCACTGCAGCTTTACTGATTTGAGGTTTTGGAATCTGTGTGTTTAAAAAGCTCCCCCTCCCACCAAAATTATGCAGATAAAAAAGAAAGAAGAAAAAGGAGGAGGAGGAGGGAGAGAAGGAGGAGAATAAAGAACAACATGAAATCAAAGAGGGTAAAATATTAATAGTAGATAATACTAGGTAGAGGGTAGCAGTGTGGAGCTGGTATGAATTTGCTCATAATTCTGTGTATCTCTTTGCAACCAGTGATTTCACATTGGTAGCTTGAAATTGGCCATGGTGGGAGTAATTACACCATGAAAGTCAGAAAATGCAACAAACTGGGTTTTTTTTTTCTTTTTTTCCTGTAAAGGCCTGCTCACCAGGACACCATTGAATATGTGGCTGCTCTTTGCAAAAATGATACTTTCTCTAAAAAAAAAAACTCGAACAAAAAGACCCTAAACACTCTTCTAGTGATGCTACTACAGCCTGCCTGACATCCTTCCAAATTGGGATTTGGAAAGTACTGCACTTGACAGTAAGCTTCGTGAGGGCATAGGCCATGTCTACTATATCCCAACTATATACCCAGATGTAGACTGCTGTCAGATATATGATGGCCAATAAATATTTGTTGAGTAAATGAGTGAAGTTCTCATATGAAAACATTTTATGTTACCCATGTGCTACCTTAATTTGGAATGGGTAGCAGAGACCAAGCAATGGAAGAAGATGAAAATACATAGTTAATATTCTGTATAAAACTTCTATTCGCTCCTGTGGGGAGAAGATATTTAGCAAATGGAAAGCATAAGATCCAAAATTAATCCCATCTTAACCTCAGGAAATGCATAAGGGAAGAAAATTCACATTACCGATTACACACTGCTACCTGACAGATAGAAATGAGATAATAAGTAGATATTGACTTCTGTTGAGGTGAACATCAAGATCTATTGACCTGAGAGGTAAATATTGACCGAGGTGAAGTCAAGGTCAATATTTGCCTCAAAGAACAGGAAATCTTAATGCTCACCAATATATAAAGGTTATATGTGAATTTTTACATACATTTTCTAGGCATAACATCATGAAAGCTCTATATTTTCTCAAGCAATTCACAAAAGTCTGTTTTAAAAGTTAAGTCCTATCAAATGGTGACTTTAAGAAATTAGAATTTCTACTTTCTTCTCTTTCGTTGACTTTTGCTGAGCCATTAGTTAAAGTGATTTGATGTGGTCTGTTTCTGGTATAGCAAAGGTTAACAGAAGCTTAAGAGAACTCAAACCATCCCTTAGGAGGGCACAAAGAACATCTCACCGAATCATCATGGTTACCAGTGACATTTCCTTACAGCTATCTTTACCAGTCATGAGCAGCACATCTTAATCACAGCGTCCTGAGCACTTAGGTCTGAAAAGGTATTCATCTAATTGTTAGACTCTGATTTTTCTCCTGGCTTCAAGATGAACACTATCCAAAGGTGACTGCGGGCTGGTAAATCCTAGCCATCATGAATCTCTAAATGAAGTTATTGTGTAGGCTTCAGTGGGGGGGAAGAAGGGAGGAAATCTTTGAAGGACTGGAGCATTTTAGTTACTGTCCATTCCTCTGTTCCTTGGAGAAGCTTCCATCACTACTGCCAGAAACCATCTGGAACCGAATACCCAACAACTGCCAGTAATAGAGTGCTCAGTCCAAGCCAGGAGGGAGCTCCTTCTCCACAAACTCAATGACTGCAATCACTCCCAGGTTACCATTACCTAGTGCTGCCTTTACTCATGGAAGTCTTGTATAATATCGAACAATTTGAATGCAAGCATTTTTACCAAGCTTCCATTGTTATTCTGCTCATTTCTTCTCAACCTAACCTTCAGACTAAGAAGCAAAATTAGAAGTCCTCCAAAGCAAATAAAATGTCAGTGCATTTCAATGACACACACTTGGTGTCTCAGCTCCTTTTGAATCC
Organism: Ursus arctos; assembly: GCF_023065955.2. NCBI lineage: Eukaryota > Metazoa > Chordata > Mammalia > Carnivora > Ursidae > Ursus > Ursus arctos. The sequence continues at coordinate 65,515,554 of NW_026623111.1, read as the reverse complement.
TTTTTTTTAAATGATAAATTTTTTTTCTTTTCTTTTCCTTTTTTAAATTTAAATTCAATTAGCCAACCTATAGTACATCATTAGTTTCAAGTGCAGTGTTCAATACTTCATCCGTTGCATATAACACCCAGTGCTCATTCCATCATGTGTCCTCCTTAATGCCCATCACCCAATTACCCCATCCCCCACTCATGTCCCCTCCAGCAACCCTCAGTTTGTTTTCTATAGTTAAGAAGAGTCTCTCATGGTTTGTCTCCCTCTCTGCTGACTTCTCATTCTCTTTTCCCTCCCTTCCCTTATGGTCCTCTGCCCTGTTTCTTATATTCCACATATGAATGAAACCATATGGTAATTGTCTTTCTCTGATTGACTTATTATGCTGAGTGAACTAAGTCAATCCCTTTGAATTCTGTTAAGCTCCTTGAGGGCAGAGACAATGCCCCATACCTCTTCATTCTTCTTATAGTCTCTAAAGCTGCACTGAGGGCAGTAGACTTTCAGCAAAGAAGTGCAGAAGGATCAAGTGAGTGAGCAAACACGAAAGCCCTCCTCATTGTCTTCTTACTTATTCTCTCCTGCTACCTCAAGGCATTTGCAGAAATGTCAGGAGCATGGGATTTACAGCATATATAGCCAATGCGTGGATTTTTAAGTCTCCACCCATGTCCCCTCCTTCACTGGCTGGCCTCTAATATATGCATTGCCTGATTTTCATACATGCTGATTGCATAGCGATTTATTCTACAAGTGCCAAGGAGAAGAGTCACCCCTGGACTAAATGTAAAATCTTTATTCTCACCAATGTCTAAGTCATTGTTTTCTCGCGGCCGAGATCATGTGGCACACATTATTAATAGCTCTGGTCTCTCCACCACTTGACACAGCGCTCCAGCTGTCATTCTGCTCCCTGGCTCGTATGATTCTTGCACTGGTGAAGTGCCAGGCCCGGGCCTAGCCCATCAGTCACTGTCACCCACCACCCAGTGATGAATAGCCCGGCCGTCGCCGTGGCGAGGCCCAGGCTCTGATTCACACACGCCTGACTTTTACCAACTTCAGCACACCAGCTGAGGCCTATCCCAGCTGAGGAAGGCCGCAGTGACCTGGAAATGGCACTGTCTCCACTCCCCAAAGCTCCCCCGGCCCCTCCCCCTTCAGATTAGTTAAAAATGAAACAAATCCTAATGTGATCATGTCACTAATTATGCATTTAATTCAGTTATAAGGAGCTAATGGCTCCCTCAGTGACAGCTTTTACTGCTAAAAGGCAATTCATTCCTGAAACGGAGAAATCTAATTACACAAAATGCTTCATCCTAATCCTTTCAAAGAATAATCTTATTTGTAGACATTAACATCCCAGATGCTGCTGCTGTTTGTCCATTATGACAGTGTTTGTCCTGAATAATGTATAAATAGCTCTTTCTGGACAGTTGCATGTCACTAAATCAATACAATTTGCTGCCTTCTGTTACATTAAGTCGGCCTGGGCAGGCTGGAGAAAATTAACCTTTTGTTTTCCTCCCCTCCCCCTTTCTCAGAGGGCTTTCAGAATTAGAAATGAGAAGAGGAGCAAAGGGGACTGGGGTGAAATTGAAAGGGGACAGTGGGGAGAGAGGGAGTGAAGGGGGACAGGTACAAACGAAGCTGTAGCTAAGGGAGGAAATGTCAGGTGTAGAAATGCCATGAGATGAACTGCAAATGGCAGGTGGGAGACAATGACAGACTTCTATGAGCATGATTTTGAAATTATACCCCCACATGTGGACCGGGCTGAGCATTTTATGTGCTAAGCCTTGGTTTTAGACTTAATTTGAAATGATGCTTTCTTCGAAACGGTGCTTTGATACAATATAGAGAGCTCTTGCAGGTGGGGTGGCGGAGGCAACTGATGTGAAGGGAAAATCATAACTACGCGAATCAGTTCACTGAGATATCCTTGCTCAGAATACCATGTACACGGAAAGCATTCTGGGCACTGCACAATAACAACTGATATTTTTGTAATTTGTGGCTTAGTAAAGGATTTACACACACACAGATAATTCCATTTGATTTATACAGCCTTGGGAGGCAGGCATCAGAGTTCCTACTCTACATGTGAGGAAGGCGAGGTTAAAGGACTTGTCCAAGGTGATATAACCAGGACTCTATCTTCCAGCTCTGGGTTTCAGGTTGAATCTTTCCATTTTTATACCATTGACCCTGTAAGTATGCTAAGCCTCTGAGTATTCAAGAAGCTCTCCTAGCAAGCATGTTTTATATTTCATTTTAGGACACCCCCCAAAATGCATGTTCATGTACCCCCCCCACACATTCTTTCCCATATTAAACATAGATAGGTAAATTTTAATGTGTAATTTTTCAAAGATTATAAGAGTATTGAGTATGCAAATGTAGTTTAATTTCTAATTACTATATGTCATCTTCTGAAGATTAGAGATTGACAAAATGTTTCTGTTAAGGGCCAGATAGTAAATATTTTAGGCTCTGTGCGCCATATTGTTTGTGTCACAATGGCTCACTTCTGCCATTGTAGAACAAAAGCAGCTAGAGACAACAAGTAGACCAATGGCTATGGAAAAGGTGGCAGGCTGGATTTGGCTCTTGGGCTGTAGTTTGTGGATCCCTGGAACAGATGATAATATCCACCCCCCCCAATTAATCTGAGTAGTTCTACTTATAAATTTTACCTTTGTTCTCTTCACATTATTACTCTTGCTGCTAGTTACTACTGTATTCTTCCTAATATTGTTTCAGAAGAATACAGACATCTGTCTTCATATAAATTCCAAGAAGTCCACAAAGAGAGGGTCCTGCAAAAGGAGCAAGATTGACGAAGTGGATGAGAATGCTTTGTATTCTTGCCCCTTCCACATTTCTGTTTCGTTCACTCTGATTGCTCTTGAGTATATGGGCCAGCATTTAGTTTCATACCTACACTACTGGCTGGTTTTTGTTTTGTTTTTAGTGCCAGGAGTGGATGAGGGAAGAAGGGTGCAATGCAGCAGTCGAGGTTAGGTTCCACTGTTTGAAACATCCTGCTAAAAGCTTGTTTTAATGCACTTCAGCAAAGAAAATAAATCGTTACGAGGCAGGCCTGTTTTAAAAGGGGATTTAGGTTGGCGAACTACTAGACTATTATGCTGAGTAGTGTCATTTTTAAGGGGGTCCGAAGGACAATAATGTAGAAAAGTTTCAGGGTAGAAAGGAAAGTCAGTTAAGGAAACAAATGAAGAACAAGGTAAAATCAGAGAGACATATACACTTGTTTATTTGCTTCTCAGTCTCATACAACATAACGAATGACATCAGATCCTTACTACAGATAATTTCTTGATGATCCAAGGCATGCAGCACAGACTTGCTTAGAGGCCTGCAGCTAACATACATTGGGGTATGCAGAGAGCTATTTTGGTAACACTGTAAGCAACAATAAAGAAGAAAAAAAATTGTCTTAAGTTGATTCTGAAAACAAAAATCAAATAAGAGGCCCAGAGAAGTGATAGAATAGTAAAGCATTCAAACCTGCCTTTTATGAAATTAAATGGGCACACTCTTGAGGTGGTGTATGGACCGTACATTGTTAGAGAGATCCTTGTGGAGGGGTTCAGAACACTCCTTGCTTTTTCTCTTAGTACAGCTCTTTATCTTGTGTTATATTTCTTTATTGCTATGCCAAAGTGTGATTTTTCTTGTCTCCTTCCTATTTCCATAAAAATATATGTGAAATAATCTATTTTGAAAGAAAGCTTATACATGTGAACTATAAGGTTCACTCTTGAGAAAGGCTTCAGTGTCACATTCTTATATTAGCTTCTTCCTAGGAGAGTCTTGATTTTATGTATCATGTGGATGTGAGTTGCTGGGTTTCTTTGGAATGAACTCTCTAGCATCTAAGAAGCTATTCAGTCCTTGGCTTTACAGCTTCTGCATTTGTCAGACTTTCAAAAATGGTTATTATCAGTCATACTGTCCATAATAATAATCCCATTTTTACTTGGAATACTAGATTTTAAAAGTAAAGTTAACTAGTTAATAGAGGCAAATGTTAATCCCAGACATAATAATCGATTCTCCAGAAATAAGCAGGGCTTCTCCAATGGTATTGGGACTTATTGTGGAAAAGGAAATATTGTAAGATCAGATGCAGAGCAGAAAGTATTATTTCTGGAAAGTAATTTATTTGGGGGTGCCCCTTTAAAGCATCAGGGCCAGTGTCACTGAGGAGGGCTCAGATTAGCTGATCTGGTTGATTGGGCCTTAATCCATCACTGCTTGAGCCCCCTCAAATGTGTTATCACCCGGGATTTGTCTGGCTACATATGATTTCACACATCTGTCATCTAAATCACAGATCCAAATGCAAAGTCCAGCACTAGGAAACGTCACAGGCATTTGTGAAAATCCTTGGAGGAACTTGGGACCATAAATCAATGGATGGATTACAGTTCAATAGTACGACCTTCTCATTTATGATGAAATGATGTTGTCCACATGAATGCGTAGGTATTATGGTGATGAAGCTATAAAGATGTATTTGAGAGTAAATCTCTTTGGTTCTTCCTTAGACCAGTCTCTGAGTACTATCTCTAAGACAAGAACCTTTTTTAATTAAGACCAACCTGAAAAAAATAATAAGCCATGTGGAAGCTTACTTGGGACCAGCTTTGTGAATGGGTTAGATGAGTTCATTTTTTTTCCTTTTTAGATTGAATAGTAGTAGTAATATGGTAGGAGAAACAAATATTTCTTCAGTGTTTGCTATAACTATGCACATGCTAATCACTTTATATATATTATAATCTCAGGAACCTGAGGCTCAGAGAGATAAATCACATACTCAATGCACACAGCTATGCATTCAATGGAAAGAGCCAGAACTTGAACCTGGGTCTTCCTGATTCCAACTTTGTTCCCCATCAAACTGTAAGGAAAGCCCATATCAGACTGCTTGATTTTAGAAACGAAGTGAGAAGGTCATAATTTTAAAAAAAGTTTGTTAAGTCATATATTCTGTGTGTTGGCTCTAAACGTTGTAGAAAACACCTGTGCACAGAGAGTCACTGAGAGTGCTTCAGAGAGTCACTGAGAGTGCTTTCAGCCATGACCTAGCTCTCCCACTTCCCCACTGAGCATGCTTGATGCCAACATGTCATGAATACTGATATAATGGGTTAAAAGCCGGTGGGCCTAGAATGAGACAGCATGTCCTTGGAGTCATCCTGGAAGTGATGCCTGGAATGGTAGAGAGCTTTAAAAATTCCCAATGAGATCATATTTGATCTGAATTTTCTCATCACACTGGAAAGCAAAGCAAAATAAGAAAACAAAATAACACAAAACAAGAATACTCACTTTGTGAGCCTGCAGTTGTTACATTGTAGGCATTAGTCTGGCATCACCCTGATGGCAGGACCTGAAAGTATGTTCAGTCGGCTCTTGGGAAGAGGGGCCTCTGTGAGCATTAATGCTCTTAGGTAACTTAGTTAACTTCCTTGGGAACAGGAAGGTTCATCCCTTTCGTAGTTCCCACAACTGGGCATTTACAATTTTTCCTGATTGAGATTGAAGTGAGACAGTCTGAGGAAGCTTTCATTGTCTGATGTTTACATAGAAGGAAAATTTTATACATCTTCATTCTTTTGTTTTTATGAAAAGAGTAACTTTCCATGAGAATCTATGTATTCAATGACGATTTCTTTGAATATTATTTTTCTTCCCAAGCTGAAATACAAACTTATGAAACAATACTTGACGATGATATTTTTTGCTTTGATTTTGCCCTTTAAAAGCCTTTTTAAATTAAAATAGTTAATATTTACCAAGCCTTCATTATGCTCCCAGCACCATGCTAAGTGTTTTATCTCATTATCTCATTTATTTCTCACCACAGTCCTATGATGTCGCCATATTATCATCCCATGTTAGAGATGAAGAAACTGAGGCTCCAATAGGATAAGTAGCTTGCCCAAGGCTGTATGCCTAATTCGTGGCATGTCAGTGTCTGAACTCAGAGCCGGCTGCCATCAAAGCCCTTTCTCTTAATCACTTTCTCTTACTTTTTAATATCTGAGAAAATTAATGTCTGTGAAAAGTGTGAAGGTTGAAAGTGATTGTAGGTCTCACAGATGTTGTATAACTGAAAGGAAGCCTGGAGATCTTTATTTGTTATCTTTATTTTCCTAATAGACAAATCAAGATAGGCGATTATGGCTATGTCAATATGACATTAAATGCCTATGTCAATCTGGTCAAATAATCCATTCATGTTAATTATTTGGCATCAAACAGAAAAAAAATGTCGTTTAAAGCAAATTTCTACTTTTCAATTGGTTATTCTGAGATAAAATGAATTCAACGTTAGACCCAAGACCAAGATCACAAAACGAATACCATTGTAAAACTGATGACTCAAACTGTTTTGAATTCCTACTATGTGCAACAGGATGCTCATTTATGCCACTGAAAGTAAAAAATGCAATCTTCTCCTCTTTGCCCCTTTATTTTATTTCAGATGCTACACAATGCCAAATAGCATGATCATATTGTTTTAACTGAATCGAGTATGGAGACCGCTCAAGTTTGTTTTACCCTTGAGTGCTGCAAGATTTGCTTTGGACATAGGCAAATGTGTCTGTTTTCTCTCTAGTTATTTTGAAGAAGTTATGCATACTTACATAATAACTTCTCTAACTCCTATACTTTTGTCAGTTCAAACCTCTGAGTCTTGTCATAGCACCAAGAGATGGGGCAGACTGGAAACATCTATCTCCCATAGATCAGTCCTAGAATCAATCCTCAAGTGTTCCACTTCTCTGTGAAAGGCCGATATGATCCTACACACTCACGATAAAGTAATGTCAGGTCGGTTCCTTCCTCCTTGCACCCCCCACCCCACCCCAAGGAGATCATTGTTATTGGGACTGATGTAAGAGACCAAGTACACACATCTCAGTGCTCAGATCTTGCCTTGACCTGACAGCGTCGGCATCTATGAAAAGCATTGCTTGACCTAGACACTGAGGTGGTTTGATGTAGAGGCTATTGACAGGGAATCAGCTTGAAAGCCCCAACACGCCTTTTCCGGAGTCACTTTTCATATTGCAACTGCAATTCACACGTATTTGCCCTGCAGCACTATAAGGCATTATGAGAGAGCCAGGAAACCTGGAACTCAGACGTTATGGGAAAATAAAAGGAAGTTATTTTATGTTGTTCAATAATGTTATGTCATTATCTTTGTGATAGGCTAATTCATATACTCTACAGAAGGCTATTTATGAATTAATGGCCTGGGTTTCTAAATCTGACTTTAAAAAATTCGTAACTTTAGCTGATGGATTCAATTTGCAATTCAAATGAGTATTTTGTACATTTGCCTGGAGTCTAAGTGAATAGGCTAAATAAGTAAACAAAAACTTCTCCAGTCATTTTAATAATACTCTTTCGGCTAGAATACTCCAAGTCATGACCGGAAGTGACATCAACAACATAATTATATTCTTATTAGCTCAATGTATTCTTTGAGCTAAAATCCATATTTACCTTTCTGATACCATTTATACCATGTAAAATATTTCCAAGGAAGTTCTTTGTTCATTTTTTTCTCTCTTTAATACTGTTCATTTTTTTAAAGAATAAAATTTTAGATTGAACTTATTTATTTGCTTAATTTATGGCAAAGTCACTCTTTTTGTTTTTACAAAAGACTAAGAAGGTAAATCTCTGGGAAAAACACAGGATTAGACTCACGATAAAGATAGCAGCATCAAATTTTAGTCACCACTATGTTGCGGAAATTGGGATAGCTCAAACTGGCTCTTCAACTTTAAAAAATCTGGACCTCAAAAGATAGCCATGAAACACCTATTCTAACTATCTCTGCCTGGCCCCTCCTAACAGACTCAAGATCAGGACTCCTCAGACTGACAGCATATTACATCATCATTTTAAAATTCATATCGTAGCTGATAGAATGTTAGAGTTAGGAAAAAATACGTATTTCAAACCTCACTCATTAAAGATAAGTAAACTCTGGTCCAGGAAGGTTAAGCTAGTAGCCTGAAGTGTACAGCTTGTAACAGATCTCAGATACTTCCATTATGTCCTCTGCTTCCATAGCTGGCTTGGCCTTGTGATGTTGACGTATCAGATGGCCTTCACTTTACCCCTTAAGTCCATTCATTTATTCATTCATTCAGTACCTAATATGTGCCATGCTGTGTTCAAAGCTTTAAGATACAGAAGAAAACAGAGTTGATATTTTAGGAGGGAAGATAGAAACTAAGTAGATGAAGAACATAATATTAAGTAGTGATTAGTATTCTGAAGGAAAAATAAAGTAGGGTAAGATATTTGAAAGTGATACACTAAAAGGAGGCACTGTTTTGATTATGTGGTCGGAGAAAGCCTAACTTGATCAAGGACATTTGAGCAAAGGCCTGAAGGACGTAAGGACAAGAGGTAGCCAGGTATTTGGGGGAAGATTGCTCCAAGCAGAAAGAGTAAGTGCAAAAGCGTTGAGGCAGGATGTGCTCACCCCTTTGCTTCTCTAGAACCTCTTTTTGAATGGATTTTGATTTGCTTTCTGTATAGCCGCTGTACTACATGTGAGCCAGTAATTTTCCTGGGAGGGCTGGAGCAGGACCACACTGTACTCAGATCCAAAGTGATATTTCCTAAAGCCCTGGATATTTAGTTAGACAATGTTAGGCAGATGGACCTGATTGTGTGTCAGCAGGAGAGAAAGAAAAAGAAAAATGCCTTTAGGGGATGCATATCTTTTCTGACTACCATTGATAAGAAGTTCACCTGAACTTCTTTCCACTAAATAATTTTAAACTTCAATACTGTGATAAGGGACCTTTATTTAATTAATTTGTTTTCAATTGATTCCCCAAAAGTGCCTTAGTCTTTTTAAGGGTCCCTTGGGTACACGAGAACCATGACACATTGATAACTATCTTCTTTCCCCTGATACCCAGTGTGTATCTAAGAAGGTAGGGACAGACTTCCTCCAAGGCCAAGCCTCCTCAAATAGAAGAGGCATGCCACCAGGACTTGGGGCTTGTCCCATTAGGAAGGAGTACGGATGGAAGGGAAAGAAGGGGAGGGTGAATCCCAAGTTAATTCTGAGTACTAAAAATGCTCTTCTACCTAGTGACAAAAAATAAAAAAGAAAAAGAAAAAGGAAATTAAACTATTGGGTGACTAGAGTTTAAAGAGATTAGGTTATCCCAATTTATAATTCTTGAGTTATAATTTTAAAAATATACTTTCAAATTATGCTATGGGCTGAACTGTGTCCCTCTAAAATTTATATGTTGAAACCCTATCCCCAATGTAACTGTACCTGGAGATCAACCCTTTAGGGGGTAATGAAGGTGAAATGAGCTCCTAAGAGCAGGGCCCTAATCTGAAGGGATTGGGGCCTTCTAAGAAGACGAGGACACGTCTCTCTCTCTTTTAATTTTCTCTTTCCCTACCATGTGAGGACACAGAGAAAAGGCAGCTGTCTGCAAGTTAGGAAGAGAACTCTCCTTAGAACACAATCTTGTTGGCACCTTGGTCTCGGACCTCCAGCCTCCGGAACTGTGAGAAATAAATTTCTGTTGTTTAAACCACTCAGTGTATGGTATTTTGTTATGGCAACCCAAGAAGACTGAGGAAAATTAGTATCTGGATGGCTTCCCTGTGATAAAAATCAATATTCATACCAAATGGTGAAGTATGCCAGTCCAGATCCCAGGGGACTTTGGGCAATCTGGCAATTTAAGGTTACTTTTCCAAACCTCATGGCGTCCTGTTTCCTCACATCCACAAGTTAAGTCAAGTTAGGAAATAGGAACTAAGGATTTGGCTAGGCCTGGCTCTGTCATTTTAGTGTCTAATTAGCTTTACCCATGTCTGTCACTAACCAGTTATATAAACTCAGGCAACCCACTTCACCTCTCTGTTTCACAGTTCTCCCATCTTATGAGGGCTTCTCAGGGCCAAATGGTGTCAGGTCTGTGGAAGCACTTTAAAAATTCTGAAGTTTCAAAATACAGGCCAAAACATGCGGTGTTTAGTAGATGTGCATTCTATTCATTGCATTTGAAGGGCCCTTGAAATTTCAGCTGTTCAGAGGTGGTAACAACCAGTATTTGCATGGCCTGTTTAGCCATTCCCATACCTTATCTTGCTGATTATTCAAGACAGAAAAGCCCTGATAAGGACACTTTGGAGGCCTAAGGAAGAGGGGCTCCCTCATTCAGCAGAGGTAGTCAGAACATGCTTTTCGTTGCCTTGTCCCTGGGCTCTGTGAAAGTTAGAGCTGCCTGTGAGGTCAGGCAGCAAGCCTCACCAGGCATCTGAGGCCTGCCACCCCTCCATCATTGTCAATAAGCGAGATGGAGAGACCTGTACATCATTTCATTTACTATTTCAATGATTACATAGCTCATTGCCTTCCCATTGTTTCAGTGATAGATTTAATTAACTTCCAATTAATCATAGAGGGTGATATTTAATGCTCAGCCCAGCACTGAGCACAGTGTCACAGACCAAAGAATATATTCCGAAGGCTTCAGTAATCAAGAGGTCATGGAAGATAGATGTTCTTCACTGAAGGAGAGGGAAGATAAATCTGTGTGTCCAGACCACTCTGGCTAACTGTTTTAGGATAATTGTTTTGCATCCAAATGATAACTTTCCATAAGGCCCAACCATGCACAGTACAGGAGAGATAGATGGAGGGAGAGAGAGATAATAGGGTTACAATATGGAAAATTCACTTGGCTGTAATTCCCATCTGATGCCAACCAGACTGAGCTCACCAGCGAATTCTGCTTGGATTTGCAAGAGTGCAAGTGCTATAGAGATCTAGCTTAGGACCTTATGCTGAAGGGACACTCTATAAATCCTTGTCCAGTGAATGAGGATGGAGCCCCAGAGATCTTGGTTAGGTAGCCTTTTTGTTTTCAGTAATCATGAGGGCATACTATCATTTTGCCTATGATGTGATATAATGTATTTCTGTCTTCTATTTCTTGATAAAAGACAAGATTTGCATATCTGAGCAATGGAAGGCCCAGATTCTTAGGACTAACAGTATGGTGGTCACTCTATGTGATGTGTTCCCAAAAGGATGTGATCCATGTGATAGAAGATCCCTGGGTTACAGCTCAGTCATCTGAAATGTTTTTAATAAAATGGATAAGAACCTCTGAGGAAAAGATTCTAGAAGTTTCCTGAACAGCCTGTGAGAAAACTTGTTTTGACTCAGAACACAAAAACTTACTTGAGAAATCAATTATAATTCTTTTCTATATATTGATATTCAGGCAATGGTTGGTAATAAATGATAATAAATATTAGAGCCCTTTTTTCATTCTTTCTTCATCCATCTAGTCATCCGTTCATAGTTATGTGTAAGCACTTTTATATCAAGAAAGTGGTCATTTCTATATTTTTTCCAAACAATTTCCAGAACATTAAAATCTGAGGATAAAAGAAATAACTCAAATTAAACTATAAAGTCATTTTTGACAGGATTTGACCAGGAGTAAAATCAAATTTTTGGAAAATATATGATTACTGTTAGAGTACAAATTGTGAAGTCATAAAGCCCTTGATATAATACAAAAAGTTGTCTGGGTATGTTTATAATTTTGGAGAAAGTATCCATAGCTCTAAAACTGCTTTTGTGACACAGAACGGTTAAGAACCTCAGTACTGCAACCTTTTATCCAAAAGAAATATATCTGTGCCAATTTGCATGAAATAAGGGGCTATTAATCAATTCCATACACTTACACAATCCTTGTTCTCGAAAAAATAATATATGACATTGTATCTGGTATCTACAACAAGTTTATTTACATTTTTCTTCAGTTAACTGTTCAGAATAAGATTTCAGATTAGGGTACATATAAACCAGGCTTTGGAGATGCTATTTGCTTTAAGTCCCAGGAGAGCTGCATTTGACAGATAGCATACTGAGGGGCTAAATATGCTTGTGATTGTTATTGGAGTGTGTGTGTGTGTGTGTGTGTGTGTGTGTGTGTGTGTGTGTGTGTATGCATACACAGACACACAACAGGACCCAAAGCTCTAGAAATAACTTGACAGATAGGTTAAAGCATGGGGAGGTCAACTCTATCCACTTTACTGCCCACATTGGGAGTCAAATGCAAAAAGAGAAGCCCATGCCTTGTTTTATGATGGAGACACTCCTCTTCACTTTCAGTGAACAAATTAGAGGTGGAACAAGAATGAACTCTTGTATCATCTACCTGCCCTTCCAGTCAAGAGGTTGACATCTGAGCAGGGCCATGAGATTACAATCATGACCCAGTATAAAAGAATGAGAGACATTTGCCACTCTTGTTTCAATTCTGGTCATAAAAATGCATTAAATTTGGCGTGAGTTTCTGTTCTTGTTGAAAGTGTCATCATAGGAGAGCAGAATCAGGAGAAGCCCCCAGAGGATTCCCTTGGATATATCATAACCTGTATCTGGTTTGCTCTCTTCAAATAAGGACTTGAGTGATTTCTCCCTTTGATCTCAGGATGCTACTAGGATATACCTATTTGGGCATAAAAATGAAGATTCCCTTTTAAGACAAATGACTTCAACAAAGAAACTGTGAGATGCTGGCTATGTTAAAATAATTCAACCATTTGAGTAATTCTACTCAAGGAAAACAATAGCAGAAACCTATCATATAATCTCTCAGGACAAATAATAAGTAATATGGTGTACCTGGTTGGTCTACTGGCTTCGAGCCTGTCTGTCCCAATGGGAGTCCGTGCTTCCTAATACTCTGTGCCCTCTTCAAACCTTTAGCACAGACTTTGGTGCACATAGGGTGCAAACCTTCCCTCTTTAGGTATCATTTGTTCCAGTCTCTTCTTCTTATCAAAATCATCCAGTTCTCTGTCTCATTTCCTTAGGGCTCTGATACCTTCTATGCATTCTGATAATTTAATCCCTATGAAGGGGCATATGCGTGCTAATGGTTTGAAGTTTCTAAACATATTTGCATTTCGGCAGTCTTTTCAGAGAACCCTGTTTTAGCTCAAAGGAATAAATCTAATGGTTGTAAATCTCAGTTTGTCTCAGAGGCCAAGATATTTGGAAGTAGGGTAGAGGAAGAATGGAGAAACTAAATCATATTGTATATGCCATTGTGTAGTTTATTATAAATATATCCAGTTTTTAACTGGTGATAAAGGAGGTATAATTCTCTCCAAACTCCCCACCTACATTGTCTATAAATAAAAATGGGAAATTTCAAGGGTACTCATCCTGTTATCACTTTTCATTAGAGTCTTGGTAATGTGGAGTTAGGATTTGTAATCCTTCCTTGATCTTACATTAATTCAAAATGTATTTATAAAGTGTTTATTATGTGTCAGGCCCAGTGGTAGGTGCTGGGAAACAAAAATGAACAAGCACAATCTCTGACCTTAGGGATTTCAACTTAGTGTTGCCGACAGACAAGTAAGTGGGCAGTTTTAATGCAGGTGGTATGCCTTGTGATGTCATTACTGCAAGAGGAACCTAGCCTGTGTGAGGAAACGGAATAGCTCCTGGGAGAAGCAACAGATCATTGGAAACCTGGGGAATGAAAAAGTGTGGGGAAGAAGGTTGCTGTTATTTAGAAATATTATTTAATATTGATAATAAATGGACTTCACAGTGTAGTGACTTAAACAGGATAGACATGGATTTATTTCTCATAAAAATCTAGAGTAAGAGGCTTCTGTGATGCAGCTGCTCTCAGCAAGTGCCTTTTGCCTTTAGGTCCAAGAGAACTGCCCTTGCTGCTGCCATATCCTCGCTGGCAGGAGTGCGTAAAGGGCCAGGAGCAAAAGAGAATGGCGAATTGGGGAGACTCAGTAGTTCTCTATGCTGACGTAGTGGGAGGGTAAGACTATAAGAGGCAAGAGTGGAGTGGCCATGTACGCTCTGCTCAGAAATTTGGATTTTTCCATTGAGAGTGAGGGTTTCAAGCCTTTTTAGGGTTTCAAGCAGGGTAACAATCCAGCTAGATTTTAATTCTAGAACTTTTACTTTGGCTGAATTCTAGAGAATAGATTGAAGTAGACAGCGAATAGCTCTTTAATTATCAGTAACCTTCAGCATTTCATGCAGCTCATCTTCTACATTGGAATACTCCTACTGGTGAATATGGAGAAGAGCAACAGATAAAATTCCTTTTCTTGTAACAAGAACCCACGTTGTATGTTTTTCCCCCAGCTATGTCAGTTACTGAATATGAAAAGCATGGTCACTACCTATAAATGTACAGAAAAATATTTTTAATTTACTATCATATAAAGGCTCACATACTACTTAAAGACAACAAATAAATGAATGTTACTTTTCATGGCCTGATCATGAAAGTAATTCATGTTCATTGTTGGAAATTTAAAAATACAGAAAATATTTTTAAAGTACAAATGTAATGGTGATCTAGGCAGTGTGCACCAATGCTTCCAAGGAAGGCATATATAAAAGTTGGATGAAATTTTTGTTGAAAGGCATTGGAAAGCTGACAAGGTGGTAAGAATTACTAATCTGATATCTGGGACACCAGTGTTTAAAAGCGGAAGCTCAGCTTTTACCTACATTGATTGCCAATCTAATAAATGTGGCTGAGAGAACTTTTTGACAGCCTTGTGGATTAGGAGTGCAAAAATGGGAATGTATGGCTAAGAAGGATGAGGGCTCTGGTAAACCCTGGTTTTGGGTTTGGGATCCAAAGGTTGGATCCTAGAAGTAAGGTCACACCTGAAGAAAACCAACATTCACATAGGCTTGGCTGAGTACAAATTATCCTGTTAGCCCAGAATAATGTCAATACCTGAATTGGATTCCCAGATTGCTAATGCCCACGTGTATCTTTCAGGAACAAATGACAATCCTCTCTGAAAGAAGATAGCATTATCCCTGACCTCAAATGTTTGTATATGAAATTTTTTAAATACAATAACTGGCTCACAAGATTGATCTATCTATCTATCTATCTATCTATCTATCTATCTATCTATCTATCTATCTATCTATGTAGGCACTTACCTAGTTCAGTGTTAAATGCCTCAACTGTATATTTTAAAAAATTCAATAATGTGTAGCAACTTTCTAATCAGACTTAGATTGGATATTATCACAAATGAAACAGAATATGCTTCCTTGACATTTTTTCCCTCTTCATCATAGAGTCTAAAATTTGCTAACTCATCCAAATAAGAACATATTGAAGGAGAGGAAGGGGTCTCAATTCAGCCTTGAGATAAGGTCAGATTGTTTCTGGAAATACACTTCTGGAAAAAAATTTGAATTTTTTATTATAATATGTGATGTTTTCTGTCTTTTTAACTTCTTTCTTCTTAAAATATATGCTGTGGAGGAAAGTAAAACATTTTTCAAGAATTGCAAATTTAGGGGCGCCTGGGTGGCTCAGTCGTTAAGCATCTGCCTTCGGCTCAGGGCATGATCCCAGAGTTCTGGGATCGAGCCCCACATCAGGCTCCTCCACTAGGAGCCTGCTTTTTCCTCTCTGGCTCCCCCTGCTTGTGTTCCCTCTCTCGCTGGCTGTCTCTGTCAAAAAAATAAATAAAATCTTTAAAAAAAAAAGAATTGCAAATTTAAGGGGAGAGCTGAATAGGCAATGCCGTATAAAACTGGGAGTGGTAGTTGCTAATACAAGTTCACAGGCTTCTCCCTCCTGCTCTGCCTTGCCTTTTCCTAAGGATTTGTGGTAAAATACTGTGTATTTTACACCTAACTCTAAAATACAGATTTATTTCGCCATTGGCTGCAGTCAGTATTTTCCCCATTATGGAATAATTCATTTTTAACTATGGTATTTACATTTCACCATCTAGTGAATTTTAGATCTTATTTGAAATCTACTTTTCATAGCATTTAAGTGCAAATAGATTGAGGACAGAGCTAAAGAGGTTACTGTAGATCAAGACACAAGTGGAAAAAAAAATAGCAGCACTAAGTTCCAATGATTAGAACTCAGAGAAAGACCCATTTCCTTAGAGCCGTGTATCTTGATTTATCATAATAGGAGACGGTTTTAGCCCTCGTTGGTTAAAAATGAAAGGCTACACTAAAATAAGACAAAAATAAAAGGTTCCTGGGTTTCTGACAATTTTGTGTATAGAGGAATGTGGAGTTTTGGGATTTTATCTGAGGGGGTGAGTAGAAGCCATCTTTTGGAATATTAGACATGATACAAGGATTTCAGGTTTTGAAACTCAAATGAATAGTCTTTTTTCTTAAAATATAATTAGCAGTCAGCACAGAGATGGGTGTTTAGAGAGAAGAAATGAGACATCACAAAACATTGTCTCTTTCATAGAATTATATAAGACGGGGGGTTGCCTAGTAGAGTGATTTACTCAATTTTATAATGCCTGTGATATTCATAGAATTCACAGTGAAAAATATCTAATGGTATGGAAAGAACATTATGTTCAACTTAGATGGGCTGAGAAAGAGAGTCTTTGGCTTTCTAGAAAAAAAGGGATTTAGATGATGCCATGGTCCAGGTGAGTGAATTTATTTCCAATAGCGAGAGTGTAATACTGAGCTTGAAGTAAAGCATGTTCATTTCTACAAAATGTGTTTCTTTTCTGATGAACTGTTTCTGTCTCTGATCAAGAGACTGGAATAGTACACTGGGAGGGACCAGGTCATGCTCCCAGGAGCCCAGGCAATAATTCAATCAGAAACAGGTAAGAGCTGAGTTGAGGGGGCGCTGTCAGTCACTGCTCAGTTAGATTGAATTGACAATGGCTTTCAGTGTGGCTTTGCTTGGCAAACATTTAAAGTTCTAAGAGAAGGAAAAAACATATACACACATACACCTATGTTCTCAATGTCAAATTCATTTTGGCCACTTGTCTAAGACCCCTCTAGAGAATCCCAACAGGAATGAGACCTTGTTTTGCTATTTAAAAAGATAGACTTTGGCTCGATGTACTAGCAGTTCTGCATGGTTGCTTCTATTACCAATTTCTTTGAGAAAAACTTTACCAAATGCTGCACATTCTTTTTCTTGCCTAACCCATGGAAAAATCCAATCAGTTTTCAATTGCTCTTTTGTGACTAAATTTGCCCGAGAAAATATTTTTCACCGTTCAGTGAGCAGGAGGGAGAGAATTTTGGGATGAGGGATGGAGAGGAGCTAAAAAGCATGGCAAGAGGAGGGCCAGAGGTAGAAATTGTATGTGACCATTTCTCGGGCTCCCATCAGTCATTACCTACATAACTGCTGGGGTAAGTTGGTTTGTCCAGTTGTGGTTCCAACATGTAGAAAATGCATTGTTAGGAAGGTATTGCTTATCCCATGGGCTTTTATACAATCTCCATATCACAACCCTGGAGACCTCAACCTACCTTATCAATAGGAAGTTTCCTGACCCCTCCTTCTCTTTCAACTTCTCTATACACACATCCAGGCATTATTTTGACACTTAGACTAGCCCAATTAAACTGAAACTCTGCTTTACTTTTTATAATTTTTCTTGCCTTCTAACGATGTCATCCATGCCTACCCAGCTATTCAGTCATATCTTTTTCAATTGTTGAAAATGAGAGGCTGTGGACTGGGAGCCAGGATCCTGAGTGTCTTTGACTAAGTTGACCTGGTTCTGCCATGAACTAGTGGTGTGATCCTGGGTAAGTCACTTATTTTGCCTGGTTTTTAAACAAAAGTTGGACAGGAAGGTCTCCATGGCCCCCCATGGCTCTAATAACTATTGGTCAAACTGCAGCACATTGTTTCTCTTAAGGCCTAGCTTTCAGTTCCGACCCTGCTGCTGATGACATCCTCTCCACTTCCCAACTGCTTCTGGTCTCTAGAAAGATTTCACCAAACTAATTTTGTCCTATTCATTAATTAACAATATAAATATACACGTTTAAATTAACAACTCCTCCAAAAACAGTGAACCATTAATAATAAAATTTTATAATCATCATAAAACCATCCAGGGTACAGAAGATGGGGCAGTAATTCACACCTAATTGCTTTCAACCTTGGGCCCACAAACACCCTGTTGGAGAAATGAATTCAGATACTGTAATTCATGCTAGGTCATGTTTTATTATTTAAGTCATTCCTGATACTTTAAAAAAAAAAGGAAGAAGAAGCTTTTGGTGCTCAAATAATTCACAAACTTACAATGCCACAAACTACATGGGAAGCTAGAGAAATTTCACATTTGCCTATATTGTGAGCCCTTCAGATGGGAGATACATCTGAATCTTGGTGTTTTCTATAAGCACAAAGATTGTTTTAGTTAATAATAGAAATAATTTACATAATATAAACTATAATCTTAATAGAAAGATTAGAGTATTAAGAAAATTTTAATCAAAGTAAAGAAGGTAATCAGATGAGCAGCTCACAAACTGATTAAAAATAGCGGTTGACAAACCAGCTGTAGAATGAAATCATAAGAGCACAAATTCTAGAGCCACACTGCCTGGATTGAAACCTCTGATCCACCAAAACTTACTACTTGTGTTAAATTACTTCACCTCTCTGTGCTTGGGTAAATTATTTTACCTCTCTGAGCTTCAATTTCTTCATCTGTACAAGGGGAAGATGATAGGATTATATAAACTAACACGAGTAAAGTGTTTTGGGGGACGTCTGGTACTTAGTAAGTGAGGCATGTGTGTTACTAGCAGTGTTAGAGACCATGGCATCCTTTCTTGCAGGCTTATAAAGGCATATGTTTGCTTTTTGTATATATAGCCCAGGTCTTAATTATATATACATTGCTGCTTAAGATGGGTCCATCTCCTCTGAAGCCTGTTTGCAAATTTAACATGGTTAACTAATTCCAGGGTACTGTCAGTTTAAGGTACACTGAAGCTGTTAATTTGAGTGAGGAAAATAACAGATTAAACGGAAAAAGGCAAGACTGGGGGATTTTTGTGTATTTTGACAATAGGTTAGCAGCATTCAAATGGATTTTTACAAACTCAACAATTGGGTATTTCTGCTAAGACTGTTAGTAAGACACCCATTATTTCTGTTTGTGAATCCCTATTAGAGACATAGAGCGATTTTTTTTTTTAATAAAGAATACATCGATTTTTCTTGGGCACAAATGCATGGTCTGCTGAGTGAACATGTGAGAACACTTTGCTGTACGTCCTGTATGTGTTTTTCTTCTGGGGTCCTCTGGTATGGGAGTTCTGCCCTACAGCTTCCAGGGCTGTCAACTAAACTAAGACCTATAACGACTGAAAGCTTATCAAAACCAAAAAGGTAAGTGCATTTCTCTATGATTAGGTGACTAAATCCCATAGCAGATCATGAACGCTTGGAGGGAGCATCCACTTAGATTTTATATCACAAACTCTTACCTTTCTCTCACTGTCCATCAGTTCTAAGTGTCCATTTAATATATGTTTGTCTTGCTCAATGGAACTCATTCTCAAACAGAAGATGCTGCTTGCTTTCAACTTGAAATATAAATCAGAGACTGGGATGAGCTACCCAAAGAGACTGACTCAGTAATACCATTGAATGGGAAGATCAGAGTTCTAAGTCCATGTCTCCTCTAGGAGAGCATTTAACTGCTCTGTGATTCTTTCATCTGTAAAATGTAGAGATTGGGTAGATGATCTCTGATATGACTTCCATTCAAATAGTCTATGTGTTTTATTAGCTTCGGGAATCTTAAAGTGGATCTGTTGACAAGGATGTCATGAAGTCGTTATGTTTACGGATTCAGTTGGAGATGTCTGACACCTCTCCTTTCTCATGTACAAGTGATGTTAATTATTTCACACATTAATTAATATTTTGAAGCAATTAGAGTATTCCAGTCACTCTATTACGTAGTGGGGATATAACAGTTAAAAAAAAAAAAGACATATACACCACTTTCAACAAAGGTGGTCATTCATTTTCCCAAGGAAAAGATCCTAAAATAATTTGGGGAATAAATTTAGGCTTATAGAGAAAAGAGTTGACTGTATATATGGTATTTATTTATAATAACATTCAGAGTCATATTGTATTAATAATGTTAACGTAGAAGTAGCATTTCATCCACTCCCACACCACGTAGAAAATAATATTGTTCAAACTATTCAGAAGCATCTTTGCTCTCATAGAGCCACTTTCGGAGTCATTACCACAGTTTGCCAGAGTCTGTAATCTTCACTCTAACCTAAATTGTTTGATTTTCATACTTTAAAAAAGTGCATGTATTTTATATGTTCAACTTGGAAATTCTATCCCAAGCCACATTTTGATAAGAGTCATTTACTCTGTGTGTGTGTGCCTGTGTATGTAAATGTATATTTTAAGTAGTTTTTTAAAGGCTTTTTTGTAGCAGTATCTAATAATACTTGCGGTTGGGAGAATATCCCCTAAGAACAGTGTCAAACTGTATTAAATTTCTTTGACTTTTTAAATTTAGTTTTCCATTAATTCAGTAAGGTATTTCTTACTGAACATCCAGAACTAGTATTGATTGAGGTAATTATAAGGTAAGGTTCTTTATAAAAATAGTAAGTTTTTTGAAAAAATTGAGAGGGTGCCCTAGATATGAAATACATTTAAAAGATTTCTAAATAAGGTGATTCTTTTCTTGAGAACAGAAATTTTTAGAAAAAACTTCCTCCCATGTATGTTGGCATATATGAAGTTTTGAGAAGTCATATACTCCCCAATCTGTTTATGCAGGTGAAAGTATAGGATGGATAACAGAGAGCTCATCTCTATATTCTTTTTGTTTTTAAAGATTTTATTTGCCAGAGAGAGAGAGAACACAAGCAGGGGGAGCAGCAAGCAGAGGGAGACGCAGGCTCCCCACTGAGCAGGGATTCCCAACCCTGAGATCATGACCTGAGCTGAAGGCAGATGCTTAACTGACTGAGCCACCCAGGTGTTCGCCATCTCTATATTCTTTATAAATCTTGCTTTATAAAACCATTGGTTACTGGGCATGTTCACCTCATAGTAATATCAGACATTGTAATAATGAATCATGCAACATTTCTAAGTGTGCATTCTCACAGGCAATTCGAAAGAAATGATAGCCATATGAAGGTTATGATATATCTGTGTGGCTAAAAGCAACATTTTAAAAATGAGACAGAGTGTTCAGCAGAAATCAGTGGTGTAGGGAAAGCTGCTAAATGAATGAAGTTGTAGCTACACACAAGAATGCCAGGGAAGACATGAAAACAATGAGGTGAGTTTTTACAATCATTGTAGAGACTAGCCACATCAATTTTTCAACTTCTTTTTCCAACCTGTTTTACCAGGTTAACTTCTGCCAGAATTAGGGTGATTTTCCCAAGGCAAAAGGCCTCTAATTGGTTGTAAATGAATCAATGCCCATCAGTTTCACAGGAAAAAGCATCCTAATCAGATTGGTTATCAATGGATTAGATTTCTATCTTGCCAGATCTTTATGTCTTCCTTCAGCTTTGGAAGGGAACTAAATATTCTGAGACAAATTGTGTGGTCTGACCTGGAAGCACACAGTACCATATTGATCTGGACAGAGAAGAATGTCTTTAGAAGAGACAGGTTTCGTAGGTATCTAAAACACTATTAAAAAAATAACTATTAAAAAGATCTTAATGAAAACCTTCTAAAATATGCACATACTTCCTTATTAAACAGAATTGCTTGAGAATAAATGAATCTTTTTGTTGGGTTAGGGTCACCATTTTATGGACATCAATTACTCTAACAGTCACTGTAATACAGTGATATTATGAATCACTGTGCCTGGTCCCCTCTGTGACTGGCTGATTTGAGTGGTCTCATTTTGGGCCATACCACCAGCTGTGCCTTCTCACTATAAGAGCTTGTAGCAAAATTCTTCTATCCTCTTGTTATCTGTTATCTGCTGGCAATTATGATGGCACCATGATACACCAGGGAAGGTTCAATAACCAAGCTTGGGAAGCTGTAGTGGGGCAGATTTTTTTTTTAAAATCCTGTCCCTGACACTTATTAGATGAGTGATGCTGAACCAGTTTCTTTACTTCTCTAAACCTTGGCTTCCTCACCTAAAAAAACGAGGATAATACCTGTTATAGTTATAACTATAATTATAGTTGCAGTTATAGGTTATAGTGAAACTTAATGGAATAAAAATAAGTTCCAAGGTCGGTGCCTGGGTATGGTATGAGTTCTAAAAACGATAATTTCCATCTAAATGTCTCAAACCTCCCCTAATCAACAATAGTAAGTTAATAGTCTCCTTCTGCTGAGGAAAACATTTTGGCTACTTTTTAGTGCCTTTGTTATTGCTAGCTCAATGTGAGGTTTTGAGAAAAGGATGGTGAGAAAAGCTGACCTTGTTCCTGCCCTCATGAAGCTTAGTGAGTCTAGTATAGAAGACAAACAGGGAAACAAATAATTACCCAACAAATTATGTAATTGCAATTGTCTGAATGCTTTAAGGAGAAGAGCAGGGTACTTAAAATGTGTCTTGGTATGGAAGGTCAGGAGAAACTTCTCTGAGATACCGCATCAAGATGGGGCCAGAAGGATAACTTGGAGCGCTCTGGAAGAAAGACAGATGAGTGTATTCAGGAGAGGTATTCACAAAGCCTTTGCAGCTTGGGATTTCAGAGAGTTGGGGAGTGAAGATGAGAGTTTGGAGCTGAGATGAGACTGGGGAGATGAGGCTGGTGCATGGTCCAGGCCTTGGGAACTACAGCAAAGTTTTGGACTTCACTTGAGAGAATGAGCAGGGGAGGCACTAAAGGAATTGAAGTAAGGCTGATGATCTAGAAGTTTGTGACCACTGGCAAAATCTTGAAATGTATTCCTACTTCTGGGTAATATAGTCTGGGCCTCCTACCACATGTAACCCCTCCTTATACCCTCCCCCTGACTCTACCTCCTGAGTTCAGAAGGAGGCCTCTAGGACCTTTTAAGCATTTTTTTTCCAATTGGTTGGTGGCCAGTATCATATAGGTTGTTTAATATGTTAAATATTATATCTAGTTTTAAACAAGTTTCCCTCCTCCCCCAGATTTTCTCCATTACTTATGAGTTTACAGTTGTATTCAAGATTATTAAAGAAGACAAAAAGTATTATAATTTATTGGAGTTAAAATATTTAAATGGTTTTAGGGCCATTTTTACATTTTCCCCTTCCTAACCACCACTGTGAATTGAATTTTACACTGAGTTCTGTTGATTTTACCTCTGAAATGTCTCTTAAACATATCCATTCCTTTCCATTACTACTGATCTCATTCAGTCCCTTTTACCTTTCCCTGGGTTACCATAATAATCTAGCAGCTCTCTGCCTGGCCTCCATATTTTCATTTTCTCCTTGGCACAAACCTACTCTCCTCATGGCTGTTAGTGTACAGACAGTGTCAATTATACAATTGGTGCTCAATACATGTGTTTTGAGTGAGTGAATAAAAAACTTATCATAAGACCATGGACAGATGACACATACACAATAAAAAAAATGG
Source organism: Ursus arctos (assembly GCF_023065955.2). Taxonomy (NCBI): domain Eukaryota; kingdom Metazoa; phylum Chordata; class Mammalia; order Carnivora; family Ursidae; genus Ursus; species Ursus arctos. Next base: position 65,492,069 of record NW_026623111.1, on the reverse strand, counting down.
GAAAACCGACCAATTGCTCATTAGTACTTCCCAAAGTGTGATTTTGGTTGCTACACTGACATTTTTCCTTTTACTAGTTATGTGTATGTATTTAATATGCGTAAGAAAAATATTGATGGCATATTAAACTTATGTCTTAGTGTTTAGAATACGATCAAATGAAAAACTGGGTCAGATTAAAATTGATTAAAACATAGTAAGTTAATAATTGCTCAGTACCATTCAGACATGGCAAAAATGGTGTAGATGTTAAATAATTAAAGTTTGGGAAAAATGGGTCAACACAAGGTCCCCAAACCAAGTAACTTTATGACCTCTTCCCTGAAGTAGTAGTGGCCTGGATGAGTTGTTAGGGTCAAGCAATGCTTTGAACACATGTCCCTAGATCCTGGTAGGCACCAGGCATTCCCCATGTAAGTCATGTTAAAAAAAAAAAAAAAAGAAAGGAAAAGACAGCATTGAGAAGGTGTGCTTCACAAGACTTTTGGGATGCAGCAGTCTCAGGTTATCTCAAGAATCCTGAGAAACCTTTTCATAGATTGAGAAATATAAAACAGAATGACTTTTATCTCCCAAAGCTGAGGACAGTGTGAAGCCATGGAAAGAGGATGGATTTTGCAGTTAGACAGATATGAGTTCAAACATCAGCCTGTCTGATACTTACTGGCCATTTGATGTTGGACAAATAAATACTTATGCGTCTCTGAGTTTCTTCTTTAGTGAAACAGGCAAAATAATTATGACCTTTTAGGGGGTGTCTGGGTGGCTCAGTAGGTTAAATGTCCAACTCTTGGTTTTGGCTTAGGTCATGACCTCATGGTCTTAAAATCGAGGCCTGTGTTGGGCTCTGCACTCAGGACGGAGTCTGCTTGTCCCTCTCCTACTGCCCCCCCTTTCTTTGAAATAAGTAAATAAAATCTTTAAAAAAATAATTATGACCTTGGAAAGAAAAAATACTTCATGGTGATATGGGCTAGCACAGTTTCTGGCACATAGTTGGCATTTAATAAATGCAGCCTCTCTTTTTAACTCCCCTAAATATAATTTGCTTAAAAATAAAAGTAAAAATAAAGTAAAATAAAAACAGACTGTGGAGAAAAATAGGGGAAACATGATGAAAAAGAAACTAATTTTCAATGGCATTGAACTATTCCCCTGAGTCTTTAAAAATCTCTGATTGAAATGAATGAATATGCAAGTGTCACTTATTGATGGCCTCCTCCCATAAGCAGTGAACTCCTTTGAAATCATGTGGAGGTAATTGTAAAAGAAGTTATATGCATAAAATTACTTCTCTGGTGCAATAAGGATCATAAATCAGTTCACAATCAATCCATCTGCAACTCCTTCAGTTGCACTGATTTCATAGATTACAGCAAAGAGTAAGTTGAGGATGAATAACTGAAAGGTAATGGAGAGACCCTGGGGATCTTGCTCACAGTTTTCTTTATGATGGAGCCTGGATGTGGGTGAAAGAAGGGAATGAGAGTTTTACGAAGTTCATTATGACATCAGCATCCTCTTCCTGGCTCTTTTTGGTTTCTTGAGAAGAGAGCTTTGATCGCCTTAGTGGCAGAAGGTTTTCATTAACTGCTTGCCATGCCTCCTCCTACATTTCTGCTGGCTTAGGATGGTCCAGCGCTCAAGGCCATTGATACTTTGGATGGGTGCTGGACCGAATTGTTCTGACCTTTAGAAGATCCTCTAGCTTAAATATGAACTATGAAAACCCCTCAGAGAATATCGTTGAGGATTTGGTCTATAATGAGAAATTCTACTGGCTTGTCTCAAAAAGAGAAACTATGGGACTACGGGTAGAAAGGTATTTGCTTTTATTTACTTTGGAATTCTATTTTTTAAAGGTTTTATTTATTTATTTATTTATTTGAGAGGCAGAAGACACATGAGGGGTGCATGGATCGACACAAGGCTTGGCCCCAGGACCCTGGGATCATGACTTGAGCCTAAGGCAGATATTAACCAGCCGAGCCACCCATGTGCCCCTTACCTTTGAATTCTTAAGTGGCAATAAAACACTTTACTTTGTCCTCAGGAGGACCCAACTGCTGGCACGTCCTCCAAATGCTTCCCTCTTGGTGATACCTTTAGCTAGTCATGGCAGGAATATTGATTGAGAATAACCTAATGAAATATGAATGCCAGTGGATGTGTTGGGGAAAGAACAGATCCAGTCTGTGAGAGTTATATTAGATAAGAATTGGGTCCATTAGGTGCCTTGTTGAGTATTCAAGGGAGACAATTCTTGCTTTATAAAATATGCTTTGGTTTGTCTTATGGAAAATTTATTGTTCATTCATTTGATGTACTCCTTTAAGAGGTCAACTTTGACTTTCAGTGCTTTCAGAATTTATTCTTTACTCCATTGTTCCTTACAAACCATCTTTATTGAATTTCTTTATGCATTTGAGTTGTCAAATAGCCAATGCACTCTCTAAACTGCTTTATACAATTAATAGATATTTTGTGATTGAGGCAGGCTGAAAATCAGACTTACTTGTACTAGTACTTATCATCATAGAGAGGGCAAATTAATTAGCCTCCTGTTTTCAGAAATAAAATATGCCAAAGCCAATGCTCCCACACCCATATAGGTCAACTAACTGGGAAATTGTTGGATCATCAGGATTGTGAAAAATGTCCGGGCTCTGGGCATTTTGTGGTGGGACTGAGAACTTTTAATAGGACTGCATTTCAATAGCTAGGAAAACCTATAGGAGGGAAAGGGATTTTTAATGCCATGTCTTAATTAGACTCCACTTGATAATCATTAGGATGGCCAGCTGATATGTAAAATTTAATTCTAATGACAAAGCTAGGTTATTTAGCCACATGGTTTACTTGAAGTACCCTGGATATCCTTAAAGAAACAGTGTTCACATCATCCAAAATTGTTCAGTGTTGGCTCCTTCACCATAAAATAGGGGGAGCTATGAACACTGTGGTTCAGAATGACTTTTTCAGTTGATTCTGTGTGATGGCGTATGACCAGTAGTTTTTATTTTCCAGTTGTGATAACTGCTTCAAGTATATTGAGGAAGAGTTGACCAAACTAAGCTCTCAGTAGAAAATCTTTCAGATAACACATTTCACTCTTTAGATTTGCAAATGAGGTTTTCTATAATCTTGACCTTGTAACCTTTCCAGCTTCATTGTGTGCTTTTCCCCATTTTTACTCTCAGTCTCAGCTGTGTTGAAACATTTCTAGTCCCTCCAATTCACCAAGTCATTTTGCTCATAATGTTTCCTTGGCCTGGACTATTTTGTCTATTTTCTCCTTTAGTTTTCTCAAACTAATGTCTACTTGAAACAATTCTTGACCTTCTCCCAACCTCTAGTAGAAATGACCATTTTCTCTTTGTAATCCCATTTTAACCTGCTCTGATCTCAGCATGATTACAATACTGTTCTACACATTATTTGTATATCTGTCTACTTCTGCAAACTTACACAGTCTTGAGGCCAGGGATCATATCTAATTCATCTTTGTATTTCTGAGCACCTGTACAATGCCTGGCACAATGAATGAGATAATGAATGAGAGTGAATGAATGAAAATAAAATCCAGTGATGTAAATATTGGCTTTATAACCCAGAGGAGAGATAGCAAAAACATTGTTTATATGCTACACTTTCCCTTCCTTTGTGCAGAACAGACTTTCCTGATTAATTATGGACCACTGAGCCTAGATCTAGGCAGACTGAGCCTTCTGAACTTAGCTTTTTTCTAGCATAGTCTTAGTATCTAGTGAAGTTATTTAGAGCAGTGGTATCCTAACTTTTTGGATTATACTCACGAATAACCCGATTAGAAAAAAATGACTGGAGACACATCCTCTGTGGATAGCTTCTGTATACCCCTCCGGACCACATGGGGAGATCCATATGGACCATTTCAATGGGCTCTTTTATCCTGACTTCCAGTGGGTTTGGCAGGAAACCCAGGGGACAGGAGAGAGTGAGGACGGGGTACTATTTCTGGCTCACACCCTGCTCAATGGCTGTGGGTTAGTTTATTTCCTCTCCTGAAGGCTACAGCTCCTGTCATGTGGCCCTCTCATACCTCTCTCTTTGGTTCTGGTCCTGATTCCCTTCTTCTGCACCTCCCTGTTACTTGTTCAGAATGTATCCCCTCGTTACTTTTACTAAAACTTGGTGCTCCAAACTTATGCCAGTTATTCCTCTGTTAAACTCTTCTCAGTTTATTTATTTTGAAGATACCTTCTGTTTCCTGCTGAGATCCTGACTTATATTCCTCCAAGACATATAATACTTTGTAATATATTATACACATGTACTAGTCACTATCCATATAGTAAGTACTAGTAAAACCTAAGGAGATTAAGTGTTAATATTTTCTTCTCTTGCTCTGATTGACCATTTTTGTCCTCACACTTAGGAAACCCCTGATTTAGAAACTAGTTATCCAAAGTCTTCCAATCAGCTTTCATAGAATAAGGCTCTGTTGAGTGTGGCTTTGAAGACACAAGAGTGGGGACTGCTTTCTGCAGAATTTATGTACTTAGAGAAAAAAATGATGCACTTGGGATGTGCTTACTACTGTTGACTTTTCCATTTCCCTCAGGGCCTCAGAGCCCGCTCAGCCACTGCCGGCCGGAGAGTAATAGCATCTTTCTGTCTCATAGGCTGCCAGTAAAGTGAACCTGGAGAATATTAGACTGGGACCAAATAATACTTGAGTTGAAGTCTTTCATTTTAAAAAGATTTGTTTTTAAATAATGAATGAAGGCATAACAAACCTTTGGCTTTGAGACTTTTAATTCTTCATTCTTTACTGTAGAATGCTTCTAGCCCCCTGCCTCCACCCAAATCAAAATTCATGTTCAGGCAATGACTATGGATGGAATCTGTAAGCAATCTGATTCTGACTTATGGTTGATTCTATTTTAGAAAGAAATTCTCTCTATCTGGTGCCTCTTGGAAGCAATTGAACACCAGTTTTGTGATTTATGTTTATTTTCACAGTTGTAGACACTTTCAGACAAATGTTTACATTCCCCATGTATTGGTAAAATCACCATAGTTATATCTTGTGTCATCTACATTTCTTTCAGGGCCCTCATATGCACCACAGATATTACTTCATTAACTCTCCAACCAATATTACAAATAGAGTTGGTTTCATTAGCAATAGGTCTCATTAATTTTTGTTAAAATTAAACATCTTATGAATTTTAATTGTCCACAATCTCTTGATTTCCAGAGCATTAATAAATTTTTCTTCCTTATTATGAAGACTCTGTTTTTTCCCATTTTGATTAAAACCTTAAATAAATATGGCATAATGAAAAATGGAAATATTAAGAGAGACAGCCTCATTGTTTAGGCTGTTATGAATCATTTTGCTCTGACATGGTTTCTAATTTGGGGGGAAGGAAAGCTGAGAGTCCAGAGTAATGCAGCTATTAAGTAATGAATCAGCCAAGCAAACTAAGCTAAATAGGGAGTAACTCAGTACCAAGCTAAGTAGTTGAAACCAGGGTGGTTGTGAATTTGGGGGAAAAGAAAACCATCCTCGGTATGATCAGGTAGGGAGAGAAAATTACTCCTGCTACACATAGAAGGAGTTCTGCCTTTATCAGCTCGTTGGGGGGTCCTTGTTTAGGATTCCTCTTTAGGAAATGAAATTCTGAAGTGGGAACCTGATCTTTTGGTGCCCAACATTAGTAATATAGATACTAATGGAATATTAGAACTAGAATTTGAAAGGATACTCTTAATGTTCAAAATCATTTGTTTACCAGTGAATGGACTGAGAACCAGAGATCTGGGGTGACTTCTCCAAGGAACTGGAGAACCAGAGCTATAACCCAAATCTACTGACTGCCCCCCCCGCCCAATCTCATATAGTTTCCACTAGATCACATGTCTTTCAAATGTTAAGCTTATGTTTTAGAGATGGAAAGGACCTGGAAAACTTTTGTTCAAAGTGTTTCACTTTGCAATGAGGAAACACTCCCAAGTGATAAATGAAGTGAGCCACGGAACAAGAACAAAACCTGAACCTCACAATTCTAGTCTACTGCTCTGTCTATGACACCAGCATTTATTTACATGCCAGATGCTGTGTTAGGTACCAGAGGTACAAAGATACAGTAAGATCTGTGTCTTTTCAAGGGAATTTCAACATATTTCCCCAATAGAAAACATGTATTTTCCTGTATTCCCATATGCATTGAAGCTAAACAGAAGAAGCTGAAAGGGCACAAAGCACATGGTGGTGCATGATGTTTATAGAAAGTAGTAAAGGGCCTTTTGTGAAAAATACAATTCAAGTCATTTAGATGTGAGTTCCATGTCAGCAGGGATTGTTTCTGTCTTATTTATTGCTACTATTCCAACTGTTAGCCTGGCACACACTGAATGCTCAATAAATTTTGTATAAATGAATGAACGAATATCTTCCCTGGTATATAGTAGGTGTTTAACACATTTTGAATGAATAAATGAGTGAATGTGCATGTGCACTGCTCCAGAATCTGAATTGATGACCTTAGAGGTCATAATTCATAAAGCTTATTTTATGTTTGGAGACAAGTTTATTCCATACTGTAGTGGGTTCTGGAAGATTTGAAGCTCCTGAGTTTGAATCCTGGCTCTATCATTGTGGTAGAGACTGGCTAGTAACCAATTTCCTTTTCTTCCTGGGCATATAGCCAGACTACATCTCCCAACTTCTCTTAGAGTTGGACACAACCTTGTGATGGGTTCTGATCAAAGGAATATGGGCAGAAGTTATGTATTCCTTAGGTCTGGCCTTAAAAAACCTCCTCTACAATACTTTGCTCTCTGTTACCTGTCTGGTGACCAGACGCAGAAATCCAGCAGAGGCCTCTGAGGTTCTAGAGAATGTATCACAAGATTGAAGAAGACTGAGTCCCTGAATCATACAGTGGAAGACTATCTACCTAACTCCTTCGTTGAATTGATATGTGAATAAGCCATAAACCTCTGTGTTAAGCCATGGAGAATTTGAGGTTGTTTCAACAGTTATCCTACCCTGTTAATTCCTTTCTGACTGTGTAAACTTGGACACAGCTTAGCCTGAGCCTGGGCTTTCCTACTTGCACAATGGGATCAATGCAACCTGCCTTTTTGTGTTGTTATGAAATTAATCAATGTGAAGCCCTTAGCATAGTCCTAGAAGCATGATAAGTACTTGATATATCATAGCTATTTTTATATGATTTTCATCATCTCATCTTTGATAGCCAGAGAATAGTAATTTGTAAAGATGTTTCAAAAACATCAGACGTATCTTCTGTTTATTTTTTGGCTACTGAGGCAAACAAATAATCCTCTAGAATCTTATACTAATGAGTCTCAAATGCTTTTTTTAGAAATGGAATTCTTATTTTTTCCTAGTATGATCTTATATATGGAATGTGAGATGATAAAAGCAGAGTTGCTGTAGTTGTAGGATATCCCCCAAACCTCATTGCTTCGCCTTCTTCCAGGTCTTGCATTGGATAGCTCTACAGAATCCTTGGGCTAGAGAGGGCACAATTTGAATACCACTGCCTTGAGTAAATACTATGAGGGAAATGCAGTGTTATACAATTACCTAATGCAATGCCCTTATTCACTGTCCCCACAACTACCAACATTCTCAGTCCTCCAGCTTTCTCTATGCATTTTTCTTGCTTTCATGCAGAAACTGCACAGCAGTGGGGCTGTGGTAAATATGAACTTCTTTTATTTAAAGTAGATTGGTGGCTCTTTTCAATAGACTATTAGGAGAGTAACTGCTATGTATGATTTAAAGGGACTCTGAACTTTGACTCTTCTGTATGATATATGAATGGCTTGAAGCTTTGGGGTCAAGGGTTAGAAGTAATGAATTTATGGCTAGATTCTGCCTCCTCTCTCTTTAAAAAAAGATGGTATATTTGGAACATTAAATTATAAATATTTTTTTCGTCTAGAAATGGTCTTAAAGAAATGTCCTAAATCAATATTTTCCAACCCCAAACTATCTCATTATTTACCATGGGCTTCAAGAGTGATTGAAAGGTAAAGACCAAAGACACAGCCATTGCTGCTGAATTTAGGATTAGGAGAAGGAAAGGACAGGAGGCAGTAAGATTTTTTACTTGCTAGGGTCTAGGTAAATAGGAAATCCTGCAGATTTTAAAGTATCAGAAGGCATATTTGGTGAAAATGTGCTGCATACTAGTGTAAGAGAAAGTATCTCAAAGAAATTGGCCTTTTGGTGATTTAATCATCATGCTCTATAAACATATTATCCTACCTCACATAGAATCATTCTGTGGTTGACATAAATATCTGGATATTGAGTGAGCTCTCAAATTATCTTGAAGTGTTAATAGGTTAGAACTAATGCCCTTGCTTTTGGAGTCAAGGCCAAAGCAAAGAGAATGCCTTAAAAAGTTCATAGCTCTCAGCAGCACTGTCCACAAAAGCCAAACTATAGAAGTAGCGGAGATGCCTTTCAACAGACAAATGGATAAAGATGTGGTCCATATATACAATGGAATATTACTCAGTCATCAGAAAGAATGATTACCCAGCATTTGCATCAACATGGATGGGACTGGAGGAGATTATGCTAAGTGAAATAAGTCAAGCAGAGGAAGGCAATTATCATATGGTTTTACTCATTTGTGGAACATAAGGAATAGCAGGGAGATCGGTAGGAGAAGGAAGAGAAAAATGAAGGAGGGATAAACAGAAGGGGAAATGAACCATGAGAGACTATGGACTCTGGGAAACAAACTGAGGGTTTTAGAGGGGAGGGGGGTGGGGGGATGGGCTAGCCCGGTGATGGGTATTAAGGAGGGCACGTATTGCATGGAACACTGGGTGTTATACACAAACAATGAGTCATGGAACACTACATCAAAAACTAATGATGTGCTGTATGATGACTAACTTATCATAATAAAAAAAAAGTTCATAGCTCTCAAGCTAAGTTTCAGATTAGACTTCGGGTCAGAAGCTGTTGTTTTGTGAATAGTCATGTTCAGATATTCTAACTCTAGGCAAGCCTTTTCTTCCTTACTGAGTTCTTGGTTAGCTCACTCAATTCTTCCTTGGGATTGTGAGGAAAAAAATCAGAAGATTATTGGTGGTCCACATTGGTCCTTAGTTACAATGCCTTGGTAACCCGTTTGTCCATGTAAAAATGTTAGTGATAATTTGGTTCTTTTTACTACCCATTCTAATCTCAGGAGACCATGATACCCACTTTATAGATGAATCTTAGGCTTAGAAGTGGCCCTGCTAGTGAGAGAGAGGGCCAGGATTTGAACCCAACTCTGTTAGACTTCAAGATCACCATTTAATTCTACCTCTGATAACCACTTTCAGCAATACATAGTGCACCTATGTTCCCCTCACCTGTCCCAATATGTAGTCCCAAGAAACTTTATATCACTATGTCAAAACACCTGAAATTCTTCTTATTGAAAATGTATTAAATATGACATTAGCATTTTTATTGAAATGAAGCCTGCACAAAGCAGGTTAAATGGGAAGTAGTGTAAATTAATCAAATTGCATTGCTTTCTTCTTAAAGCTGGGCTGAAATCAAAATACTGAAGGAATGGGAGTTAGAATAGAGAATTGTTTTTGCAGAGGAGATCATTATGACACATGGGAAACTTGTGTGTATTATAAGCCTCAGTGAGATGTGGCAGTTGTTTTGTGGGGATGAACTCTGGGTAGTAAGAGGGCAATGTAGGGGTTTAGGTGGGTAGCTGTGAAAGGACATGGGAAGATAAACAGAGGTACACAGCAAAAAAGGGGTGGATGCAGCACAAAGACAAACTTCATTCATTTTGCTGTTTTTCCAATGGCCAACCCCACTTGCATTGGGGAGAGAGATTGAGGGGGTGGGATTACAATTTTCTCTGGAGGCCATTTTATATGTAATTCTCATCCTGCCACACAGATAACCTTGCATAGCTGTATTCTAATTTTTCCCCGTAGCCTACTCATATATCGTTATTCAATGAAGTAATAATGTTAAAAGCAAGACAATCCATAATGCGCTTTCAATAAAACTCTGAAAAACAGTCATTGATCTTTCCTTAAGTCAGCTATCTACCCCCAGCTGCCTTATTGCTCTCATTGTAGAGGTGGTTAAATGACCAAAGATACTTAATATGTAAGTTATGAAACATTTCCACTTCCTTATTTACCACTTAATGGTCATTAAAAGAGTAGGAACATCATCCTTTTCCAGGTGATGTAAGATGGATCCTGGCTTGAATAGAGTACTCATTTATCAATAATCAATTACTCAGTTAACCATTAAAGATAATAATCATTTCCACCACACTTACAATAAAATGCTACAAACGTCAATGAATCATTATTTTACCTTAGGGAAGACCTTAAATCAATTTCTTATTACCATTCATTTTACTTCTGCAATTGTGATGGACATTCAAAGGGCCGGAACATAAGAAAATCTTCAAATAGCTAAATGGTTGGAAGAAGGGAGGCCTGGAGGTGTGATTTGTGGGAACTCTATGGATTTTATCCAGAAATAACATCCAAGTGGCTTTGATCCACAGAATTTTGCCTTGAGCTTCAGGTTCATTCTTGTGCCTTCCCATTGTCTACAGGAATCTTGATTGGGGATTTCTAGTTTCAACTTGTTCAGATCCCACTAATTGCTTTCTTACTCTTTCACCAGATCTAGTCCAATATTATGTTGCATTGAATGCATGAAGTGCCAGCTGGGATGATGGTGGAATCTTGTGGTAGAAGTTCAATATTACTCTTCAAAGGCTTCCTATTGCTCTTAGAGTAAAGCAAAACTACTTAACAAGACCCTGACAGGGCCCTGAACATCTAGTCCCTCCATATGTCCCCTACTCATCACATGCATCATGCTCTGTTCCTCTCTTGTCTTCAGTGAACCTACCCTTCTTTCAGTCCCTTGTACTCCATGTGATCTCCTTCCACAAGACATTTGCACGTATTCTTTAAGCCTATAAATCCACCTACTCTCTCCCCCCATTTTCACCCCCTTAACAACTATTCTTCCTTCAGTCTTAAGAAGAAATTTTGCTTGTCCAGGGAAGTCTTCCCTGATCAGCCCAATCCCTATTGTATGCTCTTAGAACACTATTTCCTTCTCCTTCATAGCAGTAACACAGCTTCAGTTTTACATGTGATTGGGTGTTCGGTTGACAGATGTAGTCTCAGTCTCTCCTATCAAACTGTGAACTCTCTGTTTGGGCAGGGTTGTATCTATGTATGCTCACCACTGTATCCCAAGTGATAGGATGGTGCCTGGTCCATACTGGGCTTTCAATAAATGGATATGAAACAGATTTCAAGCTGATTAAGAAAGGGTCCAGGAAAGAATTAGGCCCAGAGTGTAGGAGATGTTTACAGCTGCTGTGAGAAGTGCTCCCTGGTCCTTACAGACTGGTAAAAGCATTGAACATTCATTTAAGGTTATGAAGTTTTAGTGATGCAATTATTTCCAGCTGACTTATTTTCCTTACAAGATCCAGGCTTCTTTTATCCTGGTCCATTTCCTTTCAAGGATCTTGTGGTCTCTGTTGTTCCCCACAGTTTTCTGTCATTTTCTTCTCTATCAATGGAAACACCTAGAACTTCCTTGGGCTTATGCCAGCCCACATTCCTGTATCTTCTTAGAGCCTCTTGAACACACCTATACAATAAATCCCCTGTACACAATCTTTGACGTGTATGAAGACATGACCCTTCAATCAAGTCTACTAGTGAATAAGATATTTCATGGTCACTAGAATATGGACAGGGAGTGGTAATGTGATTTTGAATCTGGTTATTCGAGAAGATGGATCTATTTTCAACAACAGTTTTTTTTTTTAAAGATTTTTTAAATTTATTTATTTGACAGAGATAGAGACAGCCAGCGAGAGAGGGAACACAAGCAGGGGGAGTGGGAGAGGAAGAAGCAGGCTCATAGCAGAGGAGCCTGATCAACAACAGTTTTTATTCCGTTTGGGCCCCTGCTTTAATTTGGAATTGTACCTGCCTGGACCAATTGATTAAAAAAAGGGCAACTTAGATTTGAAGGCAGCTCAGGGCATATTGAGGGCTTGTCGGGGTAAATTAATCACTCACATACCTTCTTTTTAAAAAAAAATTATTTAAGTTCAATTTAGTTAACATACAGTGTATTATTAGTTTCAGGGGTAGAATTTAGTGATTCATCAGTTGCATATAACACCCAGTGCTCATTACATCAAGTACCCTCCTTAATGCCCATCACCCAATTACCCCATCTCTCCACTTACCTCCCCCCAGCAACTCACTCACACATCTTCTAATAGTTCTGGGGCACTTTAGTATGAGCTTGATAATTAGAATTTTTTCTTTTTACAGGGAAGATAATAGTGGAAATAGTCATGATGCATAGAGAACTAACTCCAAGAGAAAGTGTGAGGGAGAATAAAGAAAGAAAGATTTCCAGGGTAGATCCTGAGGTGACCAAATAGTTGTGAGTGTCTCGATCACACATAACAACAGGAAATGAAGTATTCAGGTATGTAGAGTATGTGGAGCAGAAAACCACTAGGATAATTTCTCAGCAACTAAAGCAAGGAAGAGTAGAGTCAGTATTCTTGGCCACCATAGTTGGTTGATGCTTAATACTTACTGTGAACTATTGAGTTTGCGATTTCATCAGTCCAGGCCATCTAAAAGTCTGTTGAGTTGGGTTTTTTTTTTAATTTTTTTAACTGAATTTTATTTATTTTTTGATAATACACTCCCTCACTTTATTTTTTTATTTTTTTAATTTTTTAAATTATATTATGTTAGTCACCATACAGTACATCCATGGTTTCTGATGTAAAGTTCGATGATTCATTAGTTGCGTATAGCACCCAGTGCACCATGCTATACATGCCCTCCTTACTACCCATCACCAGTCTATCCCATTCCCCCACCCCTCTCCCCTCTGAAGCCCTCAGTTTGTTTCTCAGAGTCCATAGTCTCTCATGCTTCATTCCCCTTCTGATTACACCCCCTTTCTTTATCCCTTTCTTCCCCTATCTTCCTAGTTCTTATGTTCCATAGATGAGAGAAACCATATGATAATTGTCTTTCTCTGCTTGACTTATTTCACTTAGCATTATCTCCTCCAGTGCCGTCCATGTTGCAGCAAATGTTGAGAACTTGTTCTTTCTGATAGCTGAGTAATATTCCATTGTATATATGGACCACAACTTCTTAATCCAGTCATCTGTTGAAGGGCATCTCGGCTCCTTCCACGATTTACCTATTGTGGACAATGCTGCTATGAACATTGGGGTGCATATGGCCCTTCTCTTCACTACGTCTATATCTTTGGGGTAAATACCCAGTAGTGCAATGGCTGGGTCATAGGGTAGCTCAATTTTTAACTTTTTAAGGGACCTCCACACTGTTTTCCAGAGTGTCTGTACCAACTTGCATTCCCACCAACAATGTAGGAGGGATCCCCTTTCTCCACATCCTCTCTAGCAATTGTTGTTTCTTGCCTTGTCCATTTTTGCCATTCTAACTGGTGTAAGGTGGTATCTTAGTGTGGTTTTGATTTGAATTTCCCTGATGGCTAATGATTTTGAACATTTTTTCATGTGTCTGTTAGCCATTTGTATGTCATCATTGGAAAAGTGTCTGTTCATATCTTCTGCCCATTTTTTGATTTGTTTATTTGTTTCTTGTGTATTGAGTTTGAGAAGTTCTTTGTAGATCTTGGATACCAGTCTTTTATCTGCAGCATCATTTGCAAATATATTCTCCCATTCCATGGGCTGCCTCTTAGTTTTTTTGACTGTTTCCTTGGCTGTGCAGAAGCTTTTTATCTTGATGAAGTCCCACAAGTTCACTTTTTCTTTTGTTTCTCTTGCCTTTGGAGATGTGTCATGAAAAAAGTTGCGTTGGCTGATGTCATAGAGGTTGCTGCCTATGTTCTCCTCTAGGATTTTGATGGATTCCTGTCTCACATCGAGGTCTTTCAACCATTTGGAGTTTATCTTTGTGTATGGTGTGAGAGAGTGGTCAAGTTTCATTCTTTTGCATGTAGCTGTCCAATTTTCCCAGCACCATTTATTGAAGAGACTGTCTTTTTTCCACCGGATGTTTTTTCCTGCTTTATCAAAGATTAGTTGCCCAAAGAGCCGAGGGTCCATTTCTGGGTTCTCTATTCTGTTCCATTGGTCTATGTGTCTGTTTTTGTGCCAGTACCATGCTGTCTTTGTGATCACAGCTTTGTAGTACAGCTCGAAATCTGGCATTGTGATGCCCCTAGCTTTGTTTTTCCTTGTCAACAGTTCCTTGGCGATTCGGGGCCTTTTCTGGTTCCATACAAATTTAAGGACTATTTGTTCCAGTTCTTTGAAAAATGTCATCGGTATTTTGATCGGATAGCATTGAAAGTGTAGATTGCTCTGGGTAGGATGGACATTTTAACTATGTTAATTCTTCCGATCCATGAGCATGGAATATTTTACCATCTTTTTGTGTCTTCCTCAATGTCTTTCAAGAGTGATTTATAGTTTCTAGAATATAGATCCTTTACGTTTCTGGTTAAGTTAATTCCAAGATAACATATGGTTTTTGGTGCTATTGTAAATGGGATGGATTCCCTAATTTCTCTTTCTTCAGTCTCATTATTTGTGTATAGAAATGCAACTGATTTCTGAGCATTGATTTTGTATCCCGCCACATTACTGAATTGCTCTATAACTTCTAATAGTTTGGGAGTGGATTCTTTTGGGTTTTCCATATAGAGTATCATGTCATCTGAGAAGAGAGACAGTTTGACTTCTTCTTTGCCGATTTGGATACCTTTTATCCCTTTTTGTTGTCTGATTGCTGTTGCAAGGACTTCTAGTACTATGTTGAATCCTTCAAAGTGTAGGGATAGGGGGTACATTCCTCAATCTCATAAAAACCATCTATGAAAAGCCTACAGCAAATATCATTCTCAATGGGGAAAAGCTGGAAGCCTTTCCCTTAAGATCAGGAACATGACAAGGATGCCCACTGTTGAGTTGGGTTTAAATATCAAAACCCTAATGGAGACTTATTAATTAATAATTTATTTACTGTAAGTCTCATGTGTGCTCCAGGCACCATTCTAGGTACTCGTTACCAAAGCAAACAAGTTACACCAAAGAATGAAAGTTCACATTTATCAAGTGTTCACTCTGTGCTGCCTCTAATCTAGCACTTTACTTTCATTAATTAGTGCAGTCCTCTCTTAAATCCTGTGATGTAGGTAAAATTATTTTCCTAATTTAAAGAGGAAGAAACCAAGGCCTTGAACACCAGGATTCCAATTCAGGCAGCCTGACTCAGGATCTGCATTTATAAGGTCTACACTAATCTTACTGTCTAACCAATAAATAAGGATGCTATCAAATGTTGATACCTTCTCTGCAGAAAACTAATATGGGATGATGTGATGGAGATTGGATGGGTGGTCAAGAATGACCCCTGAAGGGTGATGTTGAAACTGAGCTCTGAATACCAAGATACTGCACAAAGTATTCCAGGTTTCTTATCATTTCCTCCATGATTAATATTATCTCTTCAAGATTATTTTAAGATGCAAATTAGAACAAAGGCAATGGCATTTTAAAAAAGATTATTTAACCTTCTTCTACTTCTGTTTACCCAGAGAATAAAAAAGGAGATGAGAAGGGGAGGGGAAGTATTTCAACCTCGTTTCTAGCTCTTGGCTTACTCAGCCTTGTTGCAATATGGCCAGAACCACAGATGACAGTCTGAACAGCTTTTCAGGGCTTATAGGCCAACTTGTCAATAGTTAGGTTACTGTTACAGAATTCCACAGGAGGTGAGCTCTGAAACTTTCCAGGTTGGGTGGCTTCCTGAATGTTTTTATTTCCTCAGTTGCGTGTGTGTGTGTGTGTGTGTGTGTGTGTGTGTGTGTGTTTGTGTGAGATTTCTGAGGCCATAGCTGCAAATCTGAACTATAAACCTGCAAGACTGAACTTGAAGAAAAGGAGTGGGGTGGAGTCATTCCTTCCTCTGTGTGTGTGTGTGTGTGTGTGTGTGTGTGTGTGTGTGTGTAAACTTCCCTCTCATATGTCTGCATTGCACTCTGGAGGTCCTGAATGGATAATTGGTCTTTGAATGTTAGATAATTTTTCTCTGGCTGCAATCTCAGGTGCCAATTTACGATGAATGTGTCTAGCTAACGCATATCTCTGCCAGTACTTTAGGCTGTTTATTGACGTAAACTTGATATATATATATATATATATATATCCACTACTATAAATTCCTTAATGAATAAAATTTTCACATAGAAAAATACTTTAAATATTTTCACGTAATTTCTGAAACTAAAGTGGAGTTAAAGACTAAGGGAAAGTGTTCCAATGAATCAAGAATTATCTATAACTCTTTTCTATATCTGCCTAAAGTTCAATTCAATGAATACAGAGTCCAGTGACTATTACTCTCTAAAGAAAACTCCTATAAATGTGAAGGTTCATTACTCCTATGGATTCAGTTGCCATTTTGAAAAACAGGCTCTAATTATAAGTACCAAATTAAATCAGTCATATAATGAGTGAGAACTGGTGTTGAAAATGAATTACTCACTTAGAATTGTATCAGTCAAGAAAAATCACATTAACATTTCATTATACACGAGACATGATAAAATTTTCTATGACTTCAGAAGATGTGATTGAAAGGCCATTTCTTTCATGAGGTCTTGATCATATGATGTCTGTAGAAAAGATCTCCAAAAGTTCCCTGTTGGGATTGTAATCTTATCTTATTCCATCTAATCCCAAGGGCTTTCATTCTTTTTAACCCATAAATTTAAAATTAAAAATTGTATGATTCAGCTTATTATAATGTCTTGCTCTGGGAGGATTAATATAATTTCTTTCTATCTCCTTCTTGCATTATATTTTAATGTTAAGAAATCTAAAATCGTTTCCTATTATATATACATAAAAACTCTTTAATATACTGAATTACACACTCATTTTAAATATCAAACAGTTGTAGAATTAATCCCAAACCTATTTTACATGGTAATAGATCACATGTTTTTAATCATTGCACCTCTTTTAATCAGTGCATAGCCTCCCTGAATAATTATATATTGTAGCTACACAGGAGGAATATACAGTATTTTCAATTTATTGGTTGTCTAGAATACCTGTTTGACTTAATTATTAATAAAATAGTGTAATGAAATTTATCATCTCTGCATACATTTAACCTGTATACTTATCCAAAAAGACTTGAACCTATTTGAATTTTTAAATTTAATAATAAAATTATATGACATTTAGTGGGACAGAATTATTTTAAAGCTGTCTTAAATAGTATCCAAAATTTACCTAAACAATTTCTGTTTAATAACTAATTAGTCTGTGCCAAGGAAGCATTATGATAATTCAATTAAGCTATCATCTCTCAACTTGCAGATGTAGATGAATTACAGTAATTCAAGATTGAATGGGGAGAATTTGACATCGATGAGTAATATTGAAGCTATGCATAGCCTACAGCATCACAAATTCATTTCCAGACTTAGAGCCTGCAGAAGCAGTCTATAAACTTTTTGGTTTCTGAAGCTCCTTACACTCTTTTAAAAATATATATATTTCAATTCCAGTATAGTTAATATACAGTGTTATATTAGTTTCAGGTGTACAATATGGTGATTTAGTAATTCTATGCATTACTCAGTGCTCATCATGATTAGTATACTCTTAGTTCCCTTCACTTATTTCACCCAACCCGCCACCCACGTCTCCTCTAGTAACCATCTGTCCTGTACAGTTAAGGGTCTATGTTTTAGTTTATTTCTTTTTTCTTTTTTTTCCCTTAAATTTTACATATGAGTGAAATCATATGGTATTTGTCTTTCTCTGACTATTTCACTAAGCATTATAGTCTCTAGATGCATCCATGTTGTTGCAAATGGCAAGATTTTGTTCTTTTTTATGGCTGAGTAATATTCTATCATATATCTATTGCATTATATATATATACATATGTATATATACCACACCTTTTTCCATTCATATATCGATGGACACTTGTGCTGCTTCCATAATTTGACTATTGTAAATAATCCTGCAATAAACACGGGGATGCATATATCTTTTCAAATTAGTGTTTTCATGTTCTTTGGGTAAATACCCAGTAGTGGAATTACTGGACAATATGGTAATTCTATTTTTAGTTTTTTGAGGCATCTTCATACTGTTTTCCACAGGGTCTGCACCAGGTTGCATTCCCGCCAACAGTGCATGAGGGTTTTCATTTCTCCACATCCTTGCCAACACTTCTTATTTCGTGTGTGTGTGTGTGTGTGTGTGTGCGTGTGTTTTAATTTTAGCAATTTTGTTAAGTGTGAGGTGATTATCTCATTCTGGTTTGATCTGCAATTCCCTGATGGTTAGTGATGTTGAGCATCTTTTCATGTGTCTGTTGGCCATCTGTAGGTCTTCTTTGGAGAAATGTCTGTTCATGCCTTTTGCTCATTTTTAAATTGTATTACCTCTGGGTTTGGTGTTGAGTTGCATAAGTTCTTTGTATAATTTGATACTAACCCTTTATCGGATATGTCATATGCAAATATCTTCTCCCATTCAGTGGGTTCCTTTTTTAGCTTTGTTGATTGTTTCCTTCACGGTACAGAAGCTTTTTATTTTGGTGTAGTCCCAATGGTTTATTTTTGCTTTTGTTTCCCTTGCTTCAGGAGACATATCAGAAACATGTTGCTACAGCTGATGTCAGAGAAATTATTTCCTGTGCTCTTTCCTAGGATTTTTATGGTTTCAGGTCTCACATTTAGGTCTTTAATCCATTTTGAGTTTATTTTTGTGTATGGTGTAAAAAAAAGTATTCCAGTTTCTTTTGTATGTAGCTCTCCAGTTTTCCCAACACTTTTGTTGAAGAGACTGTTTTTTCCCGTTGCATATTCTTTTCTCTTTTGTTGAAGATTAATTGACCATACAATTGTGAGTTTTTTTCTGGGCTCTCTATTCTGTTCTCTTGATCCATATATCTATTTTTATGCCAGTTGTATACTGTTTTGATTATGACAGCTTTGTAGTATATCCTGAAATCTGGGGTTGTGATACCTCCAGTTTTGTTTTTCAAGATTGCTTTGGCTATTTGGGGTCTTTTATGGTTCCATGTAAATTTTAGGCTTATTTGTTCTAGTTCTGTGAAAAATGTTGCTTTATTTTGATAGGGATTGCATTAAATCTGTAGATTGCTTTGGGTAGGTTGGACATTTTAACAGTATTTGTTTTTCCAATCTATGAGCATGGAATATGTTGCCATTTCTTTGTGTCATCTTCAATTTTTTCCATCAGTATTTCATGGTTTTCAGAGTACAGATCTTTCACCTCCTTGGTTAATTTTATTCCTAGGTATTTTATTAATTTTGGTGCAATTGTAATTGTAAATGTACATTGTTTTCTTAAAGTCTTTCTTCTACTTTATTATTACCATATAGAAATGCATTGGATTTCTGTATATTGATTTTGTATCTGCCACCTTAACTGCATTCATTTATCAGTTCTAGTAGTTTTTTGGTGGAGTCTTTAGGGTTTTCTATGTATATTATGTCATCTGCAAATAATGAGAGTTTTATTTCTTCCTTAATAATTTGGATACTTTTTTTTTCTGAATGCTGTGGCTAGGACTTCTAGTACTATGTTGAATAAAAGTGGTGGGCATGAACATCCTTGTCTTGTTCCCGACCTTACGGGAAAAGCTCTCAGTTTTTCCCCATTGAGGATTATATTAGCTGTGGGTCTTTTGTACATGGCCTTTATTATGTATTTATTTGACAGAGAGAGAGAGAGAGAGAGCACAAGTAGGGAGAGCATCAGGCAGAGAGAGAGGGAGAAACAGGTATCCCCACTGAGCAGGGAGCCTGATGCAGGGCTCGATCCCAGGACCCTGGGATCATGACCTGAGCTGAAAGCAGACACTTAACCGACTGAGTCACCCAGGCAACCCTAGTTTTGGGTCTTGTTTGTTCTTCTTTTTCTAGTTCATTTAAGTGTAAGGTTAGGCTGTTTATTTGAGATTTTTTTGCTTTTTGAGGTAGCCCTGTATTGCTATATACTTCCCTCTTAGAACTGCTTTTGCTGCATCCCAAAGATTTTGGATCATTGTGTTTACATTTTCATTTGTCCCCATGTATTTTTTGATTTCCTCTTTGATTTCTTGGTCGACCCATTCATTGTTTAGTAGCATGTTATTTATTTATTTATTTATTTATTTATTTATTTAAGTAGCATGTTATTTAATTTCCATGTATTTGTGTTCTTTCTAGCTTTCTTCTTGTGGTTTCTAGTTTCACAGCATTGTGGTCAGAAAAGATGCTTCATAAGACTTCAATCTTTTTGAATTTCTTGAGACTTGTTTTGTGGCCTAACATGTGAACTATTTTGGTGCACTTGAAATGAATGTGTATCCTGCTGTTTTAGGATGGAATGTTCTGAATATATCCATTAGATCCATCTGGTCCAATGTGTCATTAAAAGGTACTGTTTCCTTGTTGATTTTCTGTTCGGATCATCTGTCCGTTGATATAAGTGGGTGTTAAAATCCCCTACTATTATTGTATTACTATTGATTATTTCCTTTATATTTTTTATTAGCCACTTTATGTATTGGGTGCTCCCATACTAGGTACATAAATATTTACAGGTGTTATATCTTCTTGTTGGATTGTTCCCTTTATTATTACATAGTGTCCTTCTTTGTCTCTTGTTACAGTCTGTTTTAAAGTCTGTTTTGTCTGATGTAAGTATTGCTACCCCAGCTTTCTTATCATTTCCATTTGTATGATAAATGCTTTTCTGTCCCTCACTTTCAATCTGCATGCGTCTTTAAGTCTGAAATAAGTCTCATAGTTAGTATATAGATGGATCTTGTTTTTTATTAATTCTGTCACCCTATCTTAACTTTCAGGGGCTCTTTGGCCCATACATGATTGTGTAACACCATGTATTAGTCATTTGGAAAATATTCATTCACTGAGTTTTATAGATATTCCAAATATTACATGTATTACACCATATGAAATATTACAGTCATTAATATCATTACATATCTTATCAGCAAAGTCTGTAGACATTGGTAAGCTGTCAAGCTCATGGTGCCAGATACAAGTTCTCCAAAATTCTAAATTTCACCTGAAATTTCAAGTTTTAGAATGGGCAACAAATACTGTCAGTTGTTTTCCCCAAAGTCACAAACTCTATTTGTTCAAATATCCAAGTTTGTCAAATATCTGAGTCTGAATTAGTCAATCATTCATTCAAGTGAAAATGATGTTCCTTGAAAAGAACACCTAGCTCAGCTCTTCTGTCAAACAATAGCATAGCACTTTTTCTTGAGGTAACCACCTTACTTCACATGCAGCAGAAATGCTTCATGTTTCCTTCTTATTTCATTGCACAGAATATTAAAAAAGTTGGGTACTCAAGGTTTGCAATCTATTAATTTATTAATAAATGAAATGATAGTTAAAAATAGAATTAATAAAATTAAAGTTTTAGCAAGACATTTTAAAAAGAAGCTGGCACTCAAAAAATCTGCAAGTATGTGGTAGTGAAGAATATAATGACAACTTTTGTTGTCAGTGCTTTGATAAATCACTAGCAGTGTTTTCCACCATTACTTTTGTACCTTTAGTACAAATATCAACACTGTGACAGAGGCAGACAATATCTTTGTGTTATTATGAAAATAATTTGACCTCACAAATACCTGGGGACCCCCAGATGTCTGTGAACTATATTTTGAGAACTGCTGTCCTAGAGAAACTCTTGTAGATGTATAAAAAGAGACATGTAAGAATGATGGTGTTGCAATATTACATAATAGCCAAGAAAAAGAGAAAATGCTTGAAATGTTCATTGACAGGAGAGTGAATGAATCTATATGAATGACTGAATGAATGTATATATATATTTCAACGTACCAACATATATATGATACATATCAATGCCATATATATATATCAATGTCATATATGTAGTACAATGTTAACAATTTGGTAATCTAGATGAAGGAATTTGGGAGTTCTTCTGCACAGGTTTTGCAAGTTTTTTGTAAGTTTGAACTATAGCAGCATAAAGAAAGATATAAATTTAAATTATAATTATAAAATTAACAAACAAAACCAAGCAATTTAGGGACATGTATTTTACAGCAACATGAGGAAGAAGGCATGTTTTAGGCATATCCGCATCATTTGAATGGTTCTCTGCATTACTGAACAGGGCATTAAATATCTAGAGAAGCATATATTTCATAAAATTAAAGCTTAAAGGGCAACTGTTAAGAAATTGCCATCTCAGAGATTAAGGATGTACTTCAGTTAACATAACCCAGATACATGAAGGTGGTCAGCCTAATAGGAACTTTTAGGGATGTCAGTGTGAGTCAGCAGATTCACAGCACACCGTCATAATAATGGCAAAAGAAATATGACAGTATGCAGAAATTTTACAAAGCCCAAAGGACTCAAGGTTTCAGGAATAGATTAGTTAAATGAGACTGGGACCATTTTGTAGCTATGTGAATATATTATTTGCAGCTATTGCTTGCATCTATACTTAGATTTAAATTTTCTGTTTAATGAATTGTTTATAAATTTGTTTCAAGGTATGATTTCAGCAATTCTGAGCTTGGACCATTCTGATGCATTTATTAAGTCTTAGGCTAAAAATAATCCTATCAAATATCTGACCAACATGAACTCAGCCAGCATTTGTATTCAAGACCCTAGTTCTCAGAGTGGACAGACCAAGTAAACAGTGTTCATTACTGAATGTTGTCTGGTTGTGGCCTATTTTCTTTGAGTATATTTACTAGATATATTTCTCATGCCTAATTGCTCACACTCCTTCTGATGGAAGCTGCTCCACTCATGGACCCCATACATGGAGTAGCAGTGGGGGTGGTGATTTGAACAAGGAAGATAATTAGATTTAAACCAAATGGTGAATTCAGAGATAAAGTAAGGTAAAACCCATAGTGGCTTATGTATAAGTGAAAGTTATAAGGGAATGGAAACTATCAGAAGGCAGAAGTCAGGTGGTAATAAAAAGAGTAGATGAGATGTGTAGAGAGAAAAGAGACATCATGAAACAGGGAGAAACCATGTGATTCTGGAAAGATACTGTATAAACTCGCTTATCTTCAGAGCTATCCACATTCTAAGCCTGTTCCAGTTCCAATATCTTCAGTGAATGGGTTTCTGTCAATATAACCAAAAATGTCTAACATGTGCCACTGACTCCAAATAGATTGTTGGGTAAATTTGTGGCTTAAAATTTATATATAAACAACAGTATATTACTTACATTCATATATTATTTAAAGAGCATACTGTATTTGCCTGTAACATTTTTTATTGGCCTAAAATAGTGAAAATCTAGAAAAAGCAACTTTTAAAATAGAAATACAGAGTGAAGTGATGATTAGGAGAGATGTGGACCTTCTTAGTTTAAAAAGAGACACTAAGAAGGAAGTGGCTGTTTATCTAGTTTCTGGGAAAATAACTAAATCCTGGGTTTTGTTTGTTCAGCTGAATGATTAGAGCAGAGCTTGCTACTGCCATTGGATGGGGATTGTCTTCTTTATACATTAGTAGTTGCTGCACTCCAGGTGCTGTCTTGAGCTCCTTAGGGACTTTACACTGGAAGGAGCTTTCCTTTCTTCACAAACAAATTAAACTGATGTTTCATGTTAAAATGCTAGGAGTAATACTAGTGGCAATGATGTTTTATCCCTAGGCAGTTGAAAACAACTTCAAACTGGAAAGACATTCAGGAAATGAATGTATACAGTGTCACTATTAGTAAGTAGTGTCTGTAACTTTTCTTTAAGGCTCTTACCACTGCTTATATAATATAGCAGCAAATGCTTGCATGCCATACGTATTACCCCTTAACTGATTGAATCCTCCACCAACTCTATGAGATAGATACTATTGTTTCCCCCATTTGAAAGATGAGAGAAAGGTTACATAGCTTCCCAAGGCCACACTGCTTATAGGGCGTGGAATAGGAATTGAACCCAGGCAGTTGGATTCCAGTCATACTACAGTCATTACTATGCTAGACTTTTGATCCATCCTTGTATTTACTTAGAATTTAGATAATTTGTTTCCTTATTTTTCCACGTGCATGTTGGTCTTTAATGCTGTTACTTGAGAATATCCATTGCATCAGTTGTTTTGTAGAACCATAACACATTTAGCTACTTAATTTTTTTCTACTAATGACTCCTAATAAAACAATGTTAAGAATCAAGAAAAAAATTGTAAATAGTTATTTTTTTTAAAGATTTTATTCATTTGACAGGGAGAGAGGCAGTGAGAGAGGGAACACAAGCAAGGGGAGTGGGAGAGGGAGAAACAGGCTTCCCGCTAAGCAGGGAGAGCCCGATGTGGGCTTGATCCCAGAATGCTGGGATCATGACCTGAGCCAAAGGCAGACGCTTAACGACTGAGCCACCCAGGCGCCCCTGTAAATAGTTATTTTTTGATAGCTCTTCTGGATGTACAATGGAAGGCCAAGATTCACCTAATAGTCAGAAATATGATGAGCTTTTTTATTACAAACCAACAAGTTTGGATTTTTCATCTGGAAGTGGAGAATCCTCCTCTCTCACCTATGAACTGTTCTTTGTAACTTGTATCTCAGTAGCTCTTCTCTTCTCAGTTTCCTACACTGCAAAACACTAATAATTCTAAGATATTTAATCACCTACCTGTTTCAAAGATAAATTATAAAGCTTAATGTTAAACAGCCGTTCTCTTTTTTATGTATATGTTGCTCTGTGCGAAAGTATTCATCAGGAGTTATTAACAGTCATTTCTTGGTACGTTTAATAAATATTAACAAAATACTAATATCTGTGATTTGTTGAGTGCGTGGTATGTTACAGTCAGTTTGCTAAGGGCTTTGACTACCTTATTTCCCTGAATCTTTGCAACACCTTTGTGACGCAGGTATAACTGTCCACATTTTACAAATACACATTTTACAGAGGAAAAAAATACCCAAAAGTAGCAATATCAGGATTCCACATCCTGTGATCATCATACAGACCATAATGCTTCTCTCTCCCACTTTTTAAAAAAAACGTTTTTATCTGCAATTAGTTTCCTTCAGTCTAAAAATGTTCCTTCAGTATTTCTTGTAGTTCAGGAGCAGTTCAAATTCTAGTAGTTCTAATTCTCTCAGCTTTCTTTTAGCCGTTCAAAATGGCTGTGGTTTGCTTTCATTTTTGCAAGGTTTTTTGCTGGATATGAAATTCCGGGCTGACAGCTTTTTTTTCCCTTTCAGAACTTTAATAATGCTATTCCAGTATCTTCTGGCTTATGTTATTTCTGAGAAGTCTGTGATCATTCTTATCTTTGTTCCCTTATATATAGGGTGGCTTAAACTTTTTTCTCCTTATTACTTATGAAGTGCCTCAGTGTGGTTTTCTCTGTGAAATCCTGCTTAGGAGACCTTGAACTTTTGAGTCTATGGATTTGTTGTTTTCATGTAACTTGGAAAAAATTTCTTCAAAAATTTCTCCTCCGATCTTTTTTACTTTCTCTTTCTGGGACTCCAGCTTTATGTGTGGCTTTATATTGCCCTTTGGGTCACTGATGTTTGGTTAACTTCTTGTCAGTATCTTTCCCTCTGAACTTCAGTTTAGTTAACTTCTATATTTCTGTGTCTACAAATTCACTGACATTTTCTTCTACAGTGCCCAAATTTCTGTTAATCCCACGTACTGACTCTTTATCACACAGAACATTTCTCATTTTGTATATTGTAGTTTTTCTCCTCATCATGTTTGTTTTCCTTTGACCATATTTATATGTAATATATAATAATAAATAATAAATACAATAATAAAAGTTCTTTGCCATTAATTTTATTCACTTCTGGTTCCATGTTTATTGACTGATTTTTCTCCTGGTTTTAGATCCCATGTTCCTGCTTCTGAGGGCATGCCTCATAGTTTTTGATTGGGTGCTGAAAGTCATAAACTTTATTTTGAGGAGTACCTGGCTTTCGTTGTTTTCTTTTAAAGTTTGCTGGGCTTTGTTCTCCTAGGCAGTTAAGTCACTTGCTGTTCAGTTCGATCCTTTTGAGGATTGTTTAAAGTTTTGATAGGGCAAATCTAGAGTAGCTCATATTCTCGAGCTTGTTTAGTCCTACTTCTAAGGCATGGCTCTTCTGGGGTGTGTACTGAATGCCTCAGATGTTCAATGGGGACTTTCCATTCTAGCTTGTCCGAACTCAGTCATCTCCCAGGCCTACATGAATTCTGGCAACTGTTTGGCTTCAGACAGTGTCTTGGTTCATAGGGTTTTATCTTGTATAAGCATAGCTTAATGCTCAGCAACAGACTTGAGTGAATCTTTATATACATTATCTAGAAAAAAATTTTTTTTCTTTTTTCTGGACAGTTTTTTCTTTTTTCTTTTTTTATTTTTATTTTTTACTTTTTAAAAAATATTTTATTTATTTATTTGATAGAGAGAGACAGCCAGCAAGAAAGGGAACACAAGCAGGGGGAGTGGGAGAGGAAGAAGCAGGCTCCCAGCGGAGGAGCCTGATGTGGGGCTCGATCCCAGAACGCTGGGATCACGCCCTGAGCCGGAGGCAGACGCTTAACGACTGCCCCACCCAGACGCCCCAGTTTTTTATTTTTTAATGCCGTGCCCCACAAATCTTAGCTGCTTCAACCTCCCTGAATTCTAGTCTCGATTTCTTCAACTCAGAGAGGCCATGATAGTCTACTCGTTTTCTGCTTCCCTATACTTAACTATGAAAGTGCTTCTAGGAAGAACTCCAGGGTTCCTGCAGGGTTCAGTTGATATACTTCCTTTCTTTCAAGATCACAGTCATATGCTGACTCTTGTCCAGTATCTGAAAGAGCTCTTTCATGTATTTTATCCTGTTCTATAGTTGTTTATAGCAGGAAGGAAAATACAGTATTAGTTACTCTAATTTGGTCAGAGGTTTCTTCTCAAGGAAATATATATATATATTACATATATATATATGTAAAATCTTTTTAGAAATAAATATATATTACATATATATGTAAAATATATATATATATTACATATATATGTAAAATCTTTTTAGAAATAAATATATATATATATTACATATATATATATGTAAAATCTTTTTAGAAATAAATCCATTGAGAAAAGTGATCTCTTTAATGTAAATGTGTATTCCATAATTAAAGGAAATGCAAAACAATGAGATATATCAAATCTATTCATTGTTAACAATAATAGTGGTTAAAATAAAAATAAACTCTTTTGAAACCAGAGTTTGTCAGGAATCAGAATTTTTCAGGCATTAACATAGTTTTCCTTGGGTTTTAAATCATTCTATTTTCAAGAAAAGAGACAAGTTATCTAAATTTTTTTTTTATATACTAGCAAACTTGGCATTCCTGCCCATGGGAATCTAATGATGGCTGGGTTTAATAGTGTGAGAAAAATTTTCTTTTTTGGGTATTCTGTTAGAAGGGGGGGGGGAGTCAGTTTTGGCTTTGTTTTGTTTTTCACATAGAATGAGGATTTAGAATTTTGTTTATTTATTCAGTTTTTATTTTAATTCTCTTTGCTATTGGCTAGACCTTGGGCAGCAGGATAGTGTGGGAGTTGAGCTACCATATTTTAAAAACACATAAGTAAAAATGACAGAGCCTATTTAAAGAATTTCAAACTCAAAAATACTTGTCCTCCAACCCAACAACCATAACTTTACTTTCTCCACAACAGGTCCCTGGCTTCTTCTTCTTCTTTTTTTTTTTTTTTTTAACTAAAGAATTACTGATTTAAATAGACAATAGGCTCTTTTCCTAAACTACCTCCTGGAATGGGAAGGGGAACACATGTCTAAAATTTTTTTAAAAAAATTTCTGTAATTCATCCATTTAAAGGATTCAAAACAATTTTTTATCTTTCATGCATAAAGATGGTGTTGCTGATGCTACATCGTTAGAATATGTTTTTGGGGTTATTTTCCTGGATTTGGCATGGATTTGTGCTTACCCCTCCACACAGTTTCCTGGAGTTCCTAGAGGCCAGTGCCATATCTCTGGGACACCTCTGATGTCTGGCGGAATATACTGGGGGCATCTCAGAATTCTGCCTGTCAAATGGGCAACAAGGTTTCATTTTTCCAAAATTTGTGTGTGTATGTGTGTGTGTGTACCTGAAAAAAAGATTTTGTAAGGTACATACCAAGGTGCTAATACTTATCACTGGACAGGTAGGAGAGGGAATGCTTGTTTTCATCTTTTTGGTTGTCTGTATTTTTGAACATTTCCATATAGATGCATAAAAAAGATGAGTTATTTTTTAAAATATTTAAGTAGCAACATTAAAAAGATAAACCCCCATGACACAAACAGAACAAAATGCTGAGAGTATTTCCTAAGTTACTGACTTTCTCACCAGTTACATTAACTTTACTTAGTATTTATTTAAGGCAGAGGCACTTAATGCAGGAGTAAACAAATGACACTTTTCTAGGCTTGCTTTGAGATCACCAAAAATGGAAAGGTAGAGAAATGACAGGGTACTCATTATGGATCTCATAGGGAGGATGCTTCCTTCCAGCAATGAATTACTCATGAAAAAAAGTACAGAAGATTCATGACATTGCTCCTGACAGCATTGAAATTTGTTTTAATGGGGGTATGACCTAAAACAAACCTTTGATACCTGATCATGATGATGGGCTGTTTATTTATTTCTTCTCCTTCATTTCCAACAGGGGAGATGATTAATGTACCTACCTTTCTCATGATGGCCTCTGGGGGCAAGGTGTGTCCTTGAAGGACATTCAACGTTTTAAAGTGCTGATCCATCTCATTTCTTCTTTGCAGCCTGCTTGGGGGAGGACACTAGCAGGAACCCATGAGGATAGCTCTTCAACCTGTGCAGGAGGAAAACAATCGAATTGAGAGCTCAGAGAGAATCATTGCTTAAATCTCAGGTGAGGGATTTTCCAGGTCATCCATACATTGGTGGAAAATAGCTGTAGCTTTGTCTGGGCAAAATGGTGCCATGTAAGGAAGGGCAGCTGTCTGACATGTGGAGGGCTTTCACAAAGGCAACAAGAGAAGCCAAACAGCAATCAAATTGTTTGTTATTATTACTTTTTTATTGAAAAAATACACCTAATACAAAATTTATTTATAGTATATTCACATTGTTTTACACCCAATCTCCAGAACTTTTTCACCTTGCAAAACTAATACCCCATATCTAGTAAACAACTTTCCATTTCCCCTCTCACCAGCACCTGGCAGTCACCTTTCTACTTTCTGTTTCTATGAATTTAACTACTCTAGATAAGTAGAATTACATAGCATTTTACATATATAATGTATTTTGTGACTGGTTCATTTCGCTTAGCATAATGGTTCATCCATGGTGTGGCATATGTCAGAATTCCCTTCCTTTTAAAAGCTGAATAATATTCCATTGTATGTATATGCCACATTTTATTTATCCATTTATCTATGGATGGATACTTGGGTTGCTTTTCCTTTTGGCTATTGTGAATAATGCTGCTATGAACATGGCTGTGCAAATATCTTTCAGATCCTTCTTTCAGTTCTTTTGGGTATATACAAGAAGTGGGATTACCAGATCACATGGTAATTCTGCTTTCAATTTTTTGAGGAAATGGCATACTATTTTCCATAGAGCTTGCATAATTTTACATTCCCACCAAATTATTTTGTTACTTTTGTCATTTTTTTTTGGTTCTACTTTATTATACATTTGTACTAACTCAGACTACTATTACGCTATTACTAAATTTTAAGTAAGTTGAGACAGAGATGGTTCTTAGAATGTAGGATATTTTAGCATATTGTTCATCCTTGTGGTATAGTGCTGAGGACATGGTAGGTGCTGAATATTTATTGATATGCCAAGTCTGAGGGCCAAAGTCCTATGTATATAGTAAGTTGCTTATAACCCATCAGTGGGAGGTAAATGTCAGATATTTGCTACTGGGGGTTTTGGTGCAGGAACATTAGGTTATAGAGACCATTTTGCAATCGTTTAAGGCCAGTTACCCAATGTCACCATTTTGAGGATGCGTACTTTGACAGAGTCTGCATTAGTGACAACAATAGAGAAAGAATGGGAAAACTGAAGAATCTGGCAGATGTTAGGTATCTGGCTATAGGAAGTGAGATTGATAGTGGGTGTATAAAGAAGGAGAGAATGGTAGTTTTCAAACTTCAATGAATTTAGGAATTTTTGAATTGCCTTTTGGAATAAAGATTCCTAGACCCCACTCTCAGAAAGTCCCATTCAGTTAGGTCCCATACAAGGCTCAAAAATTTGCATTTTTAATAAACATTAGTGAAATATAATTGGAGATAGATGATTCCCAATAAAGTTAGATGCTATCAGGTGATAAAACCAACTCTCGCTTACCTGTGTTGGAGAAAAAGTATGGTGTCCTGAATCAATGACTCTCAAATGCTTGACTGCACTGTTGTAACTAGTGATGGACTGGCTACTTCATCACTTGGAAAACTCGCTACTTTAAGAGACTTCTCGGCTTGAACTGAGTCACTCTATAATGATAGGTGTGCTAACTTACTCTCTACATCCAGAGGTTGGCAATTTTGGAGAAGGTCCACTCCTCCCCGTTCTAGAATGATGATTAAATCCAGAGACAGCTGAGTATTTTGGATGCAAAACCCAGGTGGGGACCCTGCTAATTGACCTAAATGTCCTTTGACCTTCCCTGACTCTTCAAGTTTTAGGTAAACTTGACTCAAACCCAGTATCACAGTCTGTACAAGTCTGGCCCCTTTGATTTGATTAGTGCAAATTCTGCAGTGTAGTTCCTCCAGGTGCTTCTGTCACTGGGCTGCTTTCTTGTGTGCCCTCTTGGTTGAGCTCTATCCCAGCAAATTCAAAAATTTTAACCCCTTTAAGATTTTTTAAAATTTATATTCAATTAGCCAACTAGTACATCATTAGTTTCAGATGTAGAGTTCAATAATTAGTTGCATATAACACCCAGTGCTCATCACATCACGTGCCCTCCTTAATGCCCATCATCCAGTTACCCCACCCTCCTACCGCCCCTCCAGCAACCCTCAGTTTGTTTTCTAGAGTTAAGAATCTCTCATGGTTTGTCTCTCTCTCTCTGATTACTTCTCATTCAGTTTTCCTTCTCTTCCCCAATGATCCTCTGTGCTGTTTCTTAAATTCCACATATGAGTGAAACCATATAATTCTCTTTCTCTGATTGACTTATTTCACTCAGCATAATACCCTCCAGTTCCACCCATGTCAATGTAAATGTTAAATATTGATCCTTTCTGATGGTTGAGTAATATTCCATTGTCTATATATACCACATCTTTATCCATTCATCTTTTGATGGACATCTTGGCTCTTTACCTCAAAGATACAAATGTGGTGATCTGAAGGGGCACCTGCAGCAATGTCCACAATAGCCAAACTATGGAAAGAGCCAAGATTTTTTTAAAAATAAGAAACCTACTCATGAACTTTTTGAGGTTAACAACTTTGCCAAAAATCTGTGGTGTTACCAAGAGATACTGTATTGCTACATGGCAGTCTACCATTTTTTAATTACTTCATACCATCTTTTGTTGCATTTCAAAAAAAAAAATCTATGCTCCCAACATGTGTCCTCTCTGGCCATGCAGCTCCTTGGAAATGGTCATAGAGACTTCCATTCACTCTGTGACTGTTGCCACATACAGACTATCACCTTCATCAGATTTTTAATAAACTTTATTTTTTCTATTTAATTTCCAACAAATCTTTTGGGGAGGGGAGGAAAGTTGTGTTGATGGTTGTTTAAGATATTTTCTCAGGATGCAGGATCCTCATTCCAAACTAAAGAACAACCACCAAAGCCATATAAAGACCTTGAGGATGATATGAAGAGGTTATGCCCCCAACAGTCTCTCTCAGTTTGCCCCAAACTCCCACTCTTTTGCCTTAAACCAAGAATAATTTCTAGTGGTACAGGTTGTAGTGGACAGAATCATGTGATTCCCTTAGCCTGGAGTAGGCAGCCCTGAAACTGGGATCAAGATGGTTGAGCAATCTTTTTGATTTATTTCTCTTTAGGCCTATGTTCGGACCTTAGTCACCTATGTTTTTAACATTCAGATGGTAGATCATCCTAAGAAATAAAGATGAAAGAGAGTGTTTGCCCCAATAGTGATTTATTTATATTATTTTTGCTGATACTTTAGGCACTGTAAGTATGCTAATATCTTTGGACTTAACCTACCCATATCATCACTTGAATTCTTTTTTTTATAATTGAAGTGTAGTTGACACACAGTATTACACCACTTTCAGGTGTATAACATAGTGATTCAACAAGTCTATACATTATGCTGTACTCACAAGTGTAGCTACAATCTGTCGCTATACAATGCTATTACAATACCATTGGTTATATTCCCTATGCTGTGCCTTTGATTCTCATGACTTATTCATTCCACAACTGGAAGCCTCGATCTTCCACTCTCCTTCACCCATTTTGCCCATCCTCCATCCCCTCCTTCACGGCAACCATCAGTTTGTTCTCTGTATTTATGAGGCTTTTTCTGCTTCATCACTTGAATTCTTGAGGTGAAAGGGTAGGATGAGTAGATTGGAAAGGAATCTTAGCTCCTTCAAGAACCATCAGTCTTTGGAACATATTTATTGATATGTCTGTCTCCCCAGGCAAGGGAAATGAAAGCCAAAAAACTATTGGGAGTACATCAAAATAAAAATCTTTTGCATAGCAAAAGAAGCCATCAACAAAACAGAAAGACAACATACAGAATGGGAGAAGATATTTGCAAATAATATTTGCAAATGAATATCTGATAAGGGGTTAATATCCAAAATATATAAAGAACTCATACAACTCAACACCAAAATAAATAAATAAATGCACACTATGATTAAAGAAAGAGCGGAGCATCTTAATAGACATTTTTTTTCCAAAGAGGACATGCAAATGGCCAACAAATACATGAAAAGACACCCAGTATCACTCATCATCAGGGAAGTGCTAATCAAAACCAGTCAGAGTGGCTATTACCAAAAGGACAAGAAATAACAAGTGTTGGTGAGGATGTAGAGAAAAGGGAACCCTATACACTGTTGGTGGGAAAGTAAATTGGTGCACCACTATGGAAAACAAAAATTAAAAATAGAAATACCATATGATCTAGTAGTTCTTTTACTGGGTATTTACCCAAAGGAAAAAAAAAACCCCACAAATTTGAAAAGATATATGTACTTTTATGTTTATTGCAGCATTATTTTCAATAGCTAAGATACAGAAACCACCCAAGTGTCTATCAATAGATGAATGGATAAAGAAAATATACTGTATGTATACAATGTAATATTACTCAGTTATAGAAAAGAATGAGATGTAATGAGCACTGCATATTATATATTATATGTTATATATTATATATATAGTATATAAGACTGATGAATCACTGAAGTCTACCTCTGAAACTAATAACATATTATATATTAATTAATTGAATTTAAGTAAAAAATGGGAAATAAAGAACAGAAAGGCTTAAAAGGAGAAAAAAGTTGCTTTCTTATTTTGTGGGCAGACTTATTTTGCCATATTGTGAATGTGAGGTAAACTATATATTATTGTAGGATTTAATTATGGAGAAAAAATGTGAACCTAGACAAAAACAAAAAAACAACAAAAAAAAGAATGAGCTTGTGACATTTGCAACAACATAGATGGACCTAGAAGGTATTATGCTAAGTGAAAAGGTCAGATAGAAAAGACAAATACCATGATTTCCCTTGTATGTAGAATCTCAAAAACTTAACAAATGAACAAACAAAAAACAGACTCTTAAATACAGAGAACAAACTGGTATTTGCCGGAGGGCAAGTAAGTTGAGGGGGGGGAAGAGGTGAAAAAGATAAAAGAGATTTATAAAAAGGGTGTGTATACTTTATATACAGGGTTCTGGAGGAGGCATTGAAGTTGAGACCCAAAGGGTGGGGAGAACAGTGCTGTGTAAAGAGGTGTGGGGTGGGTTAAAGGGGTTTTCCAGGCAGAGGCCCTGAGGGGAAGGAATTACAGGTGGAGAAACTGGCTGCGGCAATATGAGTGGGAGGGAGTGGCAGGAGATAGGGTGGCAAGATAAAGTTCTCAACGCACAGGACCTCTGGAGGTGACAGGCAGGAGGCTTGAGCTGTCTAGATTGGGAATGGGAGAGGAATAGCACTGGAAGAAGGAAGTCCTATCAGAAGCTCATTAGCTCCTCTGCACCTAACAGTTCAGGGTTAAATAAATATTTGTTGAATATATGGATGTCTTGCATGCTCAGTTAGCTTGAGAGGCAATCACGCTTTCCTCCAATACCTAGCAGAGTGCTATGCACAGGGTACACGTGAAGGATTAACTTAGGGGCTTGGAAGAAGGACCATGGAGCAAAGAAAATTTTATCGGCTATTTTCTCTTACTTTACTGTATAATCTTACCTGGATAGAGTTAGGGGTGTTTTTTTTCCCTATGAATTATTCATTTTGGCACATGCCCTGTAAAACATCTAATGTCTCTAAACTTTTGGGACCATGGGGTTCCCCAACCAGTATTTAGAGTAAAATCCCTGTGGTAGCACTTTACCAATTTACCCCCTCAGCTCTTTTTCAGTTCTGGCTCATGTGAAGAAGGAGGCCAGAATGCTCTTCTGGGAATGCACAGCATGGATATATATTTTTTACTATTGCAGCAGAATTGTTTTGAATACACTTCGGCCATGAGGTTAAAGCTCTCCACAAGGAATACTTCAGCAATAATTCTGCCGCCCTCTAGCTGAGCGCTGAAATCCCTCTGGAATGCTGGCATTACCCTTCAAGAATGGCTCTGAAATGACTTTACTCACTTGCTCAGCCTTTCTATTCCTTTTGAAATTCTTCCAGAATGCTTACAGTAACCTTCAGTCAGACACCAGAATAACTTTTATGTTCTAGAAAGGTTTCCGTAACAATTTATTATGCAACACAACACAAGGTTAGTTTTTGGAGAAGAGGTCTGGTGGGAGCAGCTAATCAAAACAGTCCTGGTGGATATCCTGGGGCGAGGTTATTTCAGCTTTACTGATAACGCTGAGAAATTATGTAAAGGGATCGTGAAAAGACTAGCATAGTGTGCAGATGAAAGTGTTGGATTTCCTCCTTAGATTCTGCTGCCACTACTACTCTTCCTCCTACTGCTATTACTTTTTCCCACAGTTATTATATTCAGAGAGACTGGGCCTTGAGTCTTGATTCAACACTAAACATTGAATAAAAGCCAGTGAGCTTGGTCAGAAACAAAATGTATTCTTGTGAGCTGGCCCCAAACTTGAACACATAGAAACCAAATTATTTTCAAAATTTAAATGCATGGAACTATGTATATTTTTCATTCATCTATTAATTCACTTATTCTGCAGGTATTAATTAAGTACCTACTACGTGCCAGTATGTGGGAGGACAAGATAGACATGGAATTTACAATCTAGCAGGGGCTGTGTTATTTGTAAATTCATCTGGAGATAGAAACAGGATCAGTGGTTTTCACACTGCCAAACATATAAAATCTATGTACTGTGGTTGTATTAGTTTTCCAGTTGTGCAGTGACAAATTACCACCAACTTGGTGGCTTAAAAGAACACATATTTTTTCTCTCACAGTTCTGGAGGCTAGAGTCCAAAATCAAAGTGTCAGCAGGGCCTCACTCCTTCCAAAGGCTTTAGAGGAGAGTCCTTTCTTCCGTCTTCCAGCTTCTGGTGGCTGCCGGCGCTCCTTGGCTCATGGTAGCGTTCCAGTCTCTGACTCTGTCTTCACATGGCCTTCTTCCCTGTGTGTCTTTAAATGTTCTTCCTATAAAAACACTAGTCATCAAATTTAGGACACATTCTAATCCAGTATTACCTCATCATTAAGATTGCATCATTGATTGCATCTGCAAAGCCCTTATTTCCAAATAAGGTCACATTCTGAAGTTCTGAGAAGACATGAATTTTTGAGGGACACTATTCAACCCAGAAGAACAAAGGTTAATTTCACTAAAGCAATTAATTTAAAGGCTTTTCCCCATGCATTTGTTTATATGTACATTCATAAGAATGTGATATATTTGTACAGAAAAATGTACATAAATATATGCACATAAATATGTGAATGTGATTTCGTTACATTACTTCTTTTTAGTGTATTTTTTTCTTCTTTTTCCCTTTTGGTTCCTTCTTCCTTCTGTTCCCTTAAATTATTTCATACCCCCTTATTTTGAGGTAACCCACTTTAACAATCCAGCATATCTCCTTACATTTTGTTTCATTTTCGTATAATAATATACAAATACACTGACATATATAGACACATGTATATATATGTTTAGTGTTTTGGAACATTGTTTCTTTTTTTTTAAGTGAGATAATATTATCTAAACATTTCTATCTCTGATAATTGTCTCTCACCAATAAAGTATTGCATCCAAGTATATTTCTAATTCATTTTTTTAATAGAAAAAATGTACTGCAACATGTCAGCCATTCTCTGTTGATGGACATTCCCTGTTTCTCCAATTTATGTTTGTTGTTTTTTTTCTTGTCACTAAGAAGAATTACATAATGTAATAAATATCCTTCTGTATTGATGCTTATCTTTCTGAAAGAGACTATTCTGAGTGGGATTTCTGAGTTTGTGTGTGTGTGTATAATTTTAAAAGATTTTTGAAAGGTTGCTTTCCAAAAAACTGTAATAATTTACATTTTAATCAGCCGTCCTTGTGGGCATCTTAACCTTTTCCTGCATCTTAACAGTAAAACCTCTTTTCTTCCCAATATAGTGAGTCTGCAGTGCTATCTTACTCTTACTTAAACTTGCACTGTTCTGACTAGTTTGAAGACTGTTTTCTGTGTTACATAGCCATTTGAATTGGTTCTTCTGTGAATTGCCTCTTTATGCTTTTTGCCTGTTTTTCTGTTGGGTTGTTTATGTCCTTCCTGGGGACTTGCACAAACTTTTTGTGTATCATAAACATCATACCTGTGTTAGTGTTTTGCTTTGCTTAAAACAATGTTCACGGTTTTGTTCACTGACTTTGTTCATGGTTTCTTTGATACATAAAAATTTTGAATTTTAAAAAGATTTTTATAGAGGATGGGGGGGAAGGGCAGAAGGAGAGAGAGAATCTTAAACAGGCTCCAAGGCCAGAGTGGAGCCGGGTGCAGGGCTCGATCTCATGACCCAGCGATCATAACCTCAGCTGAAACCAAGAGACAGATGCTTAACCTACTGAGCCACCCAGGCACCCCAAATTTTGAATTTTTATATAGTCAAATATATGCACATTTTCTTTTATAGCTTCTGGATTTCTAGTCTTGATTAAGGTCTCTCCTGCCTCTCTCTAAATTGTATATGTAATGTCTTAGATTTCCTCGCAAAAAAATATTTTTGGGGGGGACTTCAAACACACACACAAGTACCCACCACCTAGAACAACAAATGTCAGCACTCTTTCGCATTTGTCTCATATATTTTCTTTTCTTTTTAAACCCCTACCTAATCCAGTTCCCTGCCTTGAGTCCTATATCAGTTAGCTCTCTTTTAATTGGTTAGATTTTGCTGAATAACAAACTACCTCAAGAACTTAGTGGTTTAAAACAAGTATTTATATAGCTCACAATTCTGTAAGCCAAGAATGGTGCTGAGCTCAGCTGCATTCTTCTTCTGGTCTTGGCTGGGTTCATTCATGGGTTAAAGTCAGCTGCCAAGTTGACTGAACACTGGTTAGTTTAGGACGGCCTCAGCTGGGTTGGCTAAGCCCTGAGCCACATGGCTTCAGCAGGCGAGTGCAAGCTTGGTTATATGGGTGTCTGGGTAGGGTTCCAAAAGAGAATGCCAAAGCATGCAAGGCCTCTGGAGGCCTAGGCTCAGAAGTGGCACACTGTCCCTCCTATTACATTTTATTCCTCACAAGAGTTTCAATTTTTATTTGTAAATTATACCTCGGTAAAGGTGGGAAAATTGTTCATTTCTTACAGTTACTTTATTTTTTCTATCCTATCATCTTAAGTTGGGATAACAAATTCTTTTTCTTTTTTCTTTTTTTTATTTTGATGCAGTCATTCTAATTTCAATTAATCAAAAGATAGTATAATTCACAATGAATCATTATCCGAAGGATAGCCAATGCTTTGGCTTGAGGTTTTCTATACATGGAGTTCAGTAAATTGAGCATAGAACATTATAGAGGAGCTTAATCTTATATTTTGAAAAACAAGGTATATTCATAGAGCTGACCTTGCTAAAAGCTTTACAAAAATGCCTTCTCTTGAAGAATGTATTATAAAGTTTATCCAAATACAGTGACCTGAAAGAAATTGTTAATGTGTCAATTAAAAGAATCCTAATTAAATTCTAAGGACTGAGAATTCCTAAAAGCATACTTTGTTGTTGTTGTTATTAGTAGTAGTAGTAGTAGTAGTAGTAGTACCAGTGACAGGAGGCAACATTGTTCCACATATGGGGACAATGGAACAAACAGATTTGATCAACACTTAGACCTCTTTCACCTTTTCAATATAAATTTTTTCTTGATGGTAAAAGACAATACATTTGAAATAAGGTGTATGGCTTATCCTTCCCTCCTATTGAAAAAGTCACAGATGGTAGTTGAATTAATAAGGAGGCAGGTCATATATTTATGGCAACCAAGATGTGTTGAAGAATCCTAAATTCAAATATTTTGACCGGTTTTTAAACCATATATTAAAACAAAGCTTATGGTTTTGGAAATATGGTTGCTGAAGCAATAACAAAAATCACTGGTTCAAGATGCATGGGTTCAGGTACTAGCTTTCAGTCCTGATGGCTGAATACTTTGAGATAGATGCTCCTGTGTAGTTTAATAGAAAAGCATGTGTTTTGTAGTCAGATGGGGCTAGTTTCAAAAATTTAGATTTTCTACCTGCTTGTCTTTAGAAAAGTAAGTTTTGTAAAATTTATTGAATGATTATATTCCTATCTGTAAATTCTGAAAATCACCCTGCCCTCATGAGATTTAAGGACAAAATGAAATAATATGGATAAACCTCTGGCTCAAAGCCTGGCATATAGGAAATATTTAATGCTTCCATGTTCTGTGCTTCACTTTTTCTTTTTTCAAAATGAAGACATGGTACTCATGGTGGAACACTGCTGGCTAGTGCTGACGAACATGAGGTCTGAGTCCTAAGAATCTGGGTTAGGCCTCCAGCTGAGCTACTCCAAAGCTGTGCAACTGTGCGTGTTAGGTCAGGGTGGACTAAACGTTCTAGTTTTGGCCTTAGATTTTGGACAGCCAATTAACTAAATACGAAATTCAATGTCACTTCTGATATCTTGGGTTTTGTCCCTCATCAAATAAGTTCCCATCACATCTAGTCAGCAAGATAGTATTATTTACCTAAGCAAGGTGTTTCTTTCAGATGCTTTGCTAATTTATGTGATAGTTTGGATTACTACTCAGGAAAATTCACTCCTCTCTCCTCCCACATGTATGGAATATTATGTCGTTTCCCTATCGCTGTTGGGCTTGGCCATGTGATGTGCTTTGGACAACGGGATGTCAGTGGTTGTGATACAGGGAAAAGCTTGGAATGTGCTTGCGCAGTTGGGCTTGCCGTCTTCCAGCTCTGCTACTGCCGTGAGAATAGCTCCTGAGCAGCTGCTGCTCCATCAGCCTGGGAACCAGAATGCCCACCTGGAGAGTAGACCTAAGCCCAAGCTGCAGTGAGGAGCCAAGTCCAGCTGGTCCTGCAGCTAGCATCAGTCACCCAGCCTATATCAGCTGATCTTCAGCTGACCTACAGATACACGAAGAACACTACGTAATTGTGGTTTTAAGCAACTGAATTTTGGGGTGGTTGCTTACATAGCATAGCTGCCTAATACAGCTTGTGAATATACAATTTCAAATATAGGTAAGCATTCAAGATTTAACTTGGAGTTATACTGAACTGATGAATCATTGAACATTATATCAAAAACTAGTGATGTACTATACCTTGGTTAACTGAATTTAAATTAAAAAAAATAAAAAAAATATTTCTGAACGGCTTTATCTCATAACATTCTATTATTCAGTTGATGTATAAAAGCATGTTATTGAAATAAGAGTACTATAGTAATTAACAATGATTATGAAAGCTGATGATTTTTATACAGAAATCTTTTTAAAAAACTTCCAAATATTTAAATAAGGAAAAATTTGCAATATGAATATTAATAGAGAGTTCCTTAGTGAGATAATTTTATGGAAAAAATATTCTTTGATCCAATAAATGCTTAGAAAAGTTAAATAACAGTATTAGGCCAAATAATAGACATTAGATTATATTATAAATCCAATCTTTATAGAATTGTTTGGTGTACTAGTATTTTGTATGTTAACTGATTTAAGTTTGAACTACTTGATTCCAGAGAAGTTATCTGAATGACTGAGTGTCATACTTTTAGAATGACTTGAGCTTTAGTATAGAAGATTTCTGTGAAGTCTTATGACGTATTTGTTTTCATCATTATTGTCTTCATCATTACATCTTCATAATCACTGTATCAGCATACTTTGGTTGAAACTTTTGTTGAAACTAATAGGAACGGACTCTGACTGCTTAAGTAAACTCTGGCAGTTCAAGGTGGGGGGCAGGAACCTAGGAAGAAGGATTTCCCCAGTTGTCTTTCCAGGGTGCTTCTCTTGGAATGGCTGAGCGCAAACCATTTTCTAATTGTTACTTTTAAGATTTAAATTATAAGGAGTGAGCAACCGAATCATCTAGCCAGGAGAGGAGAGAGAACCACTGGGAATTATTGGGGAACTGTTATTCCCACCTAAGATATCGGGAAGTTACTGCCAGAGAAGATGGAATGGATACTGGTCAGCTAAAAGATATCACCTCACCATTACATTTATTATTATTGTTATGAATATTATTGACCATCATCTTTATTTTCAATTGCTAGAAGGTTGAAGGAGAAGATCTATGCCTGAGACCGATCTCTAAAGTATGATGTGAGAACTCAGGGCTAAGATGGAGTTTATGACTGTGCATGAATCAAATAGAGAAGTCCCTGGAGAGAAGTAGAGAAATTTCAGGTATGGACCAATTTGGGACAGCTGTTCATGTGTGACAGGATTGAAAACTAGGACTGTCTGTCCTGATAGAGAATGGTTAGTCAGTATATAAACCTGGGTTTTTCCAAGAGGGTTTTATAGATTCCTTTGAGGTCTCTGCCAACAGGATAAGAAGATTCTCCTTTCTTCCTTGTTGAGTGAGGGGTGTTTCACCAAACATTTTACCTTGCTTCTAGCCAATGTCTCCATAGGAGTACCTTATTCTTTTTTTCCCCAATACTTGTAAAAATCACTTCAATTTTCTGGTCTTTGTTATCATTTACTTGGGCCTGTATCAATTACTGTGCCCTGTGTACTTTGGATATGGTTGTAGAAAAGACAGGACAAAAGAAATGCCCATGCTTTGAAGTGTAACAGGAAAGCCGATTAAGCAAATATGCAAATAATCACAGTTTTTTAAAATTTAAATTCAATCAGAAAGCATATAATACATCTTTAGTTTTTGATATAACGTTCAATGATTCATTAGTTGCTTATAACACCTAGTGCTCATCAGTTTTAAAAAAAGTGCCTTGAAGGAGACGTGCAGGGTGTGATGGCAATGGAGGCCTGACTTAAATGTGGACCATCCAGGAAGATGTCCATCCGTACTAGAGTTTAGAATGAGACACAGAGGTTGACTACGACTTAGGGAGCTTAAGAAGGGTGGGATGAAGGCAGTAAGCACTGGGGGCAAGAGCAAGTATGAGGGCCAGGAGGTGGGAAGTTGCTTGGCTCCCTGAGAAATCTTCAGAAGACCAGCGCTCCTGGATTACAGTGAGTGGAAGAGATTGTTGAGAGAGAAGATTTCCCTTTCTCTAATGCTTAGGGCAACAACTTTCAATATTTGAAGATGTTTCATCTTATCAGGCGTGCCAATCTTGACAACCTTTTAAGGAGGAAGTGAAGGGAGAAAATAGAAATATGAAAGAAGAAGGTGCTGGCTAATTTTGGTGCATGCTCCATAAAAGCCTTGGAAAGCCACAACTCTGCCTGTCTCATTTCAACTCAGTCTTCCACCTCTTAAGCTGCAGTGACTAATCAGAGATGCAAATAACAGTTAAGGCTGAAGTTGCCCTTTTGAAACCCATTTGAAGACTGGTCATTTTTTCTCTGTTGGATGCTTAGAAAATGTTCAGAAAAACAAGTCAGACAGAGTGGTGAAACCTGTGTGTGCACACATTCCCTCTGGCCTGGTGTTTCCAGTTCAGTGGGCCAACTCTCACTCATCATACTGAATCCTTTATTATAACAAAATATTATTTTAAAGCTGCACTAACAGTAATTAGAAGCAATTGAGTTTTATCAACTAACACAAACTGTGGGATTTCGAACTTGGATCTTAGCTGGTATTTTAATGAAGTGTGTGTTAACAACCCCAAATCTTCTGTCAGTCCAGCAGCTGAGTTGCGTATACAGACCTTTGATGGAGGGACCATGTGTTAACGCTCAGAGGCGTCAGGCTCATGTGTTGGCTCCTCACATCCACACTTCACAAATCTGTCTCCCAGGCCCATTTTATTTTTCTCCTTCTCCTAATGAATATTCTGATAGTACCCACATTTGTTCTTATAAATTTCTGGAATTAAACATGATTTTTCCCCTGTGCACATTTTAATAATAGATATTTAGATGTGAGTAATGATGACTTAAATGTTCTCGTTGCTCGACTGTCTTGTTTTAGCCCGAGATGCTAAAAGGACACATAGTCCAGAGTGATAGAACTTATTTAGTGAGAAGTAAAAGGTTGAGACAGGAAAAGAATGAAAGAAAGAAGAAGGATGCTCCCTAATTTGGAATGAGCACTTTTAGTGGAATAAATATGTAGAGGAAGCAGAGTGGATTCCCTTTTTAAAAGAGAACCTTCTAACCTCGGCTAAAGGCCTTTTCAGTTGGAAATTTTCAAAGAAAACCCTGAAATTTACTAAAAGTCTCACACAACCAGGCCAGGGTTGTATGAATCATCATGGCAGAACTGAGCCTTTTAAAAGATGAAAGGAATGCTCCTATCAGGGCGAGACCTAGAACAGGGAAAAATGGATCATAAGCTTTGCAGACAGATTTTACCGAATGTACATACAATTAAAAATAAAACCTAGAACTTTTAACTTTCTATCAACTCTTCCTATCCTGACCAATGCCAGAAAATGTATGGAGACAGTAGATGCCATTTACCTAAAGAAGATAATTTACCTAAAGAAGATAATGGAGTTGTGCATTTTCTGTTGGGTTTTATACCAACAAGGGAAATTCCCCAGGGCTTCCTGGATGCTCATAGGAACCTGCTCAGTACTTAGGCTTACACAACCTATAAGTGGGAGGGAGTTAATACCTATAGGGCATCCCCTGACCAACAAGAGATGGAAACTGAGGGACACATGTTCCCCATTTCACCATCTGGGCTGACAGATTAAACACATATTTTATAAGAATCCTCAGATGCTCCCATGGAATTGAGAATCAGTAGCTTATAGTAGTGGCCAATACACTTATACATCCTTGTGTAGGCTTTTCTTCCTTCCCTGTCCCCTCGTCCTAACATACCTGACCCTGGAATCACATTCTTAATAAACTATCTGTCTCAGGCAGAACTTTCAGAGGACCTCAGGCTAAAACAGTTGGTACTGGGAAAGTTCCCAGAACACAGATCTTTAGGGTGGGATTTTTAAGATCCCTCACTAGTCAGATGGTAGCAAAAACCCCATTGCCAATTGTAAGTGAGTGGTGATCATAGCCTCATAAGTACTCGGATACTCACCTAGAGTGGATTGAGATGAGGTGCAGGCTTATGTAGGGCTGTGGCACTTGAGTGTTATAGAGGCTTTGATAACCATAAGAATTGTATAGTTGGTTGGCATTTGTTAACTCCTTTAAAAGCTTTGAAAAGAGAAAATATCAGGTATGATATGAAAGTCAGAGGCCTCTATAGCAATGATTAAGGAGATCCTTATCTCTTTTAGCCACTGAAAATCATGTCCAGGATCTACTGGTAAGGGTAGACGAACTGCAGAGAACACTGAATGCACAGCCTTGACAGATCTTTTTGTTGTTGTTGAAGATAGATTTATTTATTTATTTATTTATTTATTTATTTATTTATTTATTTGACAGAAAGAGAGAGAGAGGGCACAAGCAAGGGAGCGGCAGGCAGAGGGAGAGGGAGAAGCAAGGCTCCCCATGGAGCAGGGAGCCCAATGCAGGTCTAGATGAGAGGCTCCATGTGGGCCTCCATCACAGGACCCTGTGATCATGACCTGAGCCGAAGGCAGACGCTTAACTGACTGAGCCACCAGGTGCCCCACCTTGACACATCTTATATGAGAAAGTCA
Organism: Ursus arctos; assembly: GCF_023065955.2. Classification (NCBI taxonomy): domain Eukaryota; kingdom Metazoa; phylum Chordata; class Mammalia; order Carnivora; family Ursidae; genus Ursus; species Ursus arctos. Next base: position 65,447,478 of record NW_026623111.1, on the reverse strand, counting down.
GGGCCTTATAGTAGAAGAGAGGGATCTTGAACCCTGATTTCAGAATATTTGGGAGATAAGCCTGAAAATCTTAACTCCCCAGGTTCCCCTGAATCTTTTAGCCTGGCAGAAACAGCCCCCTCCCCTCGCATAAGATACCAGCTTCCCCTTGTCTGGAGACCCTGCAGAGGCCTCATCTGAGGCAAATGTCTTACAAGGTGTCATTACCCTGCTCATGATCTGCCCTTATCTTCCCTCATTGTCTCTAGACCAAGAAAGAATGTTGGGTTTTGGCACAGCTCCAACTGGAAAGTACTGTCCCTATTCTATGAGGAAATGTTCAAAACACCAAAGACCTGCCCATCCTGCCTAACATTCATGAATCTGAATAACATTTGTGGAACAGATATCATGTTGGATAGGGGTGGTGGGGAATGGGGATAAAGTCTGTAGCTGGAAAGAAGAAAATCTATTGACATGGGAGCACTCATGGTGCTCTTGAGGTTCAGGGTACTGGCAAGGACACCTGGAAATGTTCCTACCATGACCCTGTGTGGCTCTCTGATGGTGGGACATGATGATGGGGTGGGACCACGGACTGCACTGGCAAGCTGTTGCAGGAGGTGCCAGAAGCCCAGGGAGGTGGGAGTATTAGAATGGATTGATGTGTGAGAACAGAGACTCCACCACCCTGTTCTGGTTTCTGGGAGGCCATGGAGGACACTACCTTCCCTGAAGCAGTGTGGAATTCACTGGTGAGACGCCTCCAGTGTCTTAGAGAGGCTCACTCATAGCTTCATTTGCATGCTACCATGAATGGGGCTCCCTGGAACACAGAAGGCACATGATAACATTTAATCACCTAGGCATAGTTATTGTCGTAATGGGTAGTAAGCCCAGAGATCTGTGATGATAGCTAATCGATCATAGCAGATAAACTGTTAGATGCTAGGGTATCAGTGGACTTATATAACCAAAACTAACTGATAACTGGTGATCAAAATCCTGACATCAGTCACTATAATGGAAAATTGCAGACCTTACCATTTCCAGACCATGGATCATGGACATTTACACTCCGGGAGGTCTCTTGGCAGCTAGCTGGCTTCTCTTGGTGGCATCCCATCTGCAGCTCTTTCCCTGTAAAAATGGAAAATAATGAAGGGAGATGCTTTTCTTGGGCTCTGATAGCTTGAGGATCAAGTACAGAATACCCCCGATAACTGAGTAGGTTGACAAGAGAACCAGCATCGACATCACCTGGGGGTTAATTGGAAATGCAAAATCTGCATTTTAACAGGGAAACCGAATCTGTAGTGATACGATATTTTAACCTATTAAGCAAAGTTTTTTAAAAAAATAGTTCTCTATAGGTAAAGCCTTGTAAAATGGCTACTTATATATTGCTGGTTGGGCATAAATTGTTACTATATACATGAAAGAATTTTATGGTATATATTAAGATCATATGTACATTCAAATCTTTTGTCCTTAATTTCATATCTAGGAATCTCTCTTAAGTCAGTTCTTTGAAATGTGAACAAGAATTCTTATGCCCAAGTCATCATCATTGATAATTTTTATTGAGTGGTTAGTATGTATCAGGCAGTGTGCTAAACTCTTTTTTTAATTTTTTTATTTTTTTTTAAAGATTGTATTTATTTATTCTACAGAGATAGAGACAGCCAGCGAGAGAGGGAACACAAGCAGGGGGAGTGGGAGAGGAAGAAGCAGGCTCATAGCGGAGGAGCCTGATGTGGGGCTCGATCCCAGATCGCCGGGATCACGCCCTGAGCTGAAGGCAGACGCTTAACCGCTGTGCCACCCAGGCGCCTCCAGTGTGCTAAACTCTTAATATGAATTATTTAATTCAGTGTTCAGAGCAATATAATGTTGTAGGTATTTTTATTGGTATCCATTTACAAATGAGAAAACTGAGACTCAGGAGGTTAAATTAGTTTCCCAAATTTGCAAAGCTAGCACAGAGGTTACCACATGTTTCTTTAAAAAAACCACATGTTAAAAAATTGTGTTCTACATAAACAGTGAAATATTATGCAGCCATTTAAAAGAATATTTATAAAGAGCTTTGATATAAGTCTAAGTAAAAAAATAATGCAAAATAAAACATTTTCAAATATGTAAAAATGTAAAGAAAAAATACTAGGAGGATATATTACACATTAGAGTTATCCCAGGTGGTGAGATTTGAGTGACTTTTTTCTGTACTTCTAATTTTTTTCCTTCAAGCGTGCATCTTTTTATAAGAAAACAAAACAAAACAAAACGCTTTTTAAATGTCAACTAGACATGGTTTGTTTTTTTTAGGGATATCAGTCCAGAGGTTATAGAAAGCAGGCATACCCCACTCATAAGAGAGGTGTGTGGATTACTGAATTCATATCGTGAACCTCATGAGCAAACAAACCAAAGTTCATGCACTGAGAATGGTGGGTTGTCCAGGACATGGAGCTAGTTCTCTGCTCACCATTATCAACCTCCTCTCTCTATTTTATATATAGATACACATAAAAATGTATGTATATTTTATGCACAAATTTTCTTCATTGATAACTTATTGAGGGCTTACTATGTAACAGGCAATGTGCTAAACTTTCTTTCTGTATGGAAGGATATATATAAATCCTTCATAACTTTGAAATTACCCATAGCAGTTTGTGACCTCACTGATTTTTCATAAGCTTCTAGAATTTCCTTCCTTCCTTCCTTCCTTCCTTCCTTCCTTCCTTCCTTCCTTCCTTCCACTCGCCCCGTGAAATTCTCTCATGCAAAAGCTTTTACTCACCAAATTGCATCATTCAGCTTAGATAAAACTTGAGAAAATTGTTTCAGATAAAGGGCCCTTTGGAGAAATGAAATCGGACTAAAATAAAGATTTAGAACAGAAGTATGTGAATATGATCTATTGGATTTCAGCACCATCACAAACAGATATTATTTAAGAAGGATGCCTTTTTTTTTTCGTTCCCAGTAAAATTATCATAGCCTTTCATGGAGCACTTTAGAAGCCGTTAACTTCTCCCTCATTTACACACAGCTTCTCTCTCTTTCTGTCTTATTTTGCATCACTTAACCCAGTGGAGTGTTTTCAGACAAAGGCTGCCTAAAAGCTGAGGCCCACATTCTGGCTCTGTGGCATTCACGGTCAGTATTGTTTTTGAAGACCATCTGCCTGTCATTTGTTTGCTGATTGAGTTAGTGCACCTAATAATATTTTTTTTATTGGGCTGTGCTAGCCAATGAAAAGGAAATTATACACTCAACAGATGGGTCACAAACCTTTCTACCTTAGTGCAGCTACTCCTCGAGTTAGTTAAAAGCAATCATGAAAGCAGATTATAAATGGAATAGTAGCCTTTTTATAAATGGTTTTCACAGTGGTTACCAGTTGTAGTGCCAAACATGATGGTATCAGGGTTTTCCCTCGTTGTATAGGTTTTCCTTGTAAAAACACTCTAAGCAAGGAGAAATATGGAAATGTAAAGAAGGAAACCAGCTGAGGGTCCATAACGACCAGAATGTAGGAGACCTATAAAGGGAGTGGGCAGCATCATATTAGTTTGATATAACATTAGTTTGATATAACAACATGTTATCCAGAAACAAACTGCAGTCTGTGCCAGAGGGACGTGGTGCTGTCACTGTGCCTTTACCTTGTGGGTAAAGATAGGGGCAGCAAAGTCTATCACAAAGAACCCTCAAATAGCCTTACTTTATACACAGGGAACAATGGAGCTACTGAGAGTCATTAGCACTAGACATCATGTAAATAAACAACAAAACCCAAGTCTCCTTTCAATGTTTGTTCTTTTCAAAGACTGATAACTTCCTCTCCTTGGAAACTCTTCCTCGTGGCCTTACATCATGAAAATTCACCTTGCCTTCAAGATGGAGTGAATCCCCTGACCAGTTGACTTAAGTCAATTGGAGGTATGTTCAAAGAACATAGGAGCAAATATCATCATCATGGAAAGGATTATTCTGTTTGCCTCTAAACAATGAAGTAGCATCCCCTATTGGGAACAGACACTACAGTGACAGACTTCAGTTTTGCAGGCATAGACTTAATTTTTGAACATTATGTGAGAAAGCATGCATCGTAAAGATCTGACTTATTCTGCTTTAGAAACAGATTCTGCTTTCATGAGTCAAAAAAACCCAGATAGGGGCGCCTGGGTGGCTCAGTCGTTAAGCGGCTGCCTTTGGCTCAGGGAGTGATCCCAGGGTCCTGGGATCGAGCCCCGCATCGGGCTCCCTGCTCCGCTGGGAGCCTACTTCTTCCTCTCCCACTTCCCTTACTTGTGTTCCGTCTCTTGCTGGCTGTCTCTCTCTCTGTCAAATAAATAAATAAAATCTTAAAAAAAACAACAACCAAACAACAACCCAGAGAGCACAGTGACTGCTTTGTGAATCACTCTTGTAATTGTGTATGTGAATTACTAGCTCATCTTTTTTCTTCCCCCCATAGTCTTTGGCCCCTTGCCTCATCCTAACTTCAAACCTCAGATGGATTTTTAGCAACATGCTTGCTTTGATTTTGGTATAAGAGCACTATGTGTATTACTGAGGGTGGTGGAGTGAAAGTGATGGCAGTGTGGATATAGATGGGGGAACACTTAGGGAAGATGGGATTCTTGGTAACATGGATGGGAAGGAGGAAGACCAGGTGTTGCTGAGAACCTTCCATCATTCATAATTAATGGTCTTTTACATTTTGACAATTGATGACCATCAACAAAATACTTTAATGCTACTCCCTGGCTTCCTTCAGCATTCTGAATCTGAAAGTTAGTGATTTTCCAGAGCTTATCTGATACCGAAGCTTTTCAGGGATTTTGTTTCTTTATGAATTGCTGGGGAATTCTGGGAAATTGCCACCATGATGGGCAACCTGAGGGGTGGGCAAGGAGTCGGTGCCAGGGGGTCAGTTTCCTGTGATTCTTGGTCATTCTCATTGTCTGCACCCAATAGGTTCTAGTGTCACTAGATGTTTGCTCAGATGCTGCCTCACTGGAAGAGGTGGAGCTCTTCACGTTAACCTCAGAAGGATCTCTCCCACCTTCTAGGTATCTTCCTGCAGCTTACTGATGCTTGAATCCCTATAATAAGAGATCATCTGTTGTCAGTTTTGTCTTATGTTAAAATGCACGGTTCTGGGAGTGTTTTCATCTGTAACCTCATCAGTCATTTGTGCTCAGATGTGAGTGACTTTTTGGACATATCCCTGAATTTTAGGAGAGATACGTATGATTGCATGATCACACTGGAAGCCTAAGACAATGGGAGATAGTCTTAGGAAGGGGAGCAGGCAATGGACTAGGAGTGATAAGGTGCTAAGAGTGAGCAGGCAACTTTAAAGCCTGCTCTCCCCTTCTCATTATGACCTAAAAGGGATTTTAACTCCAATCTGTCACTTTTTAGGGCCTATTGGCAAGTCAGCCCAGAGGAACGTTTTAACCATGATCGCTAAAATCCCTGAAGCTTTTTGAATTGGTTATGACTTTCTTTCTTCACAAAATCTGCATCCTGACCTAGTTACAAGGGCAGATGATTCAAATACAGATGTGTTCAGAAAGACAACCAAACACAATAAATCCCCACCTTTTCTGGCTTCTCCCCTAGGTGCCTGCAACCCATCAGGGCTGCTCCCTGACACCTCCCCTTCCAGGCACTTAGCAGTCACCCCATGCATGCCATTTCATTAGGACGCATCAGGTTAGGAAGCCTCTTCTCTCTCCATCTCACCCCTAGCTCTTCTTTCAGTTTGATGTTGCTGGGATTTAATTCTGAGCAGGATTTAAATAAAATCAGAATCTGTCTGTGCTGGAGGAGACGTGTTTGCTGGGAAATGGAATTTGTCGGCTGGGTCACTTGCTAGTTAGCCCCATTTCCCTCCAATGTTGGGACCCAGGGAAATGATATGCTAACCCCCTCTTCCAAACCATTCATGCACTTTCCAGGGAGAGAAGTTGGGGGACCATGACAGTAGTAGGAGAGGAGGAACAAAGTTGAATTTGATTACTAACTTTAATGCTTTTGGTCTTAAAACATCTCTACTTTTAAGGTAATTTTTTAAAAAAATTGTTTCTAGTTTACATGAAGAATTAACAATGCCACCTCTTTTAGCCAGGGTGCGTTTGCTTGTAAGGAGCCAGGCCTCACAAAAAAAGCTTAAGCAAAGAGGGGATTTAGTAAAAAGGATATCAGGGAATATTACAGAACCTAAGAGCAGAAAATGCAGGGAGGGCTTAGGAAAGGTGGAAATCGTCAGGCAACCCATCAGCTGGTCTTTCACTCTGTGTTCTCTGCCACATCAGTTCTCCCTTCATCTCTGCCAGCCTGCTTCTTTGTAGTCTCTTAGTTCTTGGTCCCCATAATGGCGTGTTATACATGACCTTGGCTTTTCTTACCATACATTCTGGCTCACTCTGACTCTATCCTTGACTCAATCCAGTGCCTGATTTCTGTCAGGTAATTAGTATCTACTTTTGGAATGAATGACTGACTCTATATGACCTTTCTCAGATTAAGTGCCCATCATCACTTAATGAGATTTTGAGTGTTGTAGTTCAAAACCTTATGAGAGAGGATCCGATGGGCTCAGTTTGTCCTATGAGACGGGTGTTCACTCCTGGTCCAATAATCTGTGGGCAAGGAATGGGATTACTTAGTACAAACATGGCTGCTCTTTAACACATATGATTTAATTTTATTTTTTATGACAACCATGAGGTAAGTAAGGCTAGAAGCTGTGATTTTTCTCTGTGTTGAAGAAGATAAAGCTGAGGCTCAGATAAATGAAGCTAATGGTTCCCAACCTTGGGCCTTGTGTTCATGTGGAGTATGAGAATATAGAAATAGAAAATCAGGACTATTTTAAATATTTCAAGAAGCCTAAAGAAATCATACAGTTACCCTCAGTCAAGAGTCAAGCTACCTAAGATAGTTATAACATCAACTTTTTTTGCTTTGTGGCTGCTTAGTATGAGCTGTCTGGAATATTCATTTGATTGCGTATACACTCAGTGGAGATTGTTTATTAAGGAAAAATGAAATAAAGATTTAATTTTCTACTTCGTAAGTACTGTGTGTTTGACAGACCTAATTTTTCCAAAACATGGTAAAGGAATGAAAAATAATAATAAAAGATTCTTGGTGGAGGAGAGATGGTCTTAAATGGTATATAGGGCTGAGTCAGAAAGTCTTCTAATACCTGGCTCCACTGGTTTTCCACTATATGGCACCATCCTACTAATCGAGGTAGGACGAATTCCTCCCTCTGCTAAAAGGGAAGATCATCTCTCACCATATATGTTTCTCTTGATAGGAAGAAGGGGTCATCAAAATACCCTAAACGAATCCAGATCCAGTGATTATTGCAAAGATTTTAGTATACTCAGACATCTTTTTGAAGCTGATGTTAAAGTCCAAGGACATGGATATTAACCACGTTCTTTTAGAACAAATGACTGGATTTACTCCACTCAACAACCAGGCAGTGGTAAAGTAAACTTCACCCAAACAAAAGAAAATGAATTTTAAATGTCCATAGAGACATAGTCACAAAGCTTTGCTCACCTAACAACTTCAGTCCCAAGAAACCTGGTACCTTTCACAGTCATGAATTCAGTTAAGTATGGATTTCAAGAGAAAGGGCTAAAATAAACATTAATTTTAAAAAATAAACATTAATTTAAGTGACTCCTTTCCCCCTACAAAAGTAGGAGGTACGAAAGTATTAATGAAATAGAAGTAAAAGGATATTAACAAAAATATAAAGATAAATATGAAAAAGAAGGAATTTTGTTATTTTTGTCAAAGCATGGCAACAGAGAGGGAAGAAAAGATCTCTCTTGGCCTGAGGCCATAAAACTTTAGATAAAACTTTTCTTCCTTTTGCAGAAAAAGAAATCCTCATTAACAAAGAAAAATGTCACCCGAATCTGAAGTAAGAGCAGTGCAGCCATGTTTATCTTTAGTTTGGGATGCTGACATCAACAGGCGGCGTTTGCATGTTAACCCAGTGCCCTTATCAAAATAGAGGAACACTTTAATCACTTTGTTCCTACTTTTATCTTGGATTAGCCCCATTTCTTAGCTTTGGTGGACTTGAATTAAAGAAAAAGCAAGCAGAAATTTAACAAGAGTTATGAGTACCTTTTACAAGACCAAAATCCATTATGTAAATCCTGATTTGGGTTCCCTGTCAAAAAATATCTTTAGGACCCTAAAACTATTCCAGTAACATCTGCATAGTGTACTTTAACACTAAATGTTTTAAGAGGTTATTGGGGATTTTTGAAAAATCTCAAAACAATGTTTTGTTTATAATATTGGTATCAACTATTAGTAAAATAAATATGGTTGCCAGCCTACCCAGAAAACAGAATATGAGACAAACTAACAAGATTAGTGAATGAATCTTCTGGATATATGATTATGTTTTTAGGGCAAGCTTAGAATGTATTCAGTTTTTTAATTCCACAAATTGAATAGTGCTGTGAGAAAGCCTAAAAACAATTGGTGTTTTAAGAAATGAGGCATTACTGCTAAACTTCCTACTCCTAATTTAGTACAGATTTCAAGCTGAAATCAAGACAATATGTTTTCTTCAGCTGTGTTTATGTGACTTCCAACATCCTTATTAATTCTTTTTTGGCTTTCATTTAGAAACTTTTGGAAGAAAGCTGGCTCAGGGCTAAGTAACTTCATTTACCCACACTATAAAAGTCAGGTGTTCCAGAATGCATCAAATGGGACTACACTGTCTGCATTTATTGTTCAATAAATATCATTGTATGAATAAATGGATGCTAAATAATAGAATCTTCAGTAATTTAAACGAATCATCTCTGTTTGCTGCACAAATCTTAATAACTTTCAAAACTCTCCTTCTGTAGAAGACAGTTTATTCTTTACATTTCAAATGTGACTGTGTTCAGGTGGCCTGATCAAAAGTATGAAGGGATACCACAGGAAAAGAGTTTTGATTTCTGGTTTCTGTCTTTATGCAACTTCTGTGATACACCGTCTTCCTCCAGCAAATGAATAGAGAACTCTTCGTTCCTGGTGACAGTACATCATGAATGTGATTCAGCATTAGGCCACGTAAACGTGAATTCAGAGTCCGTCCCTACGCCCACCGTTTTATTGTCCGGTGGGTGACACAGAGGTTATTTGGAAGAGCCAGGTGGCTATTTTCAGGCTCGTATGACCTAACAGAAAGAGCTTTAATTTATTAGTGGGGAGTTGAGTCCATTAGCTATTCTTTTTGAGACTATATGTGTTATCCTGCACATTTGTGTCTCAGTTTCCTTTAGGTACAAAACTGGGGTAACAAATATACTTGCCTTATCTCCATCAGATGGAGAGGAAGGGTGAAGTCAGCTTATCAACAGTTTTCAGTTCAGGATCCACTTTTGTGTACACTCCGGTGATGTTAGTGATTATGAGCCACGTCTGCCTTTGATTTGACGCGTTGAGTTTGGCCTCGGCCTGGAAGGAGAAGGAAGCTTAAGTGGGGGCTGGTACTGTTGTGTGCAGCACGTTTCCCATTGCCCAGGATCCTCTACTTCTTTCTGACTAATTACTGAAATGGAAGACATATTAGCACCTTCAGAGCACAGCAGGGCATGGCTTGCAAAGGCCAAAACAGTACCCTCTCCAGAGCTCACATCAATACTCAATTTCATTTTTTTTCTCTCTTCAGAGGAAGGAGATCTACTCAGGCCTCGCCTTGAATGGTGCCCTAAGGTAAAAGAAGCTTAGCAGCTTAACAAATCACTAGCCATATTTATGGCTAGAGCTAGCCAAATAGGGGGAGGTATTCAGTGAGGGAAGGTATCAGGAATCAATGATCATAAGACGACAGCAGCTATAAAGCCCCCAAATGGTTATTCCTCTGGCTTGGAGGTTCAGGGAGTCAGCTGGGGCTGGTCCTATCCTTAAAAACAAACAAACAAACAAACAAACAAACAAACAAACAACCTCTCAGTGATTCCTAAAAGTGAACATGTGGGGCACAAATCCATCCGTGTTTTCAATGAGTGCAGCCAGAGCCTTGAAAGTCAGGCAGTGGGCAGCAACAGATGGAGGGGTTTCTCCAGCAGCCAGCCTTTATTTACGTATGAAGGCTCCCTCTTGTGAATGTCGACCAGCCATCTCCACTTAAACAATCCCTTTGCAGTGAATGGTTGTACTACACATAACACCTCCTTTGTCTGCGAGCCTCCCAAAAGCTATCTGCCTGTCTGCCCTCTGCCTGTGCATTTTTATGGTGACGATCAACACAATTCCTTGCTCCAGAGACACCCAACTTGGTTGAAAGGGTGGCCTTTATCCATTGAAAACTAGGTTTTCTTGAGTATTTGAAAACTAAAGGGAGTCAGAGTGAATTGTTTCAGGCTTTAACAATGAATTTTGTCTATTTATGACTTTAGAAAGTCAGAAATTTTATCTTTATGACTTGGAAAGTTTTGGTAAGAAAATGAAAAGGAGAAAATAGGATGAAAAAAGAGAGAAAATAGAGTTTGAGTAAAATGCAAGAGGTTCTTCAGGTTTGCAATTATTTTTTGCATCTAAATTGAATAGTCTCATGGCCATTTTTCTGTCACTTTTCTCTGGAGAGGTTGGAACATTTCTCATTGGATTCTGTCCCTTCACATGGATGTGATCTCAGGCAGGTTCTGCGCGAACATGTCTGAGTAGTAAGGTTTCTGCCATATTGGGGTGGGGCAGGCGACAAGTTAAGGTAGAGATGTTTCCTCCTCATGCACCAGTGGTTCCTGTCCCCAACTGCTTCAGCTCTGCCCACCCTTAGGATCCTGTCACAGAGGTACCCCACAGCCAGAACAACACCTACAGTCACACATCACCTTTCCTGGAAGCTGATTTTATCAGGAAAATTTAGCAATGTGCTTGACTTTTAGGTACCAAAAAGAATGGTAGTGAAGGACAGCCTCCAATATGTTCATTGGAACTGACATCTTCCAAGGAAATTAAATGAAATAATCCATTCAACAGTCTGATATGAGAGACCTTTTTCTCCTAATTTTTACAGATGAGGAAAGAGGCTCAGAAGTTCAAGTGCCTTAATCCTGGAATGTGAAAATGTAAATATCTATGGCCCTTAGAATCCTAAAACTGCCCCTTCCAACTAAAATCCTTTTTTTAAAAACACATGAGCCATGAACAAATGAACAGCAACTAAATTCTTAAGGAAATACATTTAATTTAGTCGTTATATGTGCTTCTCTGCTTTGTTTTCATACTGAATGAAGTTAGGTTAATGTTAACCTTAAATTGAGACTTGAAAAGAAAAAGACTTGAAAAGCTCACTGTTCCCCGACCCCCAGACCCTCCAACCCAAGCTATAATGAGGAATAACTTATAGACAATACAATTCAATGAATTTTGATAATGGTATATAGTCATGTAAACATCACTGCAATTAACATATTGAACATTTCCATCTTTCTAAAACATTCCCCAGTTCCCCTTTGTAGCTGAATCCCTACTCTAGCTCCCAGCATCAGGCAACCACTGTTCTGCATTTTATTGCTCTTATTTTGTCACCAGTTTTTTTTCAAGTTTTCCTTTCCTGTCCCAGGACCTTTGCACATGCTGTTCTTTTTGCAAGAAGGCTCCTCTCTCATATCACATACGTCTCTCCCCTGGCTGATGTCTGTTCACCTTTCATATTTTAGTAAGTGTCACCTCTGCAGAGAAATTTCTTTGATCCTCTTTCCTTACCATATCCAAACTAAAAGATTTATAGCACTTCTTTCTTCCCTTCCATGTCACATAGTGTATATATATATATATATATTATGGAGGTATATTTGATTACCATCTGTCCCCTCACTATACTTTAAGTTCCATGAATGTAGGGAACATATCTATTTTGCTCATCACTGTATTCTCAGTTCATTGTTCATCATCACTCATACATCACCTATGTTCTTGGAACATAGTTGGTGGATGTCACAAATTTTTTAAATGAATTAATTGAAAAAAATGGTTTTATCTACATAAAGATTCTGTCAAGTCTTTCATAGTGCCAGTGGAAACTCCACTTCCTTGTCACCTTGACCTGTTATCTGAGTCCTATCTACTCTGCACCTGAGGTGCCCAACACATACCTCACAGTCCAAAAGCTCTGGAATTCAGTTTACCTGAAATTTTTAGCCAACACATTTAAAAGAAAAATTCTGCCATTAGGTAGCACATATGAGCCATAGGTTGATACAGAGTAACTGTTTTACAAAATGGCAGGAAATGGGGCAGGAAGGTAAGGAATAGGCAAAATATGGAAGCTGGGACCATCTCCTTGATTTTGATTGCCCACACTGGCTTTGGTTGCCAATTTAGACTAGAAGTCTGAGTATGGCTGTGGGGATGGAGGAAAAGATGGGGGAGTGTGGCTTAGGATTCTGGGTGTGCTGTGTAAAACCACTGTTTGGCAATGAAGACAATGATAATGATGTTGCTGGAGGTGATAGAAGCAGTACAAGTATTGGAAGGAAAAGTTATGCTAACATGTGTGCACTTGACATGTTAAAATTCCTCCTCCATCCATTACAACCACGTGTTTTATCATCCTCCACCTCCCACAAACTGCATGCTCTGAAATCCATTTTCATGATCCAGGTGAGACACCCACAGAAACCAAGCTGACAGTAAAGTAGGGGTGAGAAGTGGATGACCTTGGGGGATGAGGACTGCTGTCTCCTCAACCCTGGTTGCAGAGAGGTTTCCGCTTGGGTTTTTAACAGTTTGCCCTTTGGCCATAGTTGGAGAATTGGGGTCATCATAGTCATCATTATAATGATTATGATCTAGAAGCTTTAACAGATTGCTGGAGAGCAGTGTAAAAGCAAAAGTGATGTGGTTGGAGGAAGCATACCTATAAAATTGTGCCCAGGACAATAAATTAGTTCATGGCTGACCTCAGTACCGTAACTCATAGAAGGGCTTTGCTCCTGAAGGAGACTTGAGTCATATATTACAGATAGCTGGGCCCAGGAAGCTAATCTGGCCACATGTTCTCTTTGAGGTTAACTATGGCATTGGTATCACTGAGTAGTTGTTCAGACCCCTGGAACAATTATGTACCCACATTACTCCATTTCCTCCACCTGCCCATTGGGGGAATCCCTTGCCAATGAGTAGGTTATAGCCCAGAATCACCACTTTGTCAGTGTGTCACAATTGCAAAGCTACTCCTTTTCTTTCACACTTTATAGAGGATTCCTTTAGTTGCTAGCAGCTGTCATTTCCTTGGTGATCTCATCCAAGCTCATGACTGAAAATACCGTCTATATACTGATGCCTCCCAAATTTGTATCTCCAGCCCAGACTTCTCCCCTGAGTACCTCAAACTGTCTCTTTGACATCTCTACTTGTATGTCAAATGATCATTCAAAGCCAACATCCAAAACTCAGCTGCTAATAACTGTTCCCAAACCTGTAGTCTTCTTCATCCCAGTTAATTACCACCCCATTTTCCAGCTGCTCAGGCCTCAGGGGAGGCCTCACATATATGCTCTTTAAGCAAATCCTGCAGGTTCATCTTCAAAATAAATCCAGAATCTGAACACTTCTTACCACTGCTGCAAGCTTTGTCTAAGCCGCCATCATTTCTTATCTAGTAGTTATGATAGCTTCATAACTAAGCTCTCTGCTTTTGCACTTGTCCTCTTTAAGTCAAATTTCAATACAGCATCCAGAATACACCTGTTAAAACATGTCAGGTCACACCACATCTCTGCTCTGTACCCTTCGATGACTTCTCATCTCAGGGAAAGCAATGTCCTCACAGTGATGTGCATGCAAGTACTATGTGAGCTTATTATTCCTACCTCTAGCATAGCCTCCCCTTTCCACTCCACCTTCTACCAACATGCCTTCATCCTGACTGGCTTCCTTGCTCTTTCTTGAACTCCTGCCTTGGGGTTTTGTACTTGGTATTCCCACAGCCTGGAATGCTTTCCTTCTAAGTATCTCTATGTTTTTCTCTCTCAATTTCTTTGGTATAAAATACGAAGTTACAGTTTTAGATAAGGAAACTAAATGAAAGGGGCTAAATGGAGAGATATATGATGAGTTTTAAGTGAGGAACCATGAGTCTTTAAGAAAAGTGTTCCATATGCAACTAATGAACCATCGAACTTTACATAAAAAACCAGGGATGTACTGTATGGTGACTAACATAATATAATAAAAAAACATTAAAAAAAAAAAAAGTGTTCCAGGTAGAGGAACTTGCGGTACGCAAGTGTCAAGATCCTGAGTTAAGACAATGCTTGGCTTTTTCAAAGAAGAGCAAGCTGACCATTGTGGCAAAGAGGAGAGTTTTATGAGGTCAGATTTGGTAGGTGGCAGATCATGAAACACCTTGAGGCACTTTAGCTTTCAATGTGAGTGAGATAAGAATCCACTGGGGGGGAGAGGGGAGGTGTTGAGCTGGTGAATGACATGGTTTGACTTACCTTTGAGAGAATCTCCTTGGCCTCTATATGTGGAAAAATAAACCACAGCATCAACGTTGGAAGCAGAGACAAGGCAAGATAGTTGATATGGTTCAGAGGAGAAATTATGGTGGCTTGGATCACAGTTTAACATTAGAAATGAGAGAAGGATTCATTTGGATTCAACCAGCAGGACTTCCTAATGGACTGGATGTGAAGTATGAAAGAAAAAGAGGATTCGAGGATGACTCCATATTTTACCCCATACCATCATCTTTTGCCTGTAGTATTCCCCTTACTGTTCCATCTGTCTATGTTCTTATCTACTCCACAATCTATAACTACCCTTGTCCCCTCAATAGTTGGTTCTTCACACTCTACCACAGTGATCTTTTCAAAGCACAAAAGCTGTCAGTGGGTTACTATTTACTTTAGGAAAAGGACAAAACTCCCTTACATGGTCACATCAAGGTCCTTCCTTCCTCTCTGTCTCATCATGTACCTGGTGCCTCTGCTCATTCTCTGCACTCCACACATCCTGGCCTTTGTCCGTCATCTCATCATTATTCCTTCCACAGAAAGGACTTTGTGCATGAGATTCTCTTGCCTTTCTCCTATTCACTGAATTAATTCTTACTTATGCTTCATATCTTAATCATCATTTCCTCAAGGAAACCTTCGCTGACCCCCCTGACAAGGTCAAACTCCCTTTCAGAGGACCATGTTCTGCTCTTGGTAGAAAAGACGACAGTTGCAGTTTTCCCATTTAATTTATTTTTGCCTCCTCTCTAGATTCTAAACTTCAAGGGGGCGAGGACTATATATTTTTTTCCTTACCAATAAGCACTGCATTCCCAGCACCTGGCATTGTGCCTAGGATAGTACATTTGTTGAATGGGTGAATGAATGAATCTTTTCTGTGCTGAAATGGAAACATTTATTTTTAATGTTTCTTTAAACATTGATCCTATTTCCCTCATATTTCTTTATCCATGACCAGCTGTACTGCTCAGGTTCCTGGCTCTAGTCTGCAGAATGGCCCCATTCCTTCATTTTTGCTATTTTGTTATGGGTCTCAGTTATGCCAAGTGTATGGGCATGAATGACTGTGAGATACTGTGCAAAAAACCTTGGCAATAAATTTGGGTGGCTTTGGAAAGGACTGTTTTCCAGAGTTTTGATAATTTAATCCTTACAGCAAATCCTATGAGGCAGAAATATAGGAATTATACCCATGGTGATAAAAAAAATTGGATGAGGACACCTATATTGCTGGTAGTAGCTTTTTTGCTTCTCAGAAAGGAAAGAAAATTGTTTGATGAGAAAATTAAGGCATTCCTAACTGCACTATCCAGTATAGTAGCCACATGTGGCACTTGAGATGTGGCTAATTCTAATTGAGATGTATTGTAAATTCTATATATATATATATGTAAAATATTCGATATGTTTTATATTGTATATATCATTTATATATAGTTTAAAGTATATTATATATATTAATATCACACGCACTAGATTTGGAAGACAGCATGAAATACTGATTACCCATTGGAATGATCTTATTTTGGATAGATTAGGTCAAATAAAATGTTGAATAACGGGCTCTAACATATCAGGCCCTAATTTTGGGAACCTGTAAATGTTACCTCACTTAGAAAAAGAATCTTTGTAGATGTGATTAAGTTAAGGATTATCCAGGTGTGCCCTAATTGTGTGTTTTTATGAGACGAAGGTAGAGGGAGTTAGACATTCACACAGTACAGAAGGTGATGTGGAGATGGAGGTAGAAATTGGAGTGATGTGGCCATAAGCCAGGGAACACCAGCAGCCCCCAGAAGCCACCAGAAGCTGGAAGAGGGAAGGAATGATTTTTTTCCTAGAGCCTCCAGAGGGAGTGCAGCACTACTGACATCTTGGTTTTGGCCCAGTGATACTGATTTTTCTTCTGGACTCCAGAACTCAAAGAGAATAAATGTGTGGAGGAGGGGCCGAGGGCATGGGGGAGAGAGAATCCCAAACAGACTTGATCCCAATGCAGCGCTTGATCTTGATCTATCTGAGATCATGACCTGAGCCGAAATTAAGAGCTGGACGCTTAACCAACTGAGCCATCCAGGCACCCCGAGAGTAAATGTGTTGTTTCAAGCCACCAAGTTTGTGGTGATTTGTTACAGCAGGCACAGGAAACATGCACATTATTCAAATGGATTTCACCTATCCCATTTTACTATTTTTTTAAAGTGGCTATTAGTTAATTTAAAATTATGTATGTGGCTCACATTATTTTTCTCTTGGACAGTGCTGTCTCAGACCATATGAAGGATAATTATAAAGATGGCAATGAACAGCTGTTCTCTAAATCTGTAGTGGACAGAATAAAAGCTAATGGGCTTAGCATGCAAAGAGAGTTTAAATATATGAAAAAGGATAAACTAGGTTTAATGGCTTTTAAATATTGAAACTGGCAAACAGGGGCCCTGGAATGTCCACGCCTACCAATCTCAGAAAATCAGATCCATAGCCATATGTCAGTCAACCTTGCTATAGTACTGTCTGAAGATGGGAGTGGTATCAGGAGACTTGAAACCTTGTTTCACCTTGAATCACACTAAATTGTTGACATTATAAGTATTTTCAATGATAAAATTTAAATCCCACCGTTTCTACTTCTGTCTGGAAATTTCATCTTTCTCAGTGGTGCTGAATAAGCAGATTGAGAATAATGAAGCCAAGAGCAAACTAAAGCTAGTTAGAGACATAATGTAGAGAGTGAAAGCACTGAGGTGAGATGAAGTGAGGGTGTGTCAGACTACTTGCAGGACTGGGACCTCTGCATGAAGAACTTGATCTCTCTGAGCCTCAGTTTTACCATCTATAGAATGGATTTAACAGTATCTACCTTGCGTATTGTTCTAAGGATTGCAAATAATATATGTAGAGTACATGATACATAACGGGAATGTAGTAAATGTCAGGGTTTTTTTTTTTTTGAGGCTTTTCACGTTGATATCAGTCAATGAATAGAGGTAATAACTTCAAATGGGACATTTTAAGATGGCATTATATTTTCTGGTGTGGTCAGAAAAGGTAACCGTATGGCTTGTAAAAGTTGTAAATCAGCAGTTTCTGGATTTGTAAGAGACTGGCATTGCAACTAGAATTGGCAAGTAGTACGAAAGATGAAAACTAAGTGTTTTATGTGTGGAATTCAAAGCTTTGGTCTGCCTGCAGTAGTGTATGTTCTAGGAGTGAAGGTCTTTAAGTCTGTTTAGGAGGAGATGACAATGTTTTTTAGAAGCTACCATTAAGGTAATTTTCTAAGTACTTTTAATAAGTAGATTAATTCATTTAATATTTATAGCAACCCTATGTGGTAGATACCATTTTTATCACTTCCACTTAACAGACAAAGAAATTGAGACACAGGCTGTTGAAATACTTTGCCTAATATAAACAGTTATTGAAGATTAGTGTAGGCATTTGAACTCAGACTATCTGGCTTTAATACCCTTGTTCTTATAACAGTGTACTATATATGTTGCCTTTCACAGAATACAGATCTTTTAAGACACCCCAGATCATTTGCAAGTGCTCATTGCTGATGCTTCGGTTCATCCACATACTAATAATACATTTAGAACACATTTATTGGACACCTACTATTTGCAGCATATTGTGCAAGATTTTAAAGGAATACAAAGACAAATAAGACAGCATCTGGCTTCAAGGAGTTTACAATGTAACAGGAAAGATGGTTATGTTAGCAATAAACTATGAGGCAAGGAAAATCAAAGTGACTGTGAGACAGAGGTGTAAGGGACTGCTCTTGGAGGAGAGTCTCTCCCATGGGCTCACAAGCCCGTGTGCACACCTTTATTGTATGTATCACGCTGGAATGCAATCATCTGTCCAATTCTCAGTCTTCCTCACTAGACTGTAACAATGGGGACTATGTCTTATTCATCTTCATTTCCCAGGCATCTATAAAATTCTCTGGCATCTAGCAGGTTCTCAATAATTTTTTATGGAATGCATGAATAAATGGAGAAGTGAGGAAAGAGAGATCAAATCTGACTGGGAGTATCCAGCAAAGCTTGACTGAAATATTGGCTTTTGAAAGGCAGAGTGTAGGATAGATGAGACAGAAGGAACAGTATAAACAGAAGCTTGAAGATGTGGAAGTGGTTTACTGGACTTAGTATATTGTTCAGTGATAAGAGCTTGTGGTTTGATGACCAAAGCCAAGGTTAGGGCAGTGCTGACATAGTTTTCTAGATAATTCAGGCAAATCTCCAAACAATTTGGTTTGACGAAAAAGAGCTTGATGTATACTTGGATAGTTCTAAATAATAAACACAGTATCATTCTTTGAGTACTTATTGCATGTCTGATATTCCATAGATATTAGTTGATCCTCACAGATATTAGTAGATGTATCTGCTTATTTTACAAATGAAGAGAGAGGGTCAGTGCTAAATAGGTGACTGCCAACATAACTGTAAGAGGTAGAACCAGGTTTTGAAATTCAGGTTCTTCTGACTCCAGGGCCCTTGCCATTTTCTTTATCATGTAGCCCTAATGCATTTGTGTACATTTATCCAACTTATATTGAGTATTTGATTTATCTTTCATTTCTTCTTTCACTTGTTCCTAAAATCTGCATTGGTTAGTAAAGACTTGAAAATGTTTGAGGCTGAATTTGAATCAGGGAAGCAAGATTTCTTTTTGTATCCCTTCAGCAAAGCAGGAGGCTGCAGCTCATTGGAACTCATCTTCCTATATACTCAAGTGCCTCCAGAGAATTCTGAAAGCTGGGCATGAATATGTAGACATGCGAGAAATGAGCAAGGCAGATGTTACGCTGAGCTCTACTGGGCCATTTTAGATCATAGTAGCTAATATACAGCACCTTTTTTGGCTGCCAACATTTTTTTTTGTCCCTGTTTATCAATCGCCTTTCCTCCCTCTCCCCACTGCCAGACTCCTGCATTTACATCTTTCTGTCCCCAGAAAAAGCGTACTTTTGGTTTTTTTTTTCAGAGCATATTAATTCAAGCCTATCCAAAAATGAATCTAGTTGGCGGAAAAGCTCATTGGTTTCAAGCTGCTATGGCATGTGAGTGCTCAGATGCTCCTGTCCCCCATTCCATCACTACCTCTCCTGGGAGATTTCCTTGGTAGCCTGTGCACTGTGGGTACTTTATGGAAAGTTCTTTTAGAAAGTCACAGTTGGTCAGTGCATTCTCTTTGCTTATCTGAAATCAGTGCCAGGGATGTGTCAGTATGGGGTAGCTTATCTTTTTTTTTTTTTTTCCTTCTTGATATAGAAGGTAGTATTGAGCTCCTGCCAGAGGATGAGGATCTCAAACTATTTTTTCAGCAGTAATGATGAAGTAACCCCTTCAAAGTATGTGTTTGGATTCAACTGGGTCCATCTGTTTATCCATCTATCCATCCATCCATCATCCATCATCCATCAATTAATTAATTCCTCAGATATCTATTGATTGCTAACTATGTGCTAGGCATTGTATAAAGCAATAGCTTATGATGGTGGATAAGACTGATATGGTCCCTGCATTCAGGGAAACTGTATTCACGTGGGGAGACAAATAGTAAACAAGCAAACCACTTAACAACATTATTACAGATTGACACAACTTCTTTGACAATAAGGGAGGGAATAGAAAGGATCTGTGGGAGGCCCCATGAGAGAGCTGGCCAGTGAAGACCCTTCTGAAGAGGTGACCATTGGGCTTAAGATCGAAGGGGGAGAATAAATCAGCCTTGAGGAGAGTTGGGGAGAAAGCATTCTAGAATAGCACATGGGAAGTTCTAGCAGAGGGAATGGGACATTTAAGGAATTTAAAAGTTTCTTGGTGTGGTCAGAACAGAGGGAGCAAAGGGGAGGAATGTAGCTTTTGAGGTCAGAAGGAGGTAGAACCCATAGGACATGATAGGTCATGGTAAGCAATTTGCATTTAATTCTAAGCAATGGAATTTATTAAAGAACTTTAAGCAAGCAAATGACAGACATATTTACATGTACATCCTGTGTCTCAAAGCAAAATTTGATTCTGTGAAGATATAACAGGAGGGAAGGTGATATTATGTTCAAAATAATTTATTTTGTAAAAATTCCAGTAACATGTTCTAAGCTAGAGATATATGGCTGGGCCTTGTTTTGGTGAAGTCATCTGTGGTAGAGAAAGCTCATGGTTCCAACAAAATTTATACTCCCTTTCCCTAGTGTGGAGCCATCAGTGGAAGGCAGCTGCTTAGCCAGGGACTACATTCCCTTGTATCCATGTGTGGCCATGTGACTACTTTTCACTAATAGGATGTAAATGAAAGTGATGTTTGATTTAGAGGTTGGGAGTTTCAAGAAAGAGATGGAGTTTCTTTCTGCTCTTCCTTCATCTGTGGATAGATGCAGAGAACTCTGGAGCCCTAGGAAATGGTGGATCTCAAGGTAGGAGAAAGCTGCCTTGTAATCTGGAGTAAAAAATAATTATTGTTCTAAGAAATGTGGGGGATTTGGGTTTGCAGCAGCTAGCATTTCCTAACTAAATTGAGATCCTATTTGATGTCTTATTTTTCTTCTAAGATATCCAAAGTATGTATCAATTACCTAGATCTGCTTTTTAAGAGACAGAGACTACTAGCCGTCCAACAAAAATTAGACCCCCTTTTTTGGGCACAGAACCAGATTTCATTTCCCAACTTCCTTTGCAGTTACATGTGAGTCATTTTTTTCCTAATAGAATGTGGGTAGAAGTGATGTGTGCTGCTTCTAGGCCTAGCCCATGAAAATCTCTCCCATGTACTCCTCTGTGTTCCTTCCCCTTTTGGAGTGAGTAGGATGTGGCCCCATGGGATGACTTTAAAACTCACACATTCAAGATGAAAGAGCAGCCATCAGCCTGGGTTCCTGGATGAGCCCTTAGAGGAGCAGCTGTTCTGTTAAGAACACCACCAAGCTAGGACAGTCATAGGAACAAGAAAGTAGTGATCCAGGATAGACAGTGACTGGGCTGTTACTTTGGAATACATACTCAAGAAGGCCTTTAAGCAAATGACAAGAAGAAGCCAACCATGCAAACAGCTAGGAGAGAAAACATGCCAGTCAGAAAAAGTATTTATGCAAAGACTCTGTGGTAGTAAAGAATTTGGTGTGTTGAGAATGACAAAAGGCCAGAGTAGCTGGAACATATAAAATAAGGAGAATGAAATGGGATGTTGTGAGAAAGGTAGACGGCAAAAATGATGAAGTTTGGATTTTTAAGTGTGTAAGCGGAGTTTTGTTGGCTTGTTTTTTAATTTACACAATGTGCAAAGGCTCTTTGGCTACTTTGGGCAATGGATTGTGGTAGTGTAAGACTGGAAGCTAGTGGGCTCATCAGAGACTATGCGTTTGTCCAGGTGACTTGATGGTGGCTTGTACTAGCTGGTAGTTGTCAAGATGGAGAGACAAGGACAGATTTACAACATATTTTAGAGGAGATGTCAACAGAACTGGTGGCTTAGAAAGCATCAGGTGAAGGAACCTGATATGGTCATGTGCATTGTTTGGTCTACTGGGTCACGCGCAGGGCGGAGTATCTACATAATCTGGAATTTGGAATTCTTCTGTATGGGAGATTTATCTACTCTCTTCCATTTATTTGTTCATTCATTCAGATATTTATATCGATATATATTCATGGATATTTATTTTCTATTTTGGGTTATATCCAGTACAACATTATCCCAGGTTTGGCCCTTGGGAACTATTTCAGTTGGGTCCTGTGTCCATTCAATATACTCCCATCCATGTGGTAGTTTTTGTTTGTTTTTGTTGTTGTTGTTGTTGTTTTAACAGTTCCTAACTTTCCGTCAGGCTCCAGGCTCATTTTGAATATTTCCTGTCCCAGTCCTAGAATCAGCTATTTTCCGAAAGGGCCTTAGTTCTTTTTATTGAAGATTCATATTAGAAATCAGTATCTGGGTTTAGGGAGTACTTGTTGCCACTGGGGTGTCATTGTTTTTATGCCCTCAGCAGCCTTTCATCTAGCTCACAGTTCCACGCATCATCCATGGGCTGGGTTCATCAGGGTTTCCTCTGGTCTGGACTGAATTCGGCTGATTTCAGTGGGGCTTGCTTATACATCTATAGTCATCAGAAATGTTGTCACAAGTCTTTATGAGAGACTTGGCTGGGACAGCTGGGAGGCTGTGACCTCTTTCTACATGGTCTCTCATCCTCCAGCACAATAACATGAACTTGTTCACATGGCAGCAAGATTCAGTAGCAGCAAGAACAAAAATGCATGAATTATCTTGAGAGCTGGGATGGAAACTCACCCAATAATGATTCTGCTACATTCTATCTATTTGCCAGCACAAGTCAGAAGCCTGCCCAGATTCAAGGAATGGAGAAATAGACTCCATCCTTTGATAGGAGTATCTACAAACAATTGTGGCTATTTTTACAATTTTCCATGTACAGGTTATTTATACATGGAAAATATCCCAAGAACTAGTGTTGGAAACAAAGATGGAAACACAATCAGAATGGGAATAAGCCTCAAAAAAAGGGCAGGACTTCTGAGAAGAGAGGAGTATTGTACCCATTGATTGATAAAAATGAGGTTGGCTTCTTGTCAAGCTTCCCAACTTTGTTTGGGCTGAAAATGTAAATTTATGGGTAAGAAGAAAAGAAGCAAGAATAGTGGGTGGGGTCTGGCTTTTCAAGAATCCTAGATCCTAAAAAGGACAGCATGGAGTTATAGTTCTGTACAAAGCACAGCCATGGTCATAATTGGCAAAAATGAAGGAGGAAGAAGGAATAAAGAACACGATGTACCTCACTGATTCAGGAGATGTTCAAATATTTTCAGGACTTTTCTTTTACAGAATCACTTGAAGAATTATCTGTGCCCATTGATAACCATCCTATTTTCACATCTTTTTCTTTTATTTCACTTTGAATATTTTGTAAGGTCATTCATGATCTACTTGGTAATGTTTATGTCACTAAGAAAGCAGTGAGAAATATAAGTAGACTGGCTACTTCCTGTCTCCCTACCTTGACATGAATTATCATTTAATATTCAGAGTATATAACATTTGCTTAATGAATACCAGACTTTCTCCTAAACCAATGACCTGGGACCCCCAAATCCTTATTATACCTTCCTATCCTTATTGTATTTTCATAAAGAAACTGGGTTTCAAGGAGAATTTATCCTTGAGATGTCATTAAATCTACCATTATGTGATTACTCCTAAGATAGTGAATATATTATAGGCAGTTGTATCTAGTACATACTATTCATATGGAAAACCAGTTGTGCACAGAAGATTTTACCAGTGGTGTTTTAAAATTAGCATTGAAGATATGCTGAAAATTGGAGTTCTGAGTACATGTAACCGTGAGCCATCAGAAACCCTTAACTGCCAAAATATTAGCGCTTTCCTTGGAAGAGACATGAACTCTGGTTCCCTTCGTGTGACTATAGAGTAACCACCTGAGTGTCTCAGAACTGCTAACTATGTAACAATAATAAAACTATAAAAGAGTAGTGTCTCTTTTCTATTAATAGCCATTTCGGATCACTGCAAGGTTATTTGAAAAACTGGGCCGTCACAAATAAACCACACCAGGACTAGCCCAGAGACTCTCTAATTTTTCTATATTGCCTTAATCTCTCCTACCACTCAATTTAAAAAAAAATATATGGTTATAGTAGAATTTATTTCTGAATATCTTAAATTTAAAATGAAACAACCAAATTTATGAATAAATAATTTTGGAGGGGGAAAAGAAATGGAAATTTATGTTGTTAGATTTCTGGTTCATCCTGATGTTGAACAACATGGATTTAACTCATTGCCTCCCAAACCCCAACTAAATGATACCTGAGAAAGGAATTAGGAGAGGAGATAAGAAAATGAGAGCTGAAAACAAAATTTTGAAATATAGAAAATCAATGGGCAAGTGGAAATTAAATTAATTTGTTCACTTCTTTTTTTCAGCTATATGTTTTTAGCTTCACTAACTGTAAATCAGTGGACTAGAAAATGATTATAATTATGTTTTCCTTAGAAACCCTTCAAAATCTGCAATATCACTTACATTATAAATGGGAAAATTGAACCACAAACAGATTAAGGATTTATAATTACAGAATACCAAAATACTTAAGGCAACTATAAAAGTCTTATTACCATTACAAAAATTATAATTTTGACTATTTTTGTATGTAGACATTGAGTAGGTGTGGACATGGCAAGAACTAGGATTCAAATTTAGGTATCAGAGGCCTTAAAGAGAATACTAGAGGAAGTTAATTGTGTGGTTCACAGGTTAAGTTTGGTGTACGTAGTTGCATTGAGTATTGATTCAATATTAAGAACTTCTTAACAGTCAGAGCTTTCCTAAAATGGAGTGGCTGCTTTCTAAGGTAATGGGTATCTAATCACCGGATCTGTTAGAAGGTGTTGTGATCAGTGGGAAGCAAGAGTGGGTGACTCATAATGTCCTTTCCATATCCATTGTTTAATTCTAATATAAGTGGTAAAATAAATACTTGAACTTAGAGTTTCTAATTCGTCCTGCAGAGCATTTCTCTTATATCATCCTGTCTCTTACTTGACCATAATCCCAAGGATTATGGTATAGAACTTTCTCCCAGCGTTCTGTACATGACTTATGGTGTGGCACTGATTGTGTATTCCCACACCCATTTTTCTTGTTCCATTCATTTCCCATCAGATTAGCTCAGGCCAAAGACTTAAGAGGCAACCTTGATTCTTCCATTGCCTCATTCCAACATCAGTTTCTAAGCAAATCCAATTTTTCTTACCTTGAAATTTTTTTCAAGGGAAGAAATTAGTCTCATGTCCATTTACTTCATTTCCTTTCTATTCAAACTGCCATCAGCTCTTACCAGAACTACTGATATGGACTAACACTCTGACAGGACTCCCTAGTCAATTCCTCTCCCATATAACCCACCTCCACAAGGAGCAAGAGTGACCTATCAGAAACAAATATGATCATCCTCTCCAACTCCCCTGGGTAATTAATCTTACAGTAAAAATTCAGTGTAAAAGTTCTGCATGAACTGGCTCATCCCTTCCTCATCAGCCTCCTCCCATGTTGCTCTCCTACTTGGTCACTCTTCTTTAGCCACATTGGCCTCCTTTCAGTTCTCCTAATCCTTGCCTATCTCTTGGTCATTGCATTTTCTCTTTCCTCTATGTCTAGAACATTCACTGCTCCCCCCTCCTTCCAGCACCCCCTTCTTTTTGCTTGACTTAATCATTCTCATCCTTGAGGTCTCAGCTCACTCTAGACTTAGTGAAATTCCTTTTTTACTTATAGATTTTTATCTTTTAACCAAGATATTGATGGCCTGTTGAACATTTGCCACTTTTATATCTAATTCAGCAGTCATGCTAAAATTTCTTTGCAAAAGTGCCATAAATAGCCTAGATCTTTTTTCCAACTTTACTGAGATATTATTGATATCTTCTGAGATATTATTTATCTCTTCTGAGAGGCCTTTCCCTGATCACCTATCTACCATAACCTCCCCCAGTTACTCTAGTTCGCCAGCTTGTTTATTTCCTTCATAAGGAAATTTGTGTATTTGTTAATTTGTTCATTCGACTAATTTTCTCTTAACCATTTGAATGTGAACTTTAGGAAAACAATAATCTTGTGTTTCTCATTTAATTATAGATTTAGTAAAGTGCCTGGCATATAATAAGCACAATATGCACATATATAGTGTCACAGGTCATTTTATGAACTTAATTTTGTAGTCCATCTCTGGCTTTTAACTCTCTATTGTGACCTATTTCTGAAGCATTCTCTACTACCTTCTAATAGATAAAGCTTTTCCAAATGCAGCCTTGAATGTTTGTAGATTCATTTGGGCTGGTTAAGAGAATAGAGAACAAGAGATAAAGAAAAGGCACTTGGCTGGTAATAACCATACATCTAAAATATTAGTCATTTTAAAGATCTCGGATGCATAGGAGCCCCCATCTGTATTTTATTTTCAGTATTCTTTCTAACCTGATTGATTTCACCCTTGCTGCTTAATTTTCATCATTATCATTACTTGTCGTCTTTGGACAGAGAATGGTATCAGCACAGCAGTTTGTACAAGCTGCTGTCTACTGTCAAATTCATTAATGTTCTTATTACAGGCATATAAAATCTTTGTCCTCCGCTGAGCTATCAGAGGGCTGCTATCTGTCAACATGTCATCCAGAACAAAGTGACAAAGTCTTCATTCTTGTCTTGCAACTTGAAAAGCCATTTAATATTGAACAATCCACTCAGCCTGTATGCTGTGTTTAAAATCTTATTCTTGGGGCGCCTGGGTGGCTCAGTCGTTGAGCGTCTGCCTTCGGCTCAGGGCGTGATCCCAGAATCCTGGGATCGAGCCCCACATTGGGCTCTTCCGCTGGGAGCCTGCTTCTTCCTCTCCCACTCCCCCTGCTTGTGTTCCCTCTCTCGCTGGCTGTCTCTCTGTCAAAATAAATAAATAAAATCTTTAAAAAAAAATCTTATTCTTTAACTCCATTTTTTTCATGTAACCCCTTCTGTGCCTCTAGATATATGGAAACCTCAGTATGTTCTCCAACGATGAGACTCAGAGGGAATGAATGCCAATCAGTCCTTCCCTTGATTTGCTTAAGCATTCCTCTGGAGATTTTGATTTACTAATAATTTTCATAATTATACATAGATAATGCAAATGCAAACTTCAGTCCAGTCCCTGTGCAAATAATTTAACACTGCATTTTACTGGCTTATTATTTAATAAAGTTTCACTGTATTTTTATAGGCAGACTTGGGAGAAATACACATTCTAAATATCAGCCTTCACAATTCTTTGACTTTTTTAAAAAAGAAATGCCTCTCCATTTACATTGACGTGGATGGAACTGGAGGGTATTACGCTAAGTGAAATAAGTCAGAGAAAAGACAGTTATCATATGGTTTCACTCATATGTGGAATATAAGAAATAGCACAGAGGATCACAGGGGAAGGGAGGGAAAACTGAATGGGAAGAAATCAGAGAGGGAGACAAACCATGAGAGACTCTTGACTCTGGGTAACAAACTGAGGGTTGCAGAAGGGGAGCTTGGTGGGGGCATGGGTTAACTGGGTGATGGGCATTAAAGAGGGCACATGATGTCATGAGCACTGGGCGTTGTATGCAGCTGATGAATCATTGAACACTACATCTGAAACTAATGATGTACTATATGTTGGCTAATTGAATTTAAATAAAAAAAAGAAATGTCTCTCATATCTGAGCAACCACCTGATATAAGGAAATCTTGAGATCTTTAATCTTGTCAAGGAGTGAATTGTTTTATTTTGTGGGAATTTTCAGTTTGTTGAGTATTAGTTTTTTTGTGTATGTTTTAACTTTTAATATTAACTTAATAATAACAAATTACAAAACATACTAAATTTTTGTGAAATAAAGTATACTGGATATAAATTGATGTTTATTTGTGATTTGCAATCATTATTAACATTAATTCTTGACCTTTTTAAAATAATACAATAATGCTCTCAGGAACTACTGAGGAATTTAGGGCTATTTGCCTTAATACTAAATGGATAATCAGGGTGTCTTTAAGTTTCTTTGTCTGACTTTTGTAATTTCTTCACGTTCATTATTGTTAAGTTGCATCCTCCATTGCTATCTTTATGATTTTTAGTTGCATTCTTCTTCTCCCTATTATTTAGCTGCTTCTCTCTTATAAGAGCTTAGAGAGGAGTCAAACTAAATGTACAGAGGTAGCTGAGGCAGAGCTCCAGAGCCTCAACTAAAGTGTTAGTGCATAAACTCTGGTAGGGTGGTTGTGAGGATAAGTGAAATCTAAACGTGAAGTGCTCAGCCCACTGAGGGTGCTCAGTAACTGTGGGGTTCTTCTTTCCTCACCCCATCTCTGCTTACTTGACCTGTTTTACATCAAGTCCAGATCTCTCCTATTCTGAGCTCTTAGTGAGGTCACTGACCAAAAAGAGAGGCTTTTTCCTCAGATGTGGTAAGAATGATCTCCATCAAGGCATCAGAAGATGTTGACAAATATGTCAACATTAAAGTGTGATGTGCTTGAAGACAGGGAGTAGTGTGTTATGGAAACCCAAAGGAGCACCTGAACCAGACTCCACAATTGAGGGGGGTGTGTGTTTGTGCACATGCGCGTGTGTGTCTTGTTCAGATGCATGACTCTTGACCTGAATCCTAAAGAAGGAGTAAGAGTTATCTAGGTTAAAGACAGCTGGAAGATTATAGAAAAGACTTCATTTTAGGTTTAAAGTAGGCTTAGGAAGTTCTTAAATTGAACACATGATCTTTTGATACACTTTATATTTTGTTTGGCTGTTTAGATCTTGCTATTGCCTTTTAAATTTTCTTTCCTTGTGTTTTACCTTTGCTTATTTTATTTTAGTAATATTCCTTTAGAAAATGCTAGACTTTCTTAGCTGTG
This sequence comes from Ursus arctos, assembly GCF_023065955.2. NCBI lineage: Eukaryota > Metazoa > Chordata > Mammalia > Carnivora > Ursidae > Ursus > Ursus arctos. Next base: position 65,418,495 of record NW_026623111.1, on the reverse strand, counting down.
CAGGAAAAAAAATTAAATTAAAAAATAAAGGAAATTAATCCACTTTCAGGCCTCTCATGAGAGCCTCTCATGAGGCAGGAGAAAAACTCATGAAACATGTGGGCAGCCCTAATTTAGAGTCCATTTCTACATCTGTAAAGTGGAACAACATAGCTAGCAAGGAATAAGAGGTTAAGCTCTGTAGACAGATTGCTCTGGTTTTTCTCCTAGCAGTGTGATTAGCTTTGTGATCATGAACACATTAACATCTGTTTTTCTCAGTTCCCTTATCTGTGAAATGGGGGGGGGGCTATTTTATAGGATTTATTGTAAGGAGGAGTTGATATTTGTAAATATTTGTCTAGCACTCAAAAAATAAAAGCAGTAAAAATTATTAGACATTATTATTTTCAGTAATATGACCTTAAAAAAACCCAGCTACTGTGTGTAAAGAACATAGCTCAGTGCCCAGCACATAATGGTAACTGTCTTTTTCCTCTTTCCATTCCTTCACTTTCTCTTCCACTTTCTCATTATTATCATTCCTTTTCAAATGGATATTTTCAGCCAATATCTAAAAGAACCAAAGCATGGCTCAGCATTATAGTTTAGTGCTGAATTGCTCTCTGATTCTTTGTTGAATTTCTCCCTTTCCTTCCCAACCAACTACAAATAACTTGAGGCTAGGAACCATGTTTAATACCTATAGTATACAGTGCTGAGAGTATATCAGATGGTCTGTAAATATGTGTTGAGTGGATTAACAAATAGTTGGTAGTAAACAAATACTCTTCATTGTTTACAAATAGGAAAATAACCTATCACTAATGAAAGTCTTGTGATTTTTTATATGCTGAGTAGTCATCCAAGAGTTAAGAGTGCTTCAGGACCTGCTGGAAGGTTTCCAGGTTGATAGCTTTAGTTTTTATCTACACCTGTTAGAAACATTGGTCCTGTCTTTAAAATGAAATGTTTTCATCACTCCTAATATTCTTCCTTAAAACATAGATATTTACCTTCTTCACTTTAGTCTTTATTATGCACTCAGAAAATAAGGTTTTCGAAAACATTGTAATTTTATCTATAATGTGCATGTTTCAGTGAGTTCTTATTTTGTGGATTAGTAAACTTGGTGTTGTTATCACTAAATTTAAGTAATTTATAGTTTTTTCTCTCAGATGACTGTCCCTCTTTAATACCACTCATCTAACTTTCTTCTTGTAAAGTGCAATTCTGTCAAAGTCTTCTGGAAGTATTTCACACATTCATCTGCATAGTCCTACATTGAATTAAGTCAGTATCAATTATTCCTACTTCTGATTTCCATATGAAAAGCAGAATGGATGATTGACATGGACAAACCTATAGAGTTAGGGGCTGAACGTCTCCTTGTTCTTCATCCTTATTCTTTACCAGATTTCTGAACTCAAAAGACTTTGTGCTTTGATGCTTTCCATTTTCATTATTTCCAGGTAACTATTCTGATTCAACTCGGTTTGGTAGTTGGTTTTCCTTTCCACCAGCTTCTCAGGTGTTGATAGGTTGGAAATGATTGCTTCCAGGTGTTTCAGGTATCAAATCCCTCAGATCTTGCTCAGTGATTGCCCATATAGTTGCCGCAGTGTAATTGCCCAGGTCCAGTCATTGCTTCTACTCGTCCTGATCCTAATCACCCTTTTGTTTTCTTGGCTCTCAGTTTTGGCTTCGTGATGTTTTTTATTCTTAAAATCTGCTCTTGAAGACCTATTTAGACTCTCCTCTCTGCTTTGGATTTGGATTCCTTTATGTCTTCCATTTGGCTCTTGACTGCACATTTCGGATTTTGATTGCCTGCAACTTTAAGTGAAAGACACACACCCCCAGTTCTGCTCAGAGAAGCCCTCTAGCATAGTCCACCACTGATTATCTTCCACCCATAAGAGGAGGATTTATACATGTTTGTTGTTCTTCTTAGTTGAGTTTCTATGCAGTTAAGTCATAGTCATAACCCTTTGAGACATAGCTGAAAAATTTATCATAACTTCTTTTCTAAATTTTGCTTTTCCACACAAGCTAAAAATTATGGCCAAATAAGCAAATAATTTAAGTGCTTCAATGAATTAATAAAATCAGGTAAATCAGTAGAAAGATAATAATATTTGTTCTGTGAAATTACAGTGATAAAACAGTTGGTGCCTTACTGATAAAAAAAAAAACCTTTCAGTTAAAATCTAATCATGTGGTCAGATAGTCATAAGCATATGTAAGTGAGCTCATAATTTAATAATACAACATTTTCAGGGATATCTTACCAATAGCTGATTGAGATAATTTTAGTATTCACATGTTTTTAATTGGTTTTTAATTTTGATAGGGGAGCACTTAATATTTCTATGGAATTTATTGCAACATACAGAATGATAAATAGTTCAAATATAGGGGGACATTTTCTAAAACAATATTTATTTTTATCGACAAAAACAGTTGAAGGACTTTGAAGAAATTGAAGATCTATGAAGCTGTATTCTAAGATTTTTTTTCCAATAACATTAGAACACAGTTTTTTTGTACCCATTGAAGTAGCATTGTGTCTTTTATATATACATAATGTATAGACAGATAATAGGATTTTTTCCCTATTTAAGCTAATTCACATCAGATACTAATTTCAGATGCTAGCATTTTGTGACTCACTTAACCTATCCAAGGAAAACATAAACTATATGCTAATACAGATGTTTGGAGGGGAAAATGTATTTTTTTCTGAGAAGAAGAAAGTGACATCCATTGAGATTTAAATGACACCATGTGACAATAGATGCTACAATTAAAAGTCATTATGGACTTCGTAGTAACAAATTGTCATCAAAAGACACTCTTAGGAAAACATTAACAAAGCAGTATGTGGATGAGTGACTTGATCTATGGGGTGAAGAGGTGGGGAGAGGGTAGGTAAGAAGAGTCGCAGTCCCTTACTCAGAAAGCTAGGAAGAATAGCTTGAAATAGCTGGTTCACACATAGGTGACAGGCATCTTTTATTTGTTATTTGTTATTTTTTTAAAGATTTATTTATTTGAGAGAGAGTGAGAGTGAGAGGAAGGGCAGAGGGGGAGGAAGAGGGAGAGAATACCAAGCAGAGTCCCTAATGAGTGGGGAGCCTGATGCGGGGCTAGATCCCACAACCCTGAGATCAAGACCTGAGCCAAAATCAAGAGTCAGATGCTCATTATCCCCTCCAGCAAATGTTGAGGAATCGTTCTTTTTTATGGCTGAGTAATACTCCATTGTATATATGGACCACATCTTCTTAATCCAGTCATCTGTTGAAGGGCATCTCGGCTCCTTCCATGATTTAGCTATCGTGGACAATGCTGCTATGAACATTGGGGTGCATATGGCCCTTCTCTTCACTACGTCTGTATCTTTGGGTAAATACCTAGTAGTGCAATGGCTGGATCATAGGGTAGCTCAATTTTTAACTTTTTAAGGGACCTCCACACTGTTTTCCAAAGTGGCTGTACCAACTTGCATTCCCACCAACAATGTAGGAGGGATCCCCTTTCTCCACATCCTCTCCAACATTTGTTGTTTCCTGCCTTGTGAATTTTTGCCATTTTAACTGGCGTAAGGTGGTATCTCAGTGTGATTTTGATTTGAATTTCCCTAATGGCTAATGATTTTGAACATTTTTTCATGTGTCTGTTAGTCATTTGTATGTCTTCATTGGAAAAGTGTCTGTTCATATCTTCTGCCCATTTTTTGATTTGTTTATTTGTTTCTTGTGTATTGAGTTTGAGAAGCTCTTTGTAGATCTTGGATACATCTTTTATCTGTAGTGTCATTCGCAAATATCTTCTCCCATTCCGTGGGCTGCCTCTTAGGTTTTTTAACTATTTCCTTGTCTGTGCAGAAGCTTTTTATCTTGATAAAGTCCCACAAGTTCATTTTTTCCTTTGTTTCTCTTGCCTTTGGAGATGTGTCATGAAAAAAGTTGCTGTGGCCGATGTCAAAGAGGTTACAGCCTATGTTCTCCTCTAGAATTTTGATGGATTCCTGTCTCACATCGAGGTCTTTCGTCCATTTGGAGTTTATCTTTGTGTATGGTGTGAGAGAGTGGTCAAGTTTCATTCTTTTGCATGTAGCTGTCCAATTTTCCCGGCACCATTTATTGAAGAGACTGTCTTTTTTCCACTGGGTGTTTTTTCCCGCTTTGTCAAAGATTAGTTGCCCAAAGATCCGAGAGTCCATTTCTGGGTTCTCTATTCTGTTCCATTGGTCTATGTGTCTGTTTTTGTGCCAGTACCATGCTGTCTTTGTGATCACAGCTTTATACTACAGCTTGAAATCTGGCAATGTGATGCCCCCAGCTTTCTTTTTCCTTTTCAACACTTCCTTGGCGATACGGGGCCTTTTTTGGTTCCACACAAATTTAAGGGCTGTTTGTTCCAGTTCTTTGAAAACTGTCATTGGTATTTTGATCGGGATGGCATTGAAAGTGTAGATTGCTCTGGGTAGCATAGACATTTTAACTATGTTAATTCTTCCGATCCATGAGCATGGAATATTTTTCCATCTTTTTGTGTCTTCTTCAATGTCTTTCAAGAGTGATTTGTAGTTTCTAGAATATAGGTCCTTTACATCTCTGGTTAAGTTAACCCGAGATAACATATGATTTTTGGTGCTATTGTAAATGGAATGGATTCCCTAATTTCTCTTTCTTCAGTCTCATTGTTCGTGTATAGAAATGCAACTGATTTCTGAGCATTGATTTTGTATCCTGCCACATTACTGAATTGCTCTATAACTTCTAGTAGTTTGGGAGTGGATTCTTTTGGGTTTTCCATATACAGTATCATGTCATCTGCGAAGAGAGACAGTTTGACTTCTTCTTTGCTAATTTGGATACCTTTTATCCCTTTTTGTTGTCTGATTGCTGTTGCATAATACTATGTTGAATAATACTATGTTGAATAATAATGGCAAGAGTGGGCATCCTTGTCGTGTTCCTGATCTTAAGGGAAAGGCTTCCAGCTTTTCCCCATTGAGAATGATATTTGCTGTAGGCTTTTCATAGATGGTTTTTATGAGATTGAGGAATGTACTCTCTATCCCTACACTCTGAAGGGTTTTAATCAGGAAAGGATGCTGTATTTTGTTAATTGCTTTTTCTGCATCTATTGAGAGGATCATATCTGGAGGAGATAATGCTAGGTGAAATGTCAGACAGAGAAAGACAATTATCATATGGTTTCACTCATTTATGGAACATAAGAAGTAGGAAGATCGGTAGGAGAAGAAAGGGAAGAAGAAAGGGGGGATAAACAGAAGGGGGAAGGAACTATGAGAGACTATGGACTCTGGGAAACAATCTGAGGGCTTTGGGGGGGGGAGAAATGGGATATCTGGTGATGGGTATTAAGGAGGGCACGTATTGCATGGTGCCCTGCAAGTAATAAATTGTGGAACTTTAAAAAAATAAATTAATTAAAAAAAAAAAAAGAGTCAGATGCTCAACCAACTGAGTCACCCAGACAATTCAGGCATCTTTTATTAAAGGAAATCAAGTTCTATCTTCTGCAGTACTAGAGGTAGAAGTGCTGTCATTTTAGGGGAGCCTGGATGACTCAGTCGGTTAAGTGTCCAAGTCTTGATTTCAGCTCAGGTCGTGATCTCAGGGTTGTAAGATGGAGCTCAGCATGGGGTTCTGTGCTGGGTGTGGAGCCTGCTTGGGATTCTCTCTTTCCCTCTGCCCCTCCCCTCCCTAAAAAAAAAAAAAAGGAAGTACTGTCATTTTACTTTTTAGTTAGGAACATGTAAACTATACTCACTTGAATTCATTTTGCTTTTACTGTCTTTGAATTCATACAAAATACTTGAAAAGTATTTAGGAGTATGATTAATGGTAGATAGTTTTATAGCTGTAAATTTAAATGATGTACAAAAGCCAACATAATTGATTGAAAAAATAAAAATTTTAGTCAATCAGTACCCTCGAGTGGCTATGGTTTTGGAGATGTGGTAGGGTAGTTTTTAAGTACCAGTTAACTGAATAGATGGGATAATATGACCAGATTCCATCAGGTGGGCATAATTTCACAGTTTTTCTTTGGAACTAGTTTCCTGGCTTCAAGTCTGGAGGGAGTTGACTAAAAGAAGACAGCTTTGCTTAAGTTTAATGCTGAGGACATGCCTGGTACTTTGAGATTTTCTTGGTATCAATGCATTGTATTGATTTCTATTCTTATTATGGTGTCTTATATTAATAAAAATATTCATCGTCATTGAGAATGAAGTGCTCAAATGTGTCACTCTTAGTGTATCCATAAAGATACAATTTATCCTCTTGTTCACCAGATGCCTAAGTATTGTTTGTGAAACCACATATCTTAGCAGTGTTGAAGTATGACTACTTTTTCTTGGATCTTCTTTAGTTTCTTCATCTGCCAAAATTCTTCTGCCAAGGAAACACTATAACAATCAGTCTTTTTGCCAGTAAGTTTTGGTTATTTTGGTTCCATACAATTTCATAAGACTTACTGTTTAACTACTGTGTATGTATCTATTATTTAATAGCAACAATGATTGTTATAGATTCTTGTTATCCAGTATAAGAAAGAGAGCCTAAGGTAAATAATTCTTTTTGTTATCTTGGCTTTTTATTCTTAACCATTTTTGCCTCAGAGACCACTTGGACCATTTGGATGAAATCCTGAATTCCCTCTTTAGAAAAATATATATGACTTGTGCATGCAGAATTTGAAAAATAGTTTCCAAAGGTTGGTAGACCATTATAAATCCAGTCATGGCTCAGTGGACTTCAGTTTAGGAACTCCTGCTCAGTAGGTTTGAGGCTCCACTTATATCTCCTCTGCACCCACTACTCCAAGTTCACAGTTTCTTCCTCTAAGTTCCTGTGAACTCTCTGCAGAAGAGTGCTCAACCCATGTGTTAACATTCACTTCTCAACCAATGGTGAATGAAGGTTGATGGATAAATACCCCAGTTTCCTTACCCATCAGGTAGGACAACTTGGAAGCATTTTTATACAATCTTCCAGAGGTTCCCTAGCAGCAAATGGGGCATGTGGCATGACTAATAAGAAGTTGAACTTATGTGGCATCACTTTTGTTGCATTCTTTTTGTTACAACCAGTTACTAATTTGGTCCGGGTTTGATGGGAATCATGTCAGAAAATTTGCATACTTATTTTAAAACTTCCACATAAACTAAGACAGTTATTGCACAAGTAGGAGGATTTGGTTCTTAACAAAGAACATTCTCCTTGCTAAAGCTTTAGTAAAATGATATGAAAATTTACAAATTTTGCTATTTTATCATTCTACCAGCTTGATAATTTTTATTTGCATAGGTGTAGCTATAAATCACTGAGAAATGATATATCAAATTCATTTTTGTTAACTTAATCTAATTTAGAATGCATGGAGAGAGTGCATTATTTAAATAAATATTTCAGTAAATTATTTTTTAATGGGAATAATAGAGTGAGTTTACTTATATAGGATTTTCTTGAAGCTAATCATACATGTAATTACAACATCAGTTGTAATTTGGTACTTTAGTAAGTTTAAGTCTGGTCTTGAATTTTAAGTTTAAATTAGAGAGGGAAAACAAGAAGGAAATATGGGACTTTTTTTTACGATGGATAATAGATAACATACAGAGGTCTTGTGTATTTAGCAGTAGTAAGTTCATGTCAACAGAAGCTGAGAGAATTGCTTTCACTTTTGGTAGGAAAATAAAAGGATAAATCATAGTATCATGTAGTATCTGAGCTGAAATAGGACCTAAAAGTTCTTTTAGTTCAAACTTTCAACCTTTTTTTGGAGTCTTGAGAGATTATGTATGTAGACTTTTAATATACATACTCTAGGTGCAGAAATTTTGCAGTTTTCTTGTCTATAATGATCAAAATAGCTAAATAAAGTAAAACTATAGAAAGAGTAAAATGATCAGTGGTTGTCAAGGGTTCAGAGGGAGGAATGAAGGATGAATAATGAAGCACAGGGGATTTTTAGGACAGTGAAATTATTCTGTACAATAGTATAGTTGTGAATATGAGATATTACACATCTGCCTAAATCCGTAAAAGTATATAGCACGAAGAATTAACTTTAATGTGTACTACTATGGACTACATTGTGTCCGTCCCTCTCAAGTTCATATGTTGAGGCCCAAGCCACCAATGTACCTACATTTAGAGAGAGAGCCTTTAGGACATAATTAAGGTAAAATGGGGTCACAAGGGTGGTGCCATATTTTAGTAGAATTGGTGGCACTGTAAGAAGAGGAAAAGAGGGAGATCTCTCTGTGTACACACCAAGGAGAACCATGTGAGGGCACAGCAAGTTGATGGCCATTTGCCAGACAGGGAGTGAGCTCTCATGAGAACCTGAACTTGCAAGAACCTTGATCTTTGACCTTCTAGTGTCCAAAACTGTGAGAAAATAAATATTTATTGTTTGAGCCACACAGTCTATGGTATTTTGTTATGGCAGCCCTAGGAGACCAATACAGGATTTGGTACAAGAAGTAGACTGCTGCTATAGCAAATACCTAAGAATATGGAGGCAGCATTGAAACTGGGTAGTGGGTAGGAGCTGGAAGAGTTTTGAGGGGCATGGTAGAAAAAGCCTAGAATGTCATGACGGGAGCGTTGGTAGAAAGGTATGGAAGTTAAATGGTGAGAGCTTAAGAAAAAGAGGAGCGCTAGAGAGAAAGCCTTTACTATCTTAGGAAATACATACATCATCATGAACAGAATGTTTGCAGGAATATGAATGTTAAAGGCCACTCTGGTGGAATGAGGAACATATCATTGGAAACTGGAGGAAAGGTAGTACTCGTTAAAGAATGGCAAAGAACTTGCCTGAATTGTGTTGTTTTAGTATTTAGTTGAGATTTTTTTCTTTTTTGTTTTAATTCAATTTTTTATTTAAGTTCTAGTTAATTAACATATGTGGCAAAATTGGTTCCAGGTGTAGAATTTAGTGGTTCATCACTTACATATAACATCCAGTGCTCATCACAACAAGTGCCCTCCTTAATACCCATCACCCATTTAGCCCATCCCCTGCCCATGTCCCTCCATCAACCCTCAGTTTGTTCTCTGTAGTTAAGAGTTCCTTATAGTTGAGGAGATTTCTTTCTTTTAATTTTATTTTATTTGAGAGAGAGCGAAAGAGCATGTGCAAGCAGGGGGAGGAACAGAGGGGTAGAGTGGGGGACAAGCAGACCCTGTGCTGAGTGTAGAGCCCAATGTGGTGCTTGATCCCAGGATCCTGAGAACATGACCTGAGTCCAAACCAAGAGTCAGACACTTAACTGACTGAGGCACCAGGCACCCCGCTAGCTGAGGAAATTTCTAAGCAAAGTGTTGAAGGAGTGGCTTGGTTTCTCCTTTATCGCTTACAGAAAAATTTGAGAGGAGAGAAAGAATATTGAAGGAATTATTAAACAAAAAGGAACCAGAGTTAGGAGATCTGGAAAATGCTCAGCCTATATCCCTATTGCAAAAAAAAAAAAAAAAAAAAAAAAAGAGAAAGTATACTCTGAAGAGAACACTGATGGTGTGGCTGAATAACCATTTGATAAGGAGATTAATATGGGTGTGAACCACAGATCTAATCATCTAGTCTTCTCCACAGAAGCCAGGAATAGAGATGGGACTATACCAACAGAGACACTGCCATTTTGGACTAAAGGAAATAGAATGGGAATAGAGCTAGTCAGCTGCCCTATTCTTTAAGATAAGGGAAGACTGACCCCAAAGATGATTCAGAGATCATCAGGGCTGCCTCCTTGGTATCAAAGGGTAGGGCTACCACTGCCTTGAGCCTTGGGGATATTTTATTTTATTTTATTTTATTTTATTTTATTTTATTTTATTTAGAAGGTTAGGGGATCTTAGGAAAGAATGCAGACCCTGACAAGAACACCTAACTATATTACAAATGTATGATATAAACTCACTAAAGAAGATGGGAAAAAGGGGCTGACCTAAGTATCTTTGGAGATGAGGGAAGTCTGTAAGACTGAAGACAAAGAAACAGTACATAGCATGGTACTGAAGTTGATGAAGTTGTTTCCCACAGGAGTACAGATTAAAAATTCTGATACTGATATCCATGTATACTGGATTAGAACAATTAAGTAAATAGATGGCAGATGGCAGAGCCAAGTTTCTCACTATTGGAGCAGGAGTTTGCAGATAAGCAAGAGGAAGAAGTGAGAAGAATCCACGTGCAAATGGATTAGAGTTGGAAATATCAGTTGAACTTATTTTTCACTTAATATAGATATAGATGGGTACATATAGAAATACTTACAGATTTGTGTATATACATGAGTTAGTACAAAAACATATTTTTGCTATGTCAGATGAGATGGCCTTAAAGAAATGACATTACAGGAGCAAGGAACACATCTAGTACCTAGATCTTGGTTTGTAATACTATTCTCTGGTGAAAGAGGTAAAGGTTTCTTGGAGAAATAACTGATTCTATGATTGCAACAAGAGATATAAGAGATGAGCCTAGAGCAACTTGTAGTGTCAGTAGGGAAGCATTCAAAAGAATAAAAAAGAAAGAAGGAAGGAAAAGAAAAAGGGAGAGAGAGCGAGAAAGAAAGAAAAAGAAATGTACTGTATGGTGACTAACATAATATAATAAAAAAACATTAAAATTAAAAAAAAGAAAAAAGAAAGAAGGAAAGAAAGAAAGAAAGAGAAAGAAAGAAAGAAAAAAAGAAAGAAAAAGGAGAAAGAAGGAGGGAAAGAAGGAAAGAAGGGAAAAAAGACCCTACACATTGACCGGGGTATATCAAAGTTGCCCAAGAACCAACTGAAAGAATGCCTGAGGGCCAAAGCTGGAACAATTTGAGCAACAAAACAAATGATGTAGTATTGGATTATAACCTGAAGTATAAAATAAATACCCATGTGCTTTTGCTGATATAAATAAAAGATTCAATAAATTAATAAATGAAAAAGAAGAGAGAAATCTCTGAACAATGAAAGATTCCAAATAAACTATAGATACTCAACCCTCAGGAAGGGGGATCAAAATTTCCCACTCCTCGGGTTTAGCTGCACATAGTGACTTACTTCCAAAAGTATATACTAGGAAAAGGCAGGGAAAGAGTAACTTTACAGTGGAAAAACCTGACAAACACAACCTTAACCAGGTGACCAAGGCTGATATCAATAACCATAAATCATGTTGTTAACATGTACCCTTGATATAATATGATAACGGCACTTTATCTCTGTGGTCTTCTTTTGAATAACCCTTAAGGCAAGACTACCACTCTGATTTTATTGAGATATGTAACCTTATATTAATTTAAGGTATACAATATAATGATTATATATATATATTCATATATAATGATTTAATATGTATGTATTCTATATGCATATGTATGTACCTATGATTTTATACATGTGTGAAATATTATATATATATATATGGTTTAGTTAACATCTATGACCTCAGATAGTTACAAATATTTTTTCTTGGGATGAGAACTTTAAGATCTCCTAAATTCCTGTAACTCCAGTCTTACCTCAAGACAAACATGAGACAAATTCCAATAGCGAGACATCCTACAAAATACCTGACCAGTATTCTTCAAAAATGTCAAATCATCAAAAACAAGGAAAGTCTGAGAAAATGTCACAGCACAGCCAAGAGGAGCCTAAGGAGGCATGATGACTAAATGTAATGCGGTATCCTGAATGGGCTCCTGGAACACAAAAAAAGGACATTAGGTAACAACTAAGTAAACTATGGACTTTAATTAATAATATACTAATATTGGTTCACTAACTATAACAAATGTATCATCAGGTAAACCAGATAATTGATGGATTTCTTTTTCATTTTACACATTCTACACAGACTTAATATTAAACTAAAAAATCTGATGAAACCTGGACTGTTTAGTCAGATGTCATGTTTCCTAAATGATATGGTGATGAAGATATTTGCAAATATTTTGATGAATAAGTTTTTCTCTTTAACTCAGCTTTTTGGCATTGCAGAGTCATAGCTTTTGTATATTGTAGGAATTGTCCCTTTTCGGTTATCTCTTTCTGTCTAGATGGGTTCTCTTCTTTTCCCTTTCTGATATGCACAAAATTCTTTTATTAACCAAAATTCTGAGACTTTCCTCTAGTTCAGCCTCCGTTTCAAATATCCCCAAATTTCAATTCTGGCTAATCCTAACTGGGACAGATGCTCTCATTGGATAGGATGAATTAGGGTTGGGCACAGACCCTACAGTGCCCTTTCTCTCTGCCAGGAGATGAACAGAGAATCTCTGAACTCTCATTTGCTATACTCAGAACTGAGACCTTGTGATACTATTAACACCTTAAAAATGGTGTAACTTGGGAAGAAAACAAACAACCAAAACTAACTAGTGATGGCTTGAGGGAAAACTAAAGGGAAAATGTGGTTTTTATACTTGTTTCCATTCAAGCAGGGGAGATGCTGGACAAGTCTACTTACATTCTCTGTTCCTCAGGCTCCTAATCTGCTAAGTAGAGTCACCCATAAACATCACAGGTAATATTGTGAAATAATCTCTCAGCAGTTACATTATGGATGACACTTGTGAGATACTATTTATGAGAAAATAAAATAATTTAAGATAGTGTGCATGAGAATATTTGAGAAACGTCTGTAGTTCTGGAAGAGGAAAGCAGCATGTATTTTGTTAGGAGCCCCCTGATTTATGATTGATAGCAATACAGACATTCCACATCAGAAAGGAGACTTGCTGGACTTGATGACATTCTGTTAGGTTCCTTGGACAGGATTTGACAGTTTTGCAACATTAAAATGTGCTCATTTGCATCTTCCTTAGGAACATCTGGAGAGGGAAAAAAAGTGGCTTTGGAAAGCTGTTCAGCTCACAAAACACTGAGGCTGAGCAAACATTCCAGCTTTCCCTCGCTGGCCATCACTCACACCCAATGTATTTATTCTTTTTCTCCGACAAGAGAGCAACATTTGGAATAGCTCAAGCTGCTGAGTTAATCATCGAGACACCGTGGGGATGTTTTAAGCCATGGGCCTACCCTCCTCGTATGATTTGGAATCAACACAACCACCAAGCTGAGTAAGGCAAGTACTGCAGCTTGTCTGTTGCAGGGAAATCAGATTTGCTACCTTTCAAATGTCCCATCTCTGTTTAAAGCATCAATGCCAATGGCAGGAACTTACCAGTATTTCAATGAGTCATTGGGTTTAACTCAGCATTGACCCCAAAAGATTTTTACCTAACATGGGTGCGTGCTTTTTCTCTTTTATTGTGAAATTCTACTCTTTTTCCAAGTACACTGGGACTCAGAAGCTGGATTTTACCTTGTCGTTCTTGAGTTGTGGTAGAACCCTCTGAAGTCACTCTCTATAACCACAACTCCCTCCCTTTTTCTCAACACCTACCTCAGTGCTCTAAAACGAGTCACACATGGGGTGCCTGGATGACTTAGTTACTTGAGCGGCCGGCTCTTGATTTTGGCCCAGGTCATGATCTTAGGGTTCTGAGCCCCAGCATCAGGCTCCGCGCTCAGCAGGGAGTCTGCTTGAAGATTCTTTCTCTCCCTCTGGCCCTCCCCCCACTCATGTCCTCTCTCTCTAAAATAAATAAATAAATAAATAAATAACGCTATCTTAAAACAAAACAAAACAAAAAACCCCAAACCAGTCACACTTTACTACCAAAGAAATATACCTACCACGCCCTTCTTTTGGTGTTAGGTGAAGCTAGGTTCTGAGGTCTGACACTCGAGGGAATGCTTCCTTACCTTCTTTTTAGGAGACAAATGTGTATCTTTGCTCCATGGCAGCAGTTATAGAACTTAGTACATATTTATATTTAGCTAGAAAGTCAAATTCAAATATAAGGCATGAGTAGGCCTGTAAAACATTGCCCAGAACATGACTCAAAAGTCCTGAAAAACTGTCTAATTGGGGAAAATCAATAAGATGCTGATTGTCCTAGTTGGCTTGTGAGTTATTGGAACTCTTCCAAGAAGTTAAGAAATACGTTGATATCAAGATATGTCTAGAAAAATGTACTTCAGATGCTGTGCTTGAAGGGTTTGTAAATGTAACCCTTTCCATTTTAGCTTGTAAGACACAATTGTAGTAGTAGTAGTAGTAGTAGTAGTAATAATAATAATAATAATGATTGGGGCCTATAGCTTGGAAAAACTGCCATTTATCATGGTGAAGCCAATGGGAAAGTATTCATGGAAACTGATATCAAAAATTTTTAAAGTTCTCTATAGACTTCCAACAGCATAGCTGAAGTCAGAGTTTGGGGAGCTTTAGTTATCTTGGTAGTTGCTTTGGACTCATTTTATTCCATAACGGCCAAAGAGTCAATATGTATTTCTACCAACAGGTGATGGTCAGAAAAACCAAGATACCTGGAATGCCAATTGGAAAAAGATAATTTCTACCTTTTCTTACAAGGTAGCAATGATATCGTAAAGAGTTCTTTGAAGTGCTTTAGGAAAATCTCAAAAGCATTTTTCTTTTTTCCTGTTTCTCTGATGCTTTGTCTTAAATTTCTCCTATTGAAGCACTGTTGTTTAATACACTGGAATTAAAGTGTTAGAACAAATAATGCCCTGCCAGCTTTTTGCCATTAAAAAATGGTTTCCTTGTTTTGGTTCATCTCAGTTAACTGAAAAGTTCCTCACCTAATCATGTCCTCTTGTCATTGAAAGGCAGGAAAAGAACTAACACAGCAGAGAAGACTATTTTCAAAATCAATCCTTCATATTTAAAAGAGAGATCCATCCTTTCCAGGAGGTGCAAACATAGTCATTAGAACCGAGACCTCCATCTTCTCAAGTGCCCTTCCATTTTTTCATACTGAGAGGAGCTTTCAGGTGCCTGCTGGGCTAACTAAAATAGATGGCTTTTTTCCTTTAATGGGGTTCAGTTTGATTTTCTGTCATTGTGGTCAATGACACAAGACCTGTTCCACTGTCTGAATGCTAGAAGAACATCATTTTCCCGCACATCATTTGAGCTGCATTATTTCCACTCACCTGTCAGCTCAATGTCCTTTTTGGGGGGTATTCTTTGATCCTGGCCCTAACATTTCACAATTGCCCGAGAATGTAATATACTCGGGTCCACTGGATAAAGGTACTTCTCACTTCTGAAACTTTTCTGGACTGTAAAGGAAAACAGTGAGTCTTTGAGCTGTCTTTTCTGCTTTATGTTTGATCTCTGAAACAGGAAGGAACATCATTCTCTGCAACTTCCTTCCATTGCAGTTTGTTCAAGGCCTAGCTGTAAAATGGTGTAAAGGACCCCCATGTCCACACTGAATATTGGAATGGGTTGTTTATTCTTCCTTCTCAAAAGGAAAACTCTGCCCGACCCCCAGATCTCAGGCGCATACAACCATCCTAAAAATGATTCTTAAAATATCCTTGGTACCAGCTGTGTATTAGACTCAACTCTTGGGCTAACCAAGGCATATATATCAAGACAGCCTGTACTCTAAACAACTAAAATCACACTAAAAAAATCATGGCCTTTAAGTCACAGCATCCTGAGTCTTGAGCACTTAGCATGTACTAGGCATGGAGCTGAGTGCTTTACATTCTTTGATTCCATCAAACTCTAACAATAATGCTAGAAGCAGGCATGGTTTAACCCTGTTTTGCAGATGAGAAGACTAGACCCAGGGTGGGAACGTAACATTTTCCTAACGTCACCAGTAGTGGCAGAACCAGATTTTAAATCTCCAGAGCAAAAGCCCTGAATTCTGCCCTGTGCCATATCCCTTCCTCCTCTACCCATCCTGTAGATATTAATGAGACTATGTTGGAAGGAGAGAGAGTATAGTGTTTAGGTTTTGATGATTTTAGACCTCATGTTTGGTTTTATGAAGGAGTGAAGGAGAAGAGAGAATAGAGCAAGAACTGCATTCTCAAGAACCTCTAGAAAGCATGTGAAAATGTATTTCCCCCATAAAGGTCACTGAGCAAATGTTCAAATATTATCTGGGGCTATTTGACCTTGACTCCTGGAAGGAGAGAGGATTTCTTTACTAAGTCAGTCTTTGGTACTCTCAGTGTTGTGATAAAGTTTACAATCTTTGTGTCATGACAGTGTCAAGGGTGTGAGAACATCATCTCTGTGTGTCTCTCTCATATCTCTTTTGTGGGTGCACACTCCTGGTGGAGACGTGCAGCAGAGATATCTGCTCTTTAAATGGCTCTGAGTAATGTTGCCAAGAAGTACACTTACATTATTTAAAGACCTTTTAAAAGAGAACCCTCCCCCCTTTCTAGCACACTCTTGGCTGATAAACCCTATTGAACAATCTGCTGCTATATTTCTTGGAGACATTATTTAAAATCCTTTTAAAGTGCAGTTCTTCCTACTTCCCTACGATTGATACCTGTGAAGGGCTTAATAGTATCAGGGAGGGGGGTGAAAGGGAGGGGGAGAGGAGGATGACTGCTACTTAAAAGGATTTAAAAGAATGTTGCAGCCATATTTCATAACCGTGATGCCTAAAAGCCTATAGTAAGGGGGAAAAAAGGGCTGCTGCTGCTTTTTCTGGGCATTTAAAAAAAATGGAATAGATCCTTCTGAGTTTGCTTCACCTGCTAGAAGAACCATGGAGATTACTGACCAGTCCGTAGTAGTTTCACATTCAGAGTCCAGCGCTTATCTGGGGAAACTGGAGGAGACCTTAGACTTTTTTGAAGTAGGGATTGAAGTGCGCTGGATATAAGACAGTAGGGGCTCATGTAGACTTTTACATTTAGTTGTGTACATGTACATACCACACACACACACACACACACACACACTGTATATAGACACACATACAGTATACACACATGTATATATATAAACATACATATACTTGGCTTTCAGGTAGCTTAAACAAGTAATACATATAGCTGATATTTATTGAGCACTGTGTTCCAGGTACTCTTCCTAAACTTTATGTGCAGTTTCATTTAATACATCAGTACTATGATGTATATACTCTTATTGTTATCTTATTAAAAATGAGAAAACTGAGGCACTGAAAATGAGACCTGTGAATGATTCCCACCCAAACATCTGTGTAGTCATTCCAGGACCCAAGTTCTTAACCATTACACTTTTCTGAGTGCCCAACCATCCTCTTGTAAGGGTTGAAAAGTAGTCAATGTAGGAGTCTATAAATGAACTGTGATCCTCTTGCTGCCCACTCATGTTGTTGTTCTCTTTTTTGCCTTTATAACCTTTACAACTCAGCAACATCACTAAGGTCTACACACTGTTTTAAAGTATTGATAAGAGCTAATGATAGATTTTAGTTCTTTTCATAACAGATTTGGATTTTTATTTGCACGGTTGCTCTAAATTCCATCTAGCCTTCCAAAATTAAAAGATCTTAGGAAATCTAGAGCTTGAAAGGAATCTAGGAGTTATTTAGTCAAGTGACTGAATTTTGCACATGAAGATACTATGACCTAGAGAGACCACGTAATGTACCTAAAATGATACATTGGTAGCAAAGGCAATACTGGAATCTAGGTGTGTCATTTGCTACTCTAGCAAAATTTCCTCTCATTCCTGTTTCCATGCTTTATGGTATGCATCTTTGTCATGTCCTTCTACCTTGTCGCTGGGCTTTGCCATGTGACTTACTTTTGCCAACAAGGTACTAGCAGATGTGTTGCAAACAGAGCTATTAAAAGCACTTGCACCATGAGGCTTGCTTGCTCTTGTATCTCTGTTATTTCCATAGGAAGGAGAGGGTGAGTGAAACATAGAGTCAACCCTCTCCAGCTAAGCCCAGCCGAGATCATTCAACCCCTTGCTGACCCACACACTCATGAGAAATAAGTCATTGCTGTTTTAAGACACTGAATTATGGGTTGGCTTATTATGGAGCAATAGGTAAAATTAGATTGTTTTGTTTTTGTTGTTGAGGTTCCTAGAATGTTCCCTGAAATAAGCACAGGATCTTTAAATGAAGGAGACTCTATTTTTTTCCCCTCTAAAATGTTCTATACCAATACTCAGCTAAAGCAAAAAACCAAAATTGCTATTGAGATACATTGTCTTAGTATTTGGGTCTCAGCTCAAAAAGTACCCCCAAAAGGAGCTTTCCCTTGACAACTAATAAAAAAGTGTGTTCCATCTACCCAGTTACTCTAGCATATTACTCTGCTCATGTATCTGGATTGATTGATTGATTCATTCATTCATCTTATTTATTTATTTTATTTATTTATACCTACTTTTTTTTTATTTCCTTCACGAAAATTGAAATTCCATTAAACTAATCTTACCTGTCTTGCTCACCTGTATTCCTAGCACCTAGTACATAGTTGGCCCTCACTAAATGTTTCTGAAGGAAAAAAGTTATAAAGTATTTGCATTTTGCCTGTTGAACATTTTGGGGTCTGTGTTCTAAGAGCTGTTTAATGAGTAATGGGTCTAAGGAATTAGGGAAGGCTTTAGAGAGGAGGTCATATTGAGGAGGCCTAGAGAGATGATCGCTCACCAAGTTGAGGTGTGTGAGATAACACAGATGCAGTGGCACTCCAGCATAAGTGAAGACATGGAAGTATGAAAGTTCTCAATCTAACTGCAGCAGTCCATCTTGTCTAGAGCTTAGACGCATATATTCATAGTGGAATGGGAGAAGATGAGCCTAAAATACTTCTTGGTTCCTAATTGGAAAATAGCTTGAATACTGCCCTAAGGATTCCACACTCTTTTATATCATAAGGTTTTTAAGCAACAGTACATTTGGGAAGAGAATGCTGCTGGTAGTGTGAAAGGAGAAGGTGGTAGAAGAGAAGGTTGTAGGCAAGAGGTCATTTAGAAGACCATTGCCAATAGTCCAGATGAGAGAAGACAAATAATAGAACTAAGGTAGTGACAGCCGTGGAAACAAAGCAAGGGAAAGGCATTTAGAGACATTGAAAAGAGAAAATTGGTGCGTTTTGTTGACCAATTTGACAGAATAGGTATGGAAAGAAGACTAGTAATCTAGTTTATATGAACAAATGGAATGTGATACTAAGCTGGATAGAACAGGAAGAGAAACAAATTTAAAAGAAGATAATGGGTCTTGGATATGTTGGATTTGAGATGTTGGAGGTTTCACTTTGAAAACTTATTACATTCAAGGCTTATGTCTGGAATAATTCCTTCAAATATGGAATAAACATGAGCCTTCTGAAATGGTCATTCATAACCTTTATTTTTAAGCATCCTCCTATACCTCTGCACTACCCATAAATAAACATCATGGTAAAGTAAAGCACTCCCTCCCACCCCACCCCTCAATTTACAGTGTTAGACAAAATTGGCTGGTGGCAGGATTCAAGATATTTTGCATTTAAGTTTTTGACAGAGGATGGAGATGAAAAGAAATAATCTATTCCCTGGTTATTTTATCACTCAACATTACTGAGCCAAATCATGTATAGTCATGAGAAACGAGCTGATTGGTGATGAACACAAGATGTGAAGGAAAACTTGGGTATAATGTTGAGGGACCTCTGAGAAGAGACGGAAGGGTGTTGATATTTGCCGAAACTAGATGAGCTGAGCAGTGGAGTAAGGAACACATCTTCTGGGCCAGACAGCAAAAGGTCACAGCGAAAGGTCAGAGTTACCAAGTTGGTGTGGCATTCCTAGACCCAACTCTCTTGGAAATGAACTTGATATCTATCTATCTATCTATCTATCTATCTATCTATCATCTATCTATATCTATCTATGTAGATAGATATCTATCTATATCTGTATATCTAGATATAGAGATATCTAGATATACGAAATTCAAGCCATATGCATTCTAAAACTTTATTCTCAAAAACACCTTGAAATCCCTCTTGATACCCACACTATATATTCTAATCCTCACCATCAAGAAGTTCTTTGGAACTAAACTTTTTTTCAGACTCTGACCACTTCCAGTCTAAGTTGTATGTGCTCATTGAGCCTGTGAATATTTCTATCCTGGTTAGACTTAGGCTCTGTCTCTCCCTCACTAAGCTATAAGTTTCTTGAAGGCAAGGGCAGTACCTCAGGCATGTTTACATCAGGGTTTGTCACTCAGTAGGTCCTCAGTAAATGTCTGCTAAATTTAAGAACAAATGAATGTAGCCCCTTTTGATTGCTGTTTTTGCTTTTCATATGTGCAAAGGTTGTCATCAAATCATTTCTTTGACCTGACATCTCACACATCTTAGAATCTCATTCTTCTTCATGGAAAAGTAAAGACATGCTTCTGAACACAGTGCAGAATAGAGAAGGGCTGGTGAGAGGAAAGTTTTGGTATCAACAAATTTATTGTAAAAAAGACTGTATTAGTGGAAAATGCCATCATTTTGCTTTAGTCCCACAAAACTTGAAAGTCATCTCAGTATAAAAAATTGAAAAGTGCATGTAATGGGATGGACATTGCCATTAGAGTGGACATGCTTGAACTTCTATTGAGTGTAGCTTTCTCAGAATAACGTGAAGGGATTGGTTATGACAACAAATCAACTCCACTCTGTACTAACAGTGATTTATTTAGGCCTGCTCTCCATGCTAAGATGAGATCGTTAGAGGACAAATCCAATCTGAGCAAAATTGGCAAAGTTTCTTCTAAGTGATGGGAAATGAAAAGAATAGCCTAACCTTTATTTTCTTAGACCTTTGTTCATCATCTTCTTGTAACATAAGTTTTTGTAAAAAATACACTGAGAGTTTATCACATCCTGTAGTCTTGATAAAAAGGTAAGCTACAGTAAATGTTTTCACTAAATAGTAATTATATACACAATTCTTAAGACTTCATCTTCCTAAACATTCAGTTTACTATAATTTGAAAAAACAAGCTAATAATTACTGTTCATGTAATATTTATAAGGCAAGACTTTCCTTTTTTTAAA
Source organism: Ursus arctos (assembly GCF_023065955.2). Taxonomy (NCBI): domain Eukaryota; kingdom Metazoa; phylum Chordata; class Mammalia; order Carnivora; family Ursidae; genus Ursus; species Ursus arctos. The sequence goes on along the minus strand of NW_026623111.1, from coordinate 65,397,580 downwards.
ATAATTTTTATTTTGTTACTTTAGTCACCATACAGTACATCCCCAGTTTTTGATGCAATGTTCCATGATTCATTATTTGCGTATAACACCCAGTGCACCATGCAATATGTGCCCTCCTTAATACCCATCACCAGCCTATCCCAATCCTCCACCCCCCTCCCCTCTGAAGCCCTCAGTTTGTTTCCCAGAGTTCATAGTGTCTCATGGTTCATTCCCCCTTCTGTTTACCCCCCTTCATTCTTCCCTTCCTTCTCCTACAGATCTTCCTATTTCTTATGTTCCATAAATGAGTGAAACCATATGATAATTGTCTTTCTCTGCTAAGGCAAGACTTTCCTAATTGTTACTTACCGAGATACATTCAGAATTTGTGTTTAAGTATGGTTTTTATTAGTTAAAAATTAGAATTTATAATCATTGATGAACCTGTCTAAAATAAGTAGTCTTACAGATCAAGGTATTAATGTCTCCTTATGTATTTAGAGTTTTGATTATGAAATAGTTCTCTTTTCAAAATTAGATTATCTAAAATTATTTGTAAGTAGCCATTTTAGCTTAATTGTGGTATGTGCTTTCTACTGTAACTAACGATAGTTTTTTTTTTACAACAAGGTTAATAAAAGTGCAACCTTTCATATTTTAGAAATTTTACTAATAAAGGGCAGTCTTTCCTTCAAGTTCTTTGACTTTAATATTTGTCAGGCTCAGAAAATAATCTTCAGAAATGGAAGGGTTACTACCCAGTCATGCTCCATACAGTTGGTGACCTCAAAGGGCATCATGAAGTTTATTTTTACAGAACAGATACAGAAATTCCACTCAAAATATGACAGTTTCTATAGATTACTCTAAAGAAGTAAAGTTTTAAATGAGAATTATTTTCACTGGGGCTCTCTTACGTCATCATACACATTTTAGTAAGTGCTCCATACAACAACGTGTTTCCAGTAGTGCCACATGTGAGGAAGATCTCTGTCTGCTCTTTCTCCTTCTACCATGACACCATAGCCAGAGTGAGTCATAAGCTCAGGAAACGAAGAGGGATCTTTTTGCTTCTACTCTGTGATCTAGTGTCACTCCCTGGAGAGTGGGGAGGAGAGGGCACTGGCCATAACGTGCTTAGCTGGAATAGCTGAGAAAGGGCATAAGGAAGAACAATTCAAGGTGATACTGGAGTCAGTCTCCTGTGTTCTGTAAGCTGCTCGGCTCACCCCTGGAGCCTGCTGCATCATTTGGCAAGACTTCCCACTATGGGGTTTCTATGGGGAGAAGAGCCTGAACTTTTCAGATTTAAAGGCCCAGACTGCTGCATGATGGATTCTCCCCTAATATCATTAGCTGCACATGCTGCTAATTGTAGTGGCTGCTAATCCATCTGAGCAGCCAAAATGATATTAGCTTTCAATAGGATTTACATATATCCAGGCTTGTTTCTGCATCAGCTAGCAATTAAAGTTTAAACTGTTGAACATGCAGCTTGCTGTAGGCTAAGTAATATTTAATAGCATTAACAATGCATTTGCCTATTCGCCTCTGAATCTCTTTACAGGCTCATCAATTCGCCATCACCTTTGTGTGGCACAGCCGACGTTAGCAGCTCTTACCCTAACAGCTTCCAGAGGAGGGCACTGTCATAAGAGATGGAACAATAGAAATGCCAGCTGCACACATTAGCCGCATAATTGATGTTTCTGTTCCTAGCCCCCCCCCCCATTCACAAGCACATGCACACCCATACACACTTATCGGAGGAGGTGTATTAGCTTACCCTTTCAGGGCAGCTTTGAGAAACTGTAAATTAGCTTATTTAAACTAAAGTGTCTATAGAAGATGAATATTAACCGAAAGGTAGTTTCAGATCATTCCAAACTATGTGAGGAATCCAGCTCTTTCAAAGCTTGGTGTAAGCAGGATTAAACTCTCTTGATTGACTTGTTTAATAAACATTTATTTGTAGGAGATTGAGTGAAATCAGGCAAGAACATAAACTCCATGAGGGTAGTTTCTTTATCTGTCTTATTCATAGCTATTTCCTTAAGCATGTAGCACAATGACTAACACATATGAAGTGCTTAGTAAATACCTGTTGAAGTAATGATTGTATGATATAAGTGATGGATGATTCCAACTTCCTGATCCAAACCCCAAGCCCCTAATGCCTCCTCCCTTGCTCACTGTTTTATGCACGTCCATCACTCACCCACTCCTTGTTTCTAGACCATTCACTGGTGGTTAGACAAGTCAAGAGTGGGGAGGAAGGTATGACTTAAAAGACATTCTGCAAGCATTCTACAAGAAAGGTGTCTCTGTCAGGACCAGGCCATGGGCAGCTCAATACAATGAGATCTTTCTGGCCTATAAATCTTCCTGTCTGGGGATCATGTTGGTAGATGTCGAGTGGTTGTCACTGTGGTGCAACTTCAGGATGAGGAGTGTATTAGTTTCCCAGGCCTTCCAAAACACAGTACCAAAAACCAGTGGCCTAAACTGATAGAACTTCATTGTCTCGCGGTCCTGGAGGCTCAAAGACCAAAATCAAAGTGGGGACAGGGCCACACACTCTCAAGGATGGCTGTAGAGGAGAATCCTTTCTTGTTTCTTCTAGCTTCTGGTGTTTACCAGCCATCCTTGGCATTCCTTGGCTTGTAGATGCCTCTCTCTGGTCATGTGGCTGTCTTCTCCCTATACCTTCACATCGTCTTTCCTCTGTGAGTTTTCTGTCTCTGGATTCAAATTTCTCCTTTTTAGTGAAACACTAGTCATATTTGATTTGGGCCCACCCCAGTGACCTCATTTTAACTTGATTACCTCTGCAAAAGCCCTCTTTCCAAATAAGGTCATATTCTGAAGTACTGGGGGTTAGGACTTAAACATATCTTTTAAATAAATGATGCAACCCATGACAGAAGGCTCTGTACAGTCTGGAAGATGGTAATGGGATGCTCTCAGGCCTGTAAACTCCCTTCTTGGGGAGGTTTCCAGAATAATCCATATTCTCTGGGCATAGAGGTCAATAATAATTGAATTATTCTTATCATTTCTTGGACTCTGCCATCTTGTAATTCCCACTTCAAATGGCTTTTATTACATAATATTTTCCAACTATTTCTCTGATCATTCCTTGTAGTTTAGTAATTTCTCTTTCTCATCTGTCCCTTAAATGTGGCATTCTGTCTAAACTGTCAGTTGTCCCCTAGTCTTTTTCTATGTCTGGTCAATAGGCAACTGCTTTAAATTATACTTGCTCTTTGGTCCTACTACACAGGGATGATTGAGTCCACTTTATGTAAAATTGGTCTTGTGAGGCAGTCAGGCCAATTCATTCTAAGAGTTAGCTATTTTATTAGGAACAGTGATATCAAAGGTCATATTTTTTTACTATCTTATTTCAAAGTAATCTATTGTTTTGTCACTCACATAGAATAAGGGATAAAGGTAACCATAGTTCTTATTTAAATAGACATTGTCTATCTTGTTTGAAGTGCAAAATCTAAAAACATGCAGTACTCTTAGGCTGGGTTTATCTCTAGGCTACCGGGATGTATTGGTTTGAGATGAATGAAACACATTTGCCTTTTATAACTGATTTCTCCTTCATTGGAAATGATTTATTGTAATTGTTACATTTGGTAATTTTGATGGCTTGTAAGGTATTGAAGTCTCATCTTAAAAGAAAAAATGTCGGGGCACCAGGGTGGCGCAGCGGTTAAGCGCCTGCCTTCGGCTCAGGGCGTGATCCCGGTGTTGTGGGATCGAGCCCCACATCAGGCTCCTCTGTTATGAGCCTGCTTCTTCCTCTCCCACTCCTCCTGCTTGTGTTCCCTCTCTCGCTGGCTGTCTCTGTCAAATAAATAAATAAAATCTTTAAAAAAAAAAAAAAAGAAAAAAGAAAAAATGTCCCTCATAATGATATGGAGCAGGTCCCCATGATCTACTCTACATTCATAATTCAACTAAACAAAGAAATGTAGGAATAAAGATATTACTGATGCTTATTAATTAATTTTTTTAATTAAAAAATCTCTCATTTCTGTTGAGTTTTATTAGTTTCAGCTCGAGAAGAGCTCCATACAGGTGTCCTTAGCCAGAAGGGACAGGAACAGATGAATGGCTTTCTTCACACTTCTTGTTGGGTGAATCAGTCATGCTCCAGGGTCAGGTTAAGTTTGCCATTTTTGTACAAAATCACTTAATAAATTGATTGGCACCTTATCTTAGTGTCAATGTCACTCCACTTTTAGAGATGTCCAAACTGTTTAAATATCAAAAACAAACCACAGAGGACAACCTAGTGAGAAAGCACTTGTGCTAGCTGAAGATCAAAGGGAGAGAGCTGACCGCTGTATATATTTGATATTACCAGAGAAGAAGTACAGTGATTTAGGCAGTGCATGTGGTCAGAGCTTCTTGGCTGGGCTCAGTGAATAGTGAAAGCAGTTGGAGAATATGCCAGGACAAGCATCTACAGAAAATCGCAGTGATATGTTCTAAAGAAAACAAGATTTTCAGCATTAGGAAGGTGACTATTAGAATGTGACTTCATGTAAACTATTTTTCAGAAAATTAATGAACCCAATTCTGGACATGTTACAGGAAAAAAGGAATCCTTTGAAGTGGGCAAATGTTATAAACGAAAGCAAAATATCATCACATTCACAATATGATACTTTAAGCTGGCATAGACAGGAATTTTAAGAGAGCTATCAATAAATTGTCAGTCAATCCTGAAAAAAAAGATCCTTGGCCAGATTTTAATTTATGGATATTTTATTAACTTGGGCTCAGTGTCTGAGTTTTCTACACATGGTTGGTTACTGGATGTGTAATGTATTTGGTTATATAATTAATTGCATTTATGCTGGGGGAGATTTGGGTAAAACATTAAAAAGAAGCTGCATCTTCCTTTAACCTTGTATAGGTTATTCTTTTGAATGATTTTATCATAAACTATGGCGTATGCAGAGAAAAATTTCAGGACATGTAAGTCCATTCAGACTGAAAAGCAGGATTTAACTTTCAAAAGTTTTACAATTTGAGATTCTGTTTTTTTGCCTAACACTCATTGATAAGGCTGTGCACCCTCATTTTTCCTTCAAAGGGGTCACTTTAAAGAGAAGCCTAGCCCTAGCAGCAGAGATTGGATATGATGACTTCAGACCATGTTCCAACCTCACTTGTCTAGGAGGATGCTTGGGGCTGAGGTTAAGAGACATTAAAAGTCATAATGAAAGTAAACTGAGCGGCTGTTCCCAAGGTTATTATGTGTTTGGTTTGGACTTCTACCTCCCTGGATTCCTAGGATTCACTTACAAAATGGTAAGTGAATTTCATATTTCAAATATGAACACAACATCCAAAGAAAAGGATCTTTAACAGTAGTGTGACATTCGTTGTATTTTATAAAATCTCCAACAACAGAATCTGCATGCCTGCATACCACCCTTTAAGCCATCTGACTTTTAAAAAAGTGTTTAAAGACATTGATATTCTTCTCCAGATGGTATGAGCTATAAGGGCAGGGATTCTGTCTATCTGATTTACTCTAGCATCTAATGCAGTGTCCAGCATATAACAGGTGTTCAAAAACATGCATCAAGCATTTGTCACATGGATAATTATAATTTAAGATGGCTTTAAAGTTTAAACGAATGGATTTTTTCCCCTCAAACCTTTCCTTCTGCTCTTTCCTATCTTACTAAATGGTAACACTGAATGCCCGATTGCCCAGCAACCTGGGCATTGACCTTGATTCTTTTCTTTCCGTCATGCCTCATATTTAGCAAGCTCTGTGGTTGCTGTATTAGATCTGTCCTCTGCCCCACACCAGCATGCTGCTGGGCAAGCTTAAGTCACATCATTTCTTGCTTGGATCCGTGCAGTGGTTCCCCTTCCAGTTTCTCTACTTTAACTCTTGCCTTTCTTTAATCTGTTCTCTTCACATCTACCAGAATGGTCTAAACGCGCAAATGGATAATGATATTCTCTTGACCCCTCTAATGGCTTCTCACAGACTTCACAGAAAATCCCCTTCTTTTGCAGGGTCTTCAAGACCCATATGGTCTGGTTCTCACCTCTCTCTCTCTCTCTCCAACCCAATTTTGACCTACTCTTTCCATTCATTCATAATAATCCAACTGGGTTGGTTTTCCTTCAGTTCTTAAAAAAAACACTGCTTTTGTCCACCCGTTGGCTTTATTCCTGCAGTTCCTCCATCTGAAATGAACTTTCTCCTGACCTTTGAATGGCACCTTCTTCTCATCCTGTAGTCTTATCTCCTGAGAGAATGGCTTTAAAGTCCAGCCTGAGGTATCCTTCATGGCCTCTCCTTGAGCTCTGCACCTGCTTTGCACATTTTTATAGTACCATCACTAGCTTCAAGAATCAGTAATCTGTTTTCTATCTTCCCTATTGCTTTGGAGCATGTCTGTTTTGTTTACCATAGTACCCAGTACAGTGTGTGACATATATTATGCAATTAGTAAATATGAAAAATTAATTTATTGAGTGATAGAAAATCCCATAAAATACTACATAATATTACATATATACATATATATAGTGCATACGGGAGGAAGACGGAAAATTTTTGAATTATCCACAGCCCTTTCTCCATTAATCCACTTACTTACTAAGCACCAAATATGCGAAAGCTGTTCCAGGGCTGCTATGAATTCAAAGAAAAAGACCTGGCCCTTGCCCACATGCATTTATACCCTGGGAGAGAAGATTATTAATATGTATACCAGTAACAATTCAAGAGAAGATTGAGGAGAGGTGCTTTGGAAGTTTTTTAATTTAGGTACTATTTATACGTAATCTATTTTTATTATTTATTTATCTTTTATACTTAACTGTTTTTAAAAGAATTTGCATTAGACTGTAATGGGAGTTTGAAAAAGAAAAAATTACTTGTCTCTGTGTGAATCAGGGAAGGCTTCATGAAGGACCCAGTGTTAAACTTAGATTCTGGTGAATACCGACTTTCGAGGTGTAAGCATAGTGCAAAGGGCACTCACTGCAAAGGAGCCAAGCAAAAAGCACACTGCTTTATGTGGACAGCAGCTTGAAGGGGCAAAGCTTGGGTGAGAGAAGATAGAGGGGCTATGTTTAGAAAGTGAAGTGAAGTCAGATTGTGTGGTGTTTCTAATTGCCTAGAGGAAGAGTTTGTATATTGTTTGAATAAGCCAAGGGGACCCCCTGAAAGTTTGGAAGCTGGGCAGTTTAGAATGGTTAATCTGGAAGTGCCATGCAGGATGGATTAGAACGGGGAAGACCTGTAGGTAAGGACATGTGTTTGGAAACTTCTAGTTCTAGGAAAAGAGACAAATAAGATCCATGGTGATGGTAGTGCGAATGGAGAGAACCAGGTAGATTGGGGGAGCACTGCACAAGAGATAGCCACCTGTTTTGAAAATTCATTGACAGGTTCAAGGTGTAGGCAAGGGAGAAGAAGATAATTGTGGAAATGAGGGTAACAGAATGGAAAATAAGAGCAAAAAGTCTGGTTTCATAGAAACCAGGGGAGGGAAAGCAGGAGGAAATTGTTTGAATACTTGGGTGTGAGATGGGGGGTTATGCTTGGGATAGGGATTATGATGATGTTTTAAACTTTATGTCCTGTTTTCTACACTGGACAAAGGAAAGAAAGAACGAATTCTCAACATTTGCTGCAACATGGACGGCACTGGAGGAGATAATGCTAAGTGAAATAAGTCAAGCAGAGAAAGACGATTATCATATGATTTCTCTCATCTATGGAACATAAGAACTAGGATGATCGGTAGGGGAAGAAAGGGATAAAGAAAGGGGGGGTAATCAGAAGGGGGAATGAAGCATGAGAGACTATGGACTATGAGAAACAAACTGAGGGCCTCAAAGGGGAGGGGGGTGGGGGAATGGGATAAACCGGTGATGGGTAGTAAGGGGGGAACGTATTGCATGGTGCACTGGGTGTTATACGCAACTAATGAATCATCGAGCCTTACATCGGAAACCGGGGATGTACTGTATGGTGACTAACATAATATAATAAAAAAACATTAAAAAAAAAAGAGAGAAAATACCTCTTAATTCACTCCCCTTTAAGGATTTTAGGAGAGGCAGTCTGGGAGACTACTAATTTCTGCTATCTGTGCAAATTTGGTCAAGAAGGAGAAAGTGAATGACCCTTGACATAGGGTCAGACATAGGTTGAAGTCCTGATTCACCGCTCACTAGCTTACTGCTCCCTGGTCACCACGTGACCTTCTCAAGCCATGCAAAGTCTCTAAGCTCAGTTTCCTTCCCCACGAAGTGAAAACAAGTCCATGGTTATTGTAATGTTAAGGACCAGTGGAAGAAGTCAGTGAGATTATGCTTTGTAAAGTGCTTTTGTAAATCCTCTTGGGAGGGCCGGATCATCAAGGAAACTCTCAGTATGGGTCTGTGATGCATACTGGGTGTTGGATATTGGACGTATTATGTATTACAACACTGCTTTAAATAATTTCCACTTTTATTTATATTTTTTTACTAATAATTTTTTTATTATATTATGTTAGTCACCATACAGTACATCCCTAGTTTTTGATGTAAAGTTCCATGATTCATTACTTGCGTATAACACCCAGTGCACCATGCAATACGTGCCCTCCTTACTACCCATCACCGGCCTATCCCATTCCCCCACTCCCCTCCCCTCTGAAGCCCTCAGTTTGTTTCCCAGAGTCCATAGTCTCTCATGGTTCATTCCCCCTTCTGTTCCCCCCCCCCTTTCTTCTTCCCTTTCTTCTCCTACCGATCTTCCTACTTTTTATGTTCCATAAATGAGTGAAACCATATGATAATTGTCTTTCTCTGCTTGACTTATTTCGCTTAGCATTATCATTGCCACTTTTAATATCTTTTCTGGTGTCATTGTCCCTGAACACACAATCATTCAAAAAAAGTTTTGAGGGATTTATTTCATTGGTCAGGTAACCTGACCTTTTCTTTAAAAATTCTTAGTTCTATAAAAGTTAAACAAGGAGCTGAGGAGACTTAGGACTTAAACAGTGGAAAAGGCAAGTAAACCCCGCAGCAGTAGTCTCGCTCCTCTGGCTTGCAGAAACCAAGCTTTCCCGCACTGCCTCCCTGTGTCTGCTGAGAGAAGCACTGGGTGTGAACTTCTGCCTAGTTGAAGCGCTGTCTCTGACTCAGGCATAGACATTCAGGGACGCTGAAAACGGATGGGCTCTGAATGCCAGCAGCAGAGCTCCGTGCCAGGCTCAAAAAGCCTGCAAGGCTCTGTAGAGGAAAATGAAATACTGCTGGCAAAACCTCCCTAAAGCTTGGGCAGAACTTGGGAGTTATATTTACTTAAAAAAAACAAAAGGCATTTAGAGAATAGCCTATTTCTAAACCCCCCTTACTGTCACGAGAAATTTAATTTCTTTTGAAGTGCAAGCATTCCAAAATGAGGGATGTGAAGAGTTATTGCAACCATTGAATATGGGGCAGACCCTTTAAAATAAATAAGCACTATGTCCACTCCCAAATAAATGGCTTTTGTTTGAGTATGGGGTGGGTTTGATAAGGATGGTGTTACAACATTTAATGAGGTGCAAGGGAAAAATGACTTTCATAAGTTCACATGGCTGTCATTATATGCTCTCCTATGTTCCCTTTCGCCAAAATTCCACTCTTGTAGGCCCACTTCTGGATCCGTCGGCATCTACTACAGAAGTCAGGGCATAGGTGGATAATAGTGTGCATTTTCTGTGGGTATATATACATCTATTTCTGTACCAAGAAAGGCTACAAACGAGGGGGAGGAACATGAAAGCTGTGTTACTGGCATGTAGTAACTGCTGGAGTCCACACAGAATCTTTTGAATGAACTGAGCATTATGACAGACACACATACACATTTTCTAGAATCATATCTTTCTCTCTTTGATTCTCACCTTACATGGATTTTATATCTTAGTCATTTTTAAAAAATCAATAATCATCCTGTTGATCGCTTTCTCCTTTTAAAGTCATTTCCTTCAGCAGCAACGTTAGCTAAACATGTTCCCAAATCCATTCTACTCATTAGTATTAATGTAGTAATCATCATTCCCTTCCTTGGCTCCTTAGACTTGCTTCAATATTTACACATCAGCCGAAGCTGATTGAGCAGGAATAATGAGCTTTGACATCCGCACCGCACAACGTAGGGGAAGACTTGTTTCCACTGGTTGGAGTGTATGGCGGAATAAACGGTATGTCTTATAATTATCAATGAAAATGACAGGCAGAGTCCCCGGTGCTGCGGTGGCTGTGGCATCACCCAAGCTGGACTGATTCTCTGCCTCTCACGGGACCATGAGAAATAGAATTGCCCTTTAGCCTTCTCCAGCCTCTACTCAAATTATTATTTCATTCTTTTTAAGGGAAAGGTCCCTCATCGGTCAGAGGGCTTTTATGCAGACCTATCAGATTGAGAAGGCTTTTACTTCAGGTTCCCTGACAGTACAGTTTTATATGTAAAGAGTTTCTGTTGGATTTTTCCCTATTTATTTTCTGGTAAAATAAACAAGTCAACTCCCTTGCCTTCATCAGACACTTAATTCAGTGGGCATTTAGAAGTACTTACTGCTTGGCAGACATTGTGCTAAGAGCTAGAGCCCCCTCCAGCTTATTTTTTCCTCCCAGGATGAAGTTAAAATAAAAGTAATGTGAACTGAAGACAGAGTTTTTGAAACATGGAGACATTTTAGAAAGCATGCATCTAAGAGTTTGCTTGACCTAATTTCAGAAAGGAGGAAAAAAGTAAAATATCTTTTAATCTTTAATAATATCCTTATCTTCTCAACCAAATCACCAAAGTTTTCTGGAGACACATATTATTTTTCAAGACAAGGAGAGCTCCTTTCGACTAATATTTGCCCCATAAGAGTAGGATGTTTGTATATTTAGACATCTGTGCTTCCTGTCACAGGACAGATAAAGACTTTTTCTCATTGCTCTAGGTTTTGAAGATTTGTTTTTATCATTGGCAGTTCCCCCCTTTAGCACTAAAGCTGCGGGGTTGCCTTCCTGCTGAGAGTTCAGAATGTTTCCCTACCACACAGACAGCGCTCTCTCCCCACAAAGCATTCAGCTTCCACCGAACACTCTAGAATACATCTATATTCAGGGCTAATTGTTGTTAATCCCTCATTCATTACCCAGCCCTGGCTAGGACTCTTGCCCATTTTTATTTCTGTCAGCAGCTCAGAAAAGAAAAACAGATCTAGGGGACAGTATAAATCCCACCTTCAGGCTGGAGATCAGAACAGAGAGGGAATTGTGAGGCAGTTTTAATTCACAAAACTGAGTAAGAACTGCTACAGAGGAGAAAGAAAAAATTGGAGGGAGAGTAAAAAGAAGATGCAGGGTGAGAGGGATGGTGAGAAACCAAGCAAAAGAGCTCTTGGGTTCACAAAGCCAGAGCCAGGAGACCTGGAACCCAGAGCAGGCCACAGCACAGGGGCGCACACCACTGTCTGGGGGCTCCAGACCTGGCAGACCCAGGCTTCCTGTGCAGGGTGCCAGGGAGCTCCACTCAGCTCCTCTGAGATCCTAGTATTTTCACCTCCCCAAAATAAATGATTTGTGGAATAACCTAATTTTAGAATCAGAAGGGTTGTTAATAATTCTCAATTCTAACCGTCTATTTTCAAAGGTAAGAATACAAAGAATCTAGAAAGCTCATAAAACGCACAATTTTGCAAAGCAGGCTAGTGGCAAAGCCAGGCCTCCTGACTCTCAAGCCGGGATGATTTAGCTGTTAGGACCAAATAAATAGATGGAGGCTTCTGTGAGGTAGATGGAATCATAACCAGGTAATCCCTAAATGAGAAAAATAACTCCTGGAGTAAAAATTCCAACTGCAATCCAAATTTCTTGACTAAAGACTAGACCAAGATCATAATAAACGAGAATCATAAATATAAACTGAAAAGCACTGTCTTGAATGTCTTCCTCAACCTTCTGTACTTTCTAACAGTATCTTTAGCTGGGACACTGGGAGTGTTTATATTTTCCTGTGGAAAAAACCCCTCTCTACTCTCCAGGAATTGTCATTAGCTACACTGATTGATTGATTGATTGAGTCTTTTATTCATTCAGTCATCCATTACATATTTATGGAGTCCTTGCTTTGTTCAAGTTCCTGAATTATAGAAGTCCCTTTTTAAAGAAAGTCATATATAGTCTCAACAAGAGACCTATTTCTGAACAATTAAAATCTGGTTTAGTATATCAGTTATAAAGTTAAAGTAGTTAGCATACCAGCATGCATTTTTCATTTCAAATAGCTTAGCCCACAAAACTATATTAGTTATTTTTTAAAAGGAGGGAGCATTTGTTAGGAATCTTCCCCTTGCTCCAGAATTTCTTGGTAGAGAAGGTTCCTAGTTACCGAGGTTATGATCTTTGCTGTGCTCCTGCTGTGAACTAGGTGATATGATGGGCTTTATTATTTCATTTAATTACTCTTATTCCCAAGATACTCTAGCCCATTTCAAGTAAGTATATGGAGGCTCAAAGAGTTGAGTGACTTTCTCATGGCCACTAATTTAAAGCAACAGAGTCATTATTCAGGTCTAATGAGCCCCATTTTCCTCTTGTCCGGCACTAGGTCTCAGGGTAACCAAGGCTGACTGGTGATGGGCTGGCTCCACGAGCTGGCAATTACTGTCTACTCCAGATGATAGGCTGGGAATATTTGCGGAGATTGAGGTGGAAAACTTGCCTAAAAGTAAATGGTTTGTCTATATTAAAATTATTTATTTGCTCAGTATCAAATGTCTCAGTTGTACTAGCCCTGTGCTATGTGTTAATCCAAGGACAAAATAAGAAATTTCTTTCTCAGGGCGTCTAGGTGGCTCAGTCAGTTAAGTGGTTGACTCTTGATTTCAGCTTAGGTCATGATCTCAAGGTCCTGAGACCGAGCCCCATGTCAGGCTCCGAGCTCAGTGCAGAGTCTGCTTGAGATTCTCCCTTACCCTCTCCCTTTGCCTCTCCCCCAGCTCACTCGTTCTCTCTCTCTCTAAAATAAATAACATCTTTAAAAAAAATTATTTTCTCTTAAGAAGCTCATGGTCTACTGGGGGTGGCAGTGACATGGGTATATATGCAAATAAATGCAATACAGTGTTGTGTGACTCCACAATAAATTGGTTTGTATGTTACTGTGTGAATAAGGAAGGGAGTGATCAATTCTGCTTGGAAGCAAGGGCAGGTGTAAGGATGGCTTCCACAAAAATGAGAACACGGATTTGAAAGTAACCTCACAGTGCTTAGTCTATATGTTGCCAGCCATATTTGTTGTTGTGAGAATCAGAAAGACTGAAATGGATATATTCCATTTATTTTGTTCTGTTGCTTTATTTTCATAAATTCTACTCCCTCTTTTTTTCTTGGTCTATACTTGTTTTTTGTTTTTTTTGTTTTTGAAGACATGGGAATGTGAACTAGATCTTTTGTTGCGGCAACTTTACCTGCTTCTAGCTGCTTAGAAAACAGGAACAGGAACACAGGAAGCACCAACTTCTCCAGAGTAAATCATTAATTTGGGATTTAAAAAAATTCTTTTCCTCTTCTACTGGTTCACTAATCAGCAACCTTCTCCCCTTCTGTTATAACCTCTTCTTCAACCAAATTCACGTAGTAGAAGAATGAAATTCTTGGGAGAAGAGAACAACTAGTTTACAAAGACGAGAGAAAGAACCGCCATGGTGAAGTTGTTCTTATGATGAACTTCAAGTGTGTGTATGTGTGTGGTTTCTCTAAGTCACTGGGAAAGTTTTTAATGCTCATAGAAACCAAAGAGTTCCTGGAGAGTTACAGAAAGCCCCAGCAGCCACCAGCTGACACTTGAAAGAAACTGAAGCCATATATCCATCCCAGAAAGAGATGGGGAAAGGACAGCAGTAGGGGGCCAGCTGCACTGGGGATTTTTTGTTTTTGTTGTTTTTTCCCTTCAAAAATATATGTCGCAGACATATCTTCATCAGTCATTCTCCAAATACAATTACACAAACATGTTGGTAGCTAGTTTCCTTATTTTCACATATATCCTTGTATGCTAGTCTATACTCTCTCTCCGTCTCAATATTTTTTCTATACTCAGTCCTATCAACTTCCCTTGTAATATTTCTTGTCCTTCAACAATTACTCAAAGCCACAGCAGCATAAAAGTTGAAGAGTTGTCATCTTCAGGTGTTGGGGCATCTTGGGATGCAACTTGAGACTGAGTCCACTCAGAAACACAGATCTCCTGTTGTTGAAGCCACTTGCCATAAGATTTTCTCCTAGGTAATAGAGGTGAGAATGATAAACTTACTACTAAAGGACAAATGAACCCAGTCTGAAGGGTGTGTGGTAGGGGTGCCTGGGTGGCTCAGTCGTTAAACATCTGCCTTTGGCTCAGGTCATGATCTCGTGGTCGTGGGATTGAGCCCTGCATTGGGCTCCCCGCTCAGCAGGGAGCCTGCTTCTCTCTCTCCCTCTGCCCTTCTCCCCTGCTCGAGCTCACTCTCTTTCTCACCCTGTCTCTCTCTGTCAAATAAATAAATAAAATCTTAAAAAAATGAAGGGTGTGTGGTCGTACCCACCTTTATTGTCTTTCTTTTTTAGTGTGTGCAAGCTTAATAAAATAATTCTGTTTATAGATATGGTGTCCAAAGATGGCTGACCATCTACACCTGAGCTTTCTTATCCTCATTAAAAAAAACACCTCAGAGTAGGAAGTAGGTAGTATCTTTGGGTCTCAAATCCAAATGACTATGGGAGAGAATTTTGGGCCCAGGTTGGATCTGATAACCTGCCTTGCTCCAGTCAACTATGACAGGGGTTGGGCTCATGAAGAGGAAGCAGAGATAATGAGTCTAGTCCTGTGTGCTGTGGATGAAGGCAGTGTCTAATGGGCAGCAGTTCTCTGATATACAACCAAACAGCATTTGCTAGAGGTGCATATTAAGAAGGTCCTGACTTTGCTTCTAATAACCCAAATATCTCCAGTAGTTCATTCACATTCTCTGTGCCTTATTTTCCCTATACTGTTGAATAGTAATGGTGGTTGTGGACATCCTAACTCCTGACTTTCATGGGACCGCCTTCAAAGAAGTGATGTCAACTCAAATGCCTACAAAAGCCTGGCAGGAAACGAACAAGTGACATAGACCAGCATAAGGAAATAACAAGGCAAGTGGCCTGAAACACAGTCACTGCCACCTGTTCTTCATTCAAGGGAAACAGTACAGAGTGCTGGGAGCTGTGGCAAACTGAAGCATGCAGAGCTGGACGGCTGTGGGAAGCCACTATGAAGCTACAGTTAATTTTTATCATGTGGACCTAAGTTACCAGAAGACAAAAATCTGGAAGTTTATGTAAAATATTATGATTTTTAAATGCTGGCAACTAGGCAAAGTGCTTATTTTCTATCCCTTTTCTGTATTACAAGAGGACAGATTTTTAAAGTTTCAAAATATGTTTAGGTTAGGAGCATGTAATTACCAGGATAAAGTTCATGTGACAATTTATTTATATACTCATATAGACCTTGTCACATGTAATTATAATGGATTCTTTCCACATCAGTCTCTTCCCTGGATGATGAGATCCTTGGCGATGGGAACTATGACTTATTCTTCCTTGTATCTGTGAGGTCTTACATAAGGCACTTCAAACTTATTCAAAAGTGCTGAATTTAATAGTGCTACTAAAAAATGCACATATTTCATGGTGCACTGGGTGTTATATGCAACTAATGAATCATCAAACTTTACATCAAAAACCAGGGATGTACTGTATGGTGACTAACATAATATAATAAAAAATATTATAAAAAATGTGAAATCATTTTCATACTTACATAGAAATTTATATATTTGAAAATTATGTTTGTACACAATTGTTTCATTTGATTATACATTCTACTAATTTGAAGAGGAAAAACAGTTCTACCAAAATAGGCAAGTGACAGTCTTTAAACATAAGTTTCAACTGAGGACTAAACTAGGGCACAATCTTTTTTGGTAACAATCGATATTTTTTTTTTTGCAGAAAACATGATTTATGTAGAAAGGGTAAGACATATTGGCTAAATATTAAGGGATAGCTCACAATCTGAATGACAAAAATTGGTCTTTGGAATTATGTTAAGCTTCCTGGCCTTCTTTTCTCTGATGTAGGTCAACTTGAATATAGTGTTTGCAAGGACATTAATGATGCTCGCTAAATTGAAAGAAAATCCTTTGTGCTGCTTTAACTATGTAGATCCGAGGCTGGTTTTTTCTCTAAATGAAATAGTCATAACCCAGGCAAAAGCATGAAAACTCCCGAGAGCATTGCTGGTCAGCTGCACAGCAAGACCATGTTACTACTTGCATGGCAAGTACAGGTAATTCATTCTCATGACAGTGTCAAGACAGAAGGGCTAAAATGAAAACAGAAGTGAGTGATGTGGCACTGCTTGACCTTTTTCGCTGGGGAAATGTGAATATAAGAGAAAGTAATTTAAACAGAAGTAAAATGGGGGTACCTTTACGTTGTGAAAATCCCTGAAGCCCGTTGTCATTCTTCTGTACCATGCAACTCCCATAGTTACTGTGCCCTCAAGCAAAGTTATTCGGGCTGGCTAAACTCGGGCCAAAAGTGTAAAGAGCAAAACAAAGTCAAACCCAGAAAACAGGAAAATAGTGAAGGGACCATGGCCTCCACATTACAGAATGATAAGTCAGAACAAGTCAAAGTCAGCTGATAACGTCATGTTGAAGGTGGTATTTCAGGAAGATTAATTTAGTGGCTCTTTTCATCGTCACTGGATTGAAAGAGAGAGAGAGGAACTCTAACCAAAGATCAACGGTTAAAAAAAATCTACTCCAAATATCCAGGTGTAACTTGATAGCATTATGAGCTTCTAGAGGGGCAATATGAACCAAAGGGTGGCAGCAAGGACACTGCGAAGGAGCAGGAGAAAGGACTGAGGGATCATATGCATATAGGTGTGGGGGAGAGAAGAATAAAATGCCTCCTCCACCCCGAACCATGACTTGATTTTCATGGATCAGACGGTCATTTAACGTTAGACATATTACTCTAAAGTAAGGCTTTGGTTTTAGAAAGGAAATGAGAAAACATTCTGTGTCTTTTTTTTCCTGACTTGGTAGCTATTCCCTTTACTCCATATTCTTTCATCATTAAGGATATATAATTAAAAGAGTCAACGCAATGTAGTGAATAAAGCAGTAAATTAAGCTGGCAGTGCCAGGTTCAAGTTCCAGTTCTGCCCTTGAATAACTGTGTGCCTTGCCTTTTTGAAGCCTCGTGTCCACAGCTGTAAAATGAGGTTGGGCTAGGCATTTTGTAAGTCCTGTTTCATTTCTATATTGCAATATTTTTTCTAACATAAAATATGAAAATACATTTCTATGAAGGGTGTTGCCTCCTTAAGGTGTACAATTTTCCTTTGACCTTTATCATTTTAGTGGTATCTACCTTTATCAGAAGACCCTTTAGATTTAAAGACTCCCATAAATTGCAGTTTGTGAACTCAGGAAAATGGAGAGATCAGAAGAATAATTTAATGTTGTTACAGGCAGTTGAGGAGTCCAGAAAAACAGAAAATGAAACTAAGTCAACAAGCAAAATGATGGATGCCACACAAGCTAAAGGGTGTTTTAGAAGGGAGAGAAATGCCACTGTGCCAAACCATATGGCACATTAAAACCAGGGAGGACATCAGCACCGGCCTTGAATATGGGTGGATTTTTCAGCTCATTCCTTCTTTAACCCCCTGGCAAAATTCCTATTTTGGGGAACTGAACCAAGATTAAAGTGACAACAAGGTGAGTAATGAGAGAAGGAAAAATAATACTTGTCCTGATGATTTAAGCTGAAATTATAGTAAGTCACGAACAATAGCTTAGAGCATTTTTGTTTGTGCCAACCTTAAAGCAGATAGATTTCTGAGACTACAGTAAGGTTCCCTTCTGTCTAGCTTCTGTCACTTCTCTTAGGATCATCAGTAGCTAAAAGTCTTTTAATCTTGGAAACATATCACTTCTTCCCCAGTTAAGACTAAGGTTCAAAATACAGATATTCCTGGAGGCAATGATATATTGCCTTAAACTCATACTAAACTGGGAGTGAATGGTAGAAGATTTTGTCTAAAGTAGGTTTTGATTGAACTAGAAAGAGCTATGTCTCTGAAATTGAGAAGGATGCTTTACTGAGAAGAGAAAAAGTCTTTAAAGAAGAGCAGCTAACTCGCCTGCTTTGCAATTTGCAAAAGCTAACGTATTTGATCCTCAGAATTTGCCATTGTAAGCTGTCCTTGGGAGCCGTATTTGTGTTGATGGTTTCTGTTAGTGAATAAAGATTTCTGGATCTCTTACTACTTCTTGAATCCTTCTGCCCAGGGCATCAGCCTTGTTGCTTCTCTGTTGTTAGAAATAGAATGGATAAAATGATTGCTGGAAGAAAACAAGGAGAAAGAAACCAAGGTGTATCTCCTACTTAGTAATCCCATGTTGTCTTCCCAAATTCCTGTTTCTCTGGGCCTGCCTGGAGGGAGTCTCTCTAGGAACAAATACTCCCATGTATGAAGAGATGCCTCAGAGTCAAGATTATTGAAAAATGAACTGGCAAACTAACTTTGCAAAGGGATAAATATGTGACTTTTATAAGTATTAGAAACAGCTTGATCATTGCACTTTGAGATTTGCTTTGAAAGCAGCAGTTAAATCTTCTGAGCACCACAAACTACTCTTTATTATTATTGCTAATCGAAAATCCATAATGTGAACTAAGCACCTTTTTTTTAGTAAAGGGAAAATGGATGAGTTCAGCTAGTGTGGTTTGAAAAGTAGCCCAGATGCTGCTTTCTAATGATGTCTTAATGTAAAATTATCAATAGAAGACAGAAAAGAACATATTTGGGTCATGCATTTAAAGAAATGATGACTCAAGAGGACAGGGCTTGAATGAATGGGGTCTTCATTTCTGAACTTTAGCAGACCTTGCTGATATTTTTAGCTGCCTTTAAACAGTCATGAGAATTAGCTCAGCATGTGAAAGAAATTAGGTCAAAGTTTTAAGGAAAACAGGATGAGGGAAAAATTGTTTACATGGAAAGCATGAGCAACGGCACAAGTCCTGCCCTTCTTTTGATTGCCAGTGTCCTTAGCAGAACCGTTACAGTGATGATGTGGAAGTGGAGAGTGGAGAAAAATGGTCAACAGGACACAAGATGTTTCTTTCACCCATCTGCAAAATGTCCATCAGTTTTATGCAGTTTTATGGCTTAAGCAGAAGAACAGGCTTGGGATTGCCAATTTATTTTAAAAAATTTACCAATTTGGTGAATGGGAATGGAATTGGATTTTTTTTCAACTCTTTAAAAAAATTTTTTATTATGTTATGTTAGTCACCATACAGTACATCCTTAGTTTTTGATGTAGTGTTCCATGATTCATTGTTTGCGTATAACACCCAGTGCTCCATGCAATACGTGCCCTCCTTAATACCCATCACCAGCCTATCCCAGTCCCCCGCCCCCCTCCCCTCTGAAGCCCTCAGTTTGTTTCCTAGAGTTCATAGTCTCTCGTGGTTTTATTTTGAAATAACTTTAGATTTGCAGAAGAATTGCAAAGATGGTATAAAGAGCTCCCATATAATTTTCACTCGGTTTCTATTAATGTGAACATTTACGTAGCTGTGATGTATTTATCAAAACTAAGTAACATTGGTGTGATACTATTAATTAAACAATAGCTTTACTCTTCTTTTCCAGAATTGTTTTTGCCTCTTTTAGTTCCTTTGCCTTTTCATGTAAATTTGAGAATCAGCTTGTCAATATCTACAGAAGACTTTGTTGAGATTTTGATTAGAAATGAATTGAGTCTATAGATGTACATACTGAACAATATTGAGTCTTAAAACCCATGGATACGTTTAATTTCTCTAGCTATTTAGTTCTTCAACTTCTTTCATTATGTTTTGTACTTAACATATGGAAACTGCACACATTTTCTTTAACTTATACCTACCTACTTTACTGTCCGGCCCTACTGTAAATAGTATTTGTTTTTAAATATCAATTTTCAATTTGTCGTTGCTGGTATAGAGGAAAACAAATGACTTTTTTATATTGACCTTGTAGCCTGTGTTTTTGCTAAACTCAACATTTCTAGAAGCTTTTTTATGATTCTTTAGGATTTTCAATGTAGACAATCATGTTGTCTGTAGATGGAGACAGTTTATTTCCGTCTTCCCTATCTGTATTCATTCATTCACGCATTCGTTCATTTTTGTCTTGCTGCATTGGGTAAGGCTTCCAGCAAAATGTTGAATAGCAGAGGTGAGAGAGAACATCTTGTCTTATTCCCCATCTTAGAGGGTAAGTGTGCAGCCACTTATCATTGAGTATGATGTTAGCTATAAGTCTTTGTAAATGCCTCTTATTAGATTAAGGAAGTTCCTTTCTATTTCTACTTTACTGGGTTTTTTTTTTAACAAAATTGAATTTTCAATTTTGTCAAATGCTTTTTATGCATAGATTATTACAATCATATAGGTTTTCTTTTTTTTTTTTTAAAGATTTTATTGATTTATTCGACAGAGATAGAGACAGCCAGTGAGAGAGGGAACACAAGCAGGGGGAGTGGGAGAGGAAGAAGCAGGCTCATAGCAGAGGAGCCTGATGTGGGGCTCGATCCCACAACACCAGGATCACTCTCTGAGCCGAAGGCAGACGCTTAACCGCTGTGCCACCCAGGCGCCCCCATATAGGTTTTCTTATTTAATCTACTTATATGGTGGATTGCATTGTTTGATTTTTGAATGTTGAACCAGTCTTGCATTCCTGGGAAGAGTCCTGTTTAGTTATGATGTATTATCCTTTTTATATATCCTTTGATTCAATTTTCTAATACTTTGCTGAGAATTTTTGTATCTATATGTTCATGAGGAATTTTGGTTTGGATTTTCCTTTACTTATAATTAAAATACTTTTGCATTTTTATTATCTGAGTATGATATGTCTTGGTGTGTTTGCTTTAGATATTTATCTTGCTTTAGATAGTTATATTTTTTTTTGCTGAGCTTCTTGGATTTATTTTTTATGTGTATGTGTGTGTGTGTGTGTGTGTGTGTGTGTGTCTGTCTGTCATCAATTTTGGAAAATTTCCACGTATTATTTCTTCAGATATTACTTTTACCTCATTCTCTCTTTCTCTTCTCCTTGGAATTCCAATGATGTTTTTGTTAGACTGTTTGATATTGTCCCACATCTTTTGGATGCTCTGTTCTGGTTTTTCAATTTTCATTTAAATTTGAGTAATTCTTATTGACTTATCTTCAGATTTACTGATTATTTTCTCAGCTATGTTGAGCCTACCAATGAGCCTGTTGAAGTCATTCTTCATCTTTGTTACTGTGCCTTTGATTTCTAATATTCCCATTTGATTCTTTCTTACAGTTTCATCTCTCTGATGAAATTACCTGTTAGTGCCTGCTATATACTTTTTCTACTGAAAGCTTTAACATCAGTTATTTAATCAGTTATTTCATTATTTCCTTCCTTCTGCTTGCTTTGGGTTTGATTTGTTTTCTCTCTAGATTTGTAAGATGGAAGTGTAGCCCAAGTGTGATTCTGATAATTCTTTTTCTCTTCAGACTGTATTTTTTCTTGACTTTCTCTATGCCTCTTAATTTATTGATGAAAGCCAGATATGTTTTATGGGACAGCATACATTGAGATAAATATATTCTTTGCTTGCAGATGAGCACACCTTTCCTTCTGTGGTGGTTTGTGTTAGTATTCTCAAGAGTTTAGTTGGTTTTGAAGTTTGTTGTTGCTGTGGTTCCCCTCACTGCACCATAAGCTTCAAATTCTTCTGTTGATGTCTTATGTTTAGGGTATAGGCTTGTGTGTCATAGTTTTTCTCAGTGAATATTCCCCAGAGAGAACCTGTCTCTTGCAGGTCTTTCAGAAGTATTTCACTAATATTTTTGCTTGCTACTTGGTGTGTTGGTAAGAGGTATGGAGCAGAAAGTGTTCTCTGATGTTATGATTAAACTTGAGTCTAAGGTGGGTATTCAGCATCTGGGGTCCTTCTAAATGTCCTGCTCCTCCTCTAGCGCTAATGCTGGGCTTAGCATGTATTGCTGTTTTTCCCAAAAAAGGTAGGACATTTTTATTTTCCATGTTCCCTTACTCCAGATGCAGTGGGCTTCAAACAGTGTACTAACGTGATAGTTTTTGCTGTTTTTTCCCTCTGTAGATTAAGATTTTTTTCACCAGGGAGATAGGACAGATGGATCTGGGAAGAGTTTTATAAGGGCCACTGTCTCCTTTGTCAAGCTGGCTCTATAAGGGAAGCTTTTTCAGGGTTCTTCCTGATCTTGTTCCTTGTGAGCATCTCGAGGAGTTTTGGAGAAAAAGACTGTAAGGAAGTGAAAAGCCTCAATGACTGTATCCTCCAGAAAACTTGATTAGTTGAATTTTGATTTACTTTTCAGCTCTTAAATTCTGTGGCTTCTAAATTACAGGTTTCTATGTGTGTTTTTTCTTTCCTCTAATCTCTTAGGCACATTTTATAAAAGATATTTATAAATGTTCTGAGATCTTCAGAGAAGGACTATAATAATGTGTTTTTAATTAGCATGCTTCTACTGGATGCTTTAAATATGTTGAATAGTGAGACTCTCATTTATACATAATAATTCTGACACCCTTCACTGAAATTATTCCTTTGTAGTGTACATGATTATAGTGTAGTGTACATGATTATAATCATTATAATATTATAATGTTTATAATATATAATATTATAGTGATAATATAATATATTTATAATGCATAATATATTATAAAATAATTATATAATACATAATATTATGATTATAGTAGAATGATTATATATACTATAATGATTATAATTATTATATTATAGTAGATTGTACATATACTATATATAGTAAATATACTATATATAATGATTATATATAATATAATTATTATAATCATATTATAGTATATTGATTATATTATATATATATTATGTTATATATATTATAATATAATGATTATAATAGTGACTAGTGATAACTAGACAGGGCTGTTTATTTCTCATTTTTGGTCTAGCACCTAGCACAGAGCCTTGGATGTTGTAGATTCTCAATCTATATTGATTGTATGGGTATTAATGAATGAAAAATTAAATACACCCCTTGAAGAGTTACAGTATTCAAATTAATGACAAATGGTCAAATAGACTATGTGAGAGGCTTGTCACATTCAAAGCCATTATTCTGTTAATGAGTATGGGGAGAAAAATGCCTATTCTGTACTATGTACATTGAAAGTGGATCCAGGAGGCCCAACCCAGCCCAGAAACATTATAGACAGAGGAGGGAATTGTTTCTCCATCAAAAAAATGTACTCATATGTCTGCTAATGCCCTAAATGATTAAAAACAATTTTAAAGACTTTAATACCATAATTAATTTAATCTCAGACTAAGGGGAATAAGACAAAGTAATATTCTTTCCCTATTGCAGATATTTATAAAGAAGTAATTGGAACAGAAAGGAGAAAAGTCGGGAAAATTAACAATGCCAGGTATTAAAAACAGTTTTGTCAACTTCATATTTCTGAGTGGGACTTGCTGTAGCCAGTATAGGTGGATTGTTGATCTGAGCTGCCACATGGTAGCGGTTTCTGGCTTTCTGGGTTGTACAGGAGTAGAACAGTTTTGGGTTCTTTAGGATGGTTTTAATGACTGAGCCTCTATGATTGTATACCTGGAGCAGCTCCTGAATAGACATTCACCTCTGGATTTTACTCAGATGTCAACTTAACTTATTCTGAAGCAGAGAAAGGGTAGTTTCCTTCAGTTGATTCTGAATTCCTTCAGTTCTAGAATTTTCTAAGAGTACTGGTGGTGAGAGCAGCAGGACAATAACATCCATGCCACACAGAAAGTTGGCCCATTACTACTGCTCTGCCTACATGAACTGGCAGCTCCTACTTACCTGCTTTGCAGAACTAATATTTTTGAAACATCAACTATGAGTTCAAAGTGAGAACAGCCATTATAACCATGTTAAGGGTAGATGCAGGTAAACCATGGTTGGGGTTTTATCAAGAAAGGTTGAAGGGGAGGCCAAGGCTACTGAGGGTTTATGCAGAGGAATGATTTTATTTATGGACCATTCCTAAGCCTTTAAAGATGGAACTAAGGATTCGAGCAGATGGTAGGGTTAAGGGTTAGAGGTGTTAGTATATAGAACTGTTTGAATTGAAACCCTTAGATATGAGCTGGGAAGAAAAGAATTGGGATAATTGAAATTGAGATTATAGAGGGAATGTGATTATTGATCAGGACAAGGTTGAAATCGTGGAGTAGTTGGGTTAGTGGATGCCATCACTTGATGTGAGGAAACCAAGAAGTTGAGAAGTCAGAGTCTTGGAATGATTATTTATGTGGATGTTGAAATTACCACGAATTAAGATAGTAGTGTTGGAGAAAGACTCATTACCAAAATCTGCAGGAATGAGATATTATGGAGGTCTGGGGATGATTGCTTCAAGGAGGGGTTGAGTCTGTAACAAGATCTCCAAAAGGGCTGTGGAATTTAAAAGAAGGAGAAGAAACAATGCGTGGTGAACAGCCCATTGGCAGAAGGTATGTGGGAAGGAAGCAACCACTATTCCACAGGGGTGATGGCAAAGGGACTCAGGAAGAGCAGACTTGTGGTAGAGCAAGAAAGTAAGGAGAACATTAGGGAAGACATTGAAGCTGTAGAGATTTTTCTCATGACAGACTCTAAAGGGTTCAGAGGTTTGGGAAGGACTGAAATTGAGTCCGATTAGGGGATATATAAAGCTACATGGTATGAGAATCCAGGTAATGAGTGATAACCTGAAAATTTTGGATTTCTTGCACTCAAAAATGTGCCCCAAGAGTTTCTTTGAAAGCAACATGGTCATGATGTGAGTGTTTGGGTCTTGCCAGGACCTAAAGGAACCTCAGTGGGTCTCTGTGTCAGTCACACTGATAGTAGTGTTCAACTGGTGGAGGTCATCCTGTGAGGTAAGCATTGTCCCATTTCACAGAAGGAAAAATGATTTCAAAGAAGTTAGATGGTTTGACAAAAGATGAAGTGTGGCAGGGCCTGGATTGAAGACCAGATTTGTCAAAACTCAAAGTCTGCATTCTGGAAGGTCTGCCAGCTGCCTTCCCCTAAGTACAAGGCTCCATTGTTCCTTTGGGTTAGTCTTTTTTGTCAGATTTGAGTGGTTTATCCTTTATTAGTCAGTTGAAAGAGTGACATTTCTGAAATCATGTTGGTAAACAAATAACACATAACAATTGCAAATTTCTTTTTACTTTTCTTTCTTATTATCATCACAACCTCATGACATTACTATTCCACACAATTATTCAGATGTTCATGTCATTAAAATGTACTAAAATTCTTTAGCTGATTAAGCGATAAATAGACCAAAATGCCCTTTTAATTACTTTAATGTATTGCGGAGAAGAATACATGCTGCTAGTCAATTTACAGGAAGATTGGAGGTAAACGAAATAGAGTATAGTATTTGGTATATTATATATACTGGTCCACACACTAATAGAGTGGTATTTGGAATTCTTGAATTGTGGAATATAAACTCCATGAGGGCAGAGATTTTGTTTTGGTTTGTTTTTTTCCTTCTGTATTCAAGGTGCCTAGACCAGTAAATGAATTGGCATTTAGTTTGTTTCCATTTTATTGCTGCTCAAAAAATCCTCATCAATTCCTTTTGAGCATATGAATAAGAATTTCTATAGGGTGCAAAAGTAGAATTAGAATTACTGGGACCTCAGACATACACGTGCATTTTAGATGCTACTAAATTATTTGTTAAACAGGTTGTACTGATTCACAGTCTTAACAGTGTAGGACACTTTCTAATCGTCTTCGTTCTCACCAGATTTAAAAATCTACCCACTTATTAGAATATTGTTTTAATTTGTATTTTCCAGGTTATTAAGGTTGAACATTTTTTCTTATGTTTTATTAGCTATTTAGGTTTCCTCTTCTATTGCTTGTTCATACCATTGGCAACTTTTCTATTTCTCTTTCTCCCTTCCTCCCTCCCTCCCTTCTTCCGTTACTCGATCCTCCCACCTTCTCCCTCCCTCTCTTTTCCTTCCTTCCTTCCTCCCTTCCTTCCTTCTTTCCTTTCTCTCTCTCTCTTTCTTTGTTTCTCTTTTTTTAATTTATTTTTTTTAAGAGAGGGAGAGGGGGAGAGAAGGTGAGAGAGAGAGAGCAGAGGGAGAGGGAGAATCCCAAGAAGGCTCCATGCCCAGCACGGAGCCTGATGTGTGGCTTAATTTTACAACCCTGAGATCACTACCAGAGCCGAACTCAAGAGTCAGATCCTTAACTGACTGAGCCACTGAGCCACCCAGATGCCCCTGTTTGTTTCTTCCTTCCTTCCTTCCTTCCTTCCTTCCTTCCTTCCTTCCTTCCTTCCTTCCTTTCTTTTTTTCTTTCTTTCTTTCTTTCTTTCTTTCTTTCTTTCTTTCTTTCTTTCTTTCTTTCTTCCTTTTTCTTTCTTTTTTTCAGTTTTGCCTTTTATGGATTCTATATATATTTTACATCCAACTTTGTTGTCTGTTACTTGCATTGTGAATATCTTCACCAAATTTAAGAGGACCGAAAAGAGGTGAAGCTTTGAAAATTTATGTACTCATATTTATCAGTTTTCTAATGCCTTTTCATGTCTTCTTCAAGAAAATTATTTTCTTCTGGTAGGGCATAAAAGATACTATCACTTTATGTTTCCAAGTTTTACTTGTTAAGCACATTCGAATTTTGTATATTGTGTATGAAAGACACTTCCCCCCCATAAGGATGACCAATTTTTTCATTATTTCTTAGCAATAGTCTATTTTATTCTCCATTTGTAATGCCAAAGTCCAATATATCCATGAATTTTCTTATAGGTGCTGTTCTCTCTTCCTTTAATCTACTTGTCTGTCCTTACACTATCTCACTGTTTTAATTATTTGCTACTAACCATGACCAGATTTTAGGTATCTGGTAGGGTGATCCTCCTGCTTTCTCCTTCATAGATTTTTTAAAACAGTATTTGGCTACTTATTCTTCTATTTCAATTGTAATTTTGGTTTATTGAATTATTTGAAAAAAAAGTTTTGAAGGTTTTTGAAAATTCAGTAAATTTGTACATTTATTTGGAATGATTGACCTGCTTGTGATATTGACTTTTTCATTCCAGACACATCATATACCTTTTCATTATTTAAGCTATCTTTTATCTCATTCAACAATAATTAACATTTTTCTTCATAAAGTTCTCATATGTTTTATTTCTTTTTCTTTCTGTGTTACACTCGCTAGAATGACTAATACAAGGTTAAATAGAAGTAATGATAATGGGCTTATTTCCTTTTATCCTAACTTTGAAGGACACATTCCTTACATTTTGCCACTGAAAGGTATTTGTTGTTATTGGTTTTTGCTGGATACCTTTTATCAGGTTTGGGAAGCTCCCTTCAATTTCTTGGGGGTGTAAGTCTTTTTCCCAATCATTAATAGTTGCTGAATTTTATATAATAATTTTTTCCGTACTTATTGAGACAATAAATTCACTTTTAATGAGATAATGTATTAAATTTCTTAATAGATTTCCTAATGTCAAATTGTTCTTTCAGTTTCAAGTTGAGTTTTCTTTAGTTGTAATTAATTAAAAACTACATTACTGAAGTAGTTAACTACTACATTACTTAGGATTTTTGCTTCTATAGTCGAGAATAGCTTATAAATTTTTCTTCTTGTACTCTCCTACTCCAGTTTATTTCTGAAGTACATATTAGCATTTACAAAATAAGTTTCACAAATATTTATTCACAAATTTAGGAGAGCTTTTCTTCTTTTTCTAGTCCACAAAACAATCTATAGAAGTACAGGTTTTTCCCCCTGGAAGTTTGGTAAAACTTGTCTGTAAAACGTGTAGAATCGTAGGGGCCCTTTGCTTCTACTTGGGATCAGTTTGATGAGACTGATTTCTTTAATGGGTATAGGTCTGTTTAGTGTTTTAATTTCTTACTGAATAAATTTTGTCATTTAGCTTTTTCCCACAGATTTATCTGTATTGCACACATTTTCAAATTTAGTAGCATAAAATTATTCTTAATTACCTTTTGTATTATAATTTTTATATTATAATTTTTATTTTTATCTGTAGGTATGTCCTCTTTTCCAATTCTAATATTGATTCCTTTTCCTAACACTCTATCCCTTCTGGCCACCCTAAGCTTGGTCACATTTGGCAGAATTTGGCTCTTTTGTCTGCCTTCAACTCTGGTCATAATCCCGGGGTTCTAGGATCGAGCCCTGCATCAGCCTAGCTGTTCAGCGGGGAGTCTGCTTGTCCCTCTCTCTCTGCCCCTCCCCTGCTTGTGCTTTCTCTCTCGCTCTCTTTCTCTCAAATAAATAAATAAAATCTTTAAAAAAAAAGAATTGGGCTATTTTGTCTTTCCACATAACTGGCTTTGGTTTGTTTGATTCTTTTTAATGATTCTTATCTTCTACTCTATTAATTACTGCCTTTATTTAAACCATTTCATTCTTTAGGTTTAGTTTGCTATGAATATTCTTATACTGAAATTGTACTTTGCTCATTAATTTTTAATTTTTCTTTTCTAATGTATATTTAAACATAAATTTATCCTTTAAGTATCATTTTAGTTGTATCACACAAATTTTGATATAAAGTACTTTTATTGTGCCTCAATTGCTAATATCATTTCTAGTTTGATTTATTCTTTGACTCATGAATTATTTGGCATTTTTTAAAATTAATTTTTAGTTTTACCGTATTGTATTAAAAGTATATTGCTCAGAATTGTATTTAATTATTTGGTATCTTTTGAGACATCCTTAATGGCTTAGAAAGATTTTTTAAGGACAATTTTCCATACGTAAGTTTATATATGCACTTAGATGTAATCCTTCTAGAGAAATTAGATGAATTTTTTTTCTTGAGTGTCATTTGAATATTCTATATTTTTACTACTTTTTGATTGCTATATTTTTAATTTCTGAGAGAGGTGTGTTCAAATCTCCTAATACCATTATGTATTTGTTTCTATTTGTAATTATGCTAATTTTTTGCTTTATATAGTTCAAGGTTATAGTGTTAGGTGCATACAGGCTCAGGAGTTTCAAGTCTCCTTGGTAACTTTCTCTTTTATCATGAAATTAAGATTCTTTTCGTCTCTCATAATTTATAATAACCTTTATAATTTCCCCCTTTTTTTTTTAAAGATTTTGTTTATTTTATTTTATTTTTTTTAAGGTTTTATTTATTTATTAGAGAGAGAGACAGCCTGTGAGAGAGGGAACACAAGCAGGGGGAGTGGGAGAGGGAGAAGCAGGCTCCCAGCGGAGGAGCCCGATGTGGGGCTCGATCCCAGGACTCTGGGATCACACCCTGAGCTGAAGGCAGACGCTTAAGGACTGAGCCACCCAGGCGCCCCAAAGATTTTGTTTATTTGAGAGAGAGCACACTCGTGGGGGGGAGGGGCAGAGGGAGAGGGACAAGAAGACTCCCCTCTGAGCAGGGAGCCCAAAGTGGGGCTCAGTCCCAGGACCCTGAGATCATGACCTGAGCTGAAGGCAGACACTTAACTAACTGAGCCACCCAGCCACCCAACCTTTATAATTTTCAAGTGTTTATATGGTCACATCATTTTTCTTTTGTTTTTTTTCCCTGCTAACTCTGTTTATATAACTTTATTTTCAAACTTTCAGTGTCCACATGTGTCTGCTTATAAACATTGTATATTTAGATTTCTTTTTAAAACCCAGTGTCATGTATACACGTCGTATTACTGGATTTTTAAAATCCAGTCTGAGTGTTTTTCCGTAACCATTGAGTTTAATTTGTTTACATGTATTATTTTAAATTTAATTGTTCATTTTGTTTATTTATTTATTGAAGTATAGTTGGCATATGATGTTATATTAGTTTCAGGTATACAACATACCGATTTGACAATTCTATACATTAATCAAAGCTTACCAAGGTAAGTGTAGTCATCATCTGTCATCATACAATGTTATTACAATATTATTGACTATATCCCTTATGCTGTACTTTTCATTTCTGACTTACGTATTTTGTAACTGGAAGTTTTTGCCTCTTAATGCCCTTTATCTATTTTGCCCATCCTTTCACCCACCTTCCCTCTGGCAACCACCCATTTGTCCTTTGTATTTAAGAGTCCCTTAGGTTCTTTGTTCATTTGTTTTGCTTTTTAGATTCACATATGAGTGAAATCATCTGGTATTTGTCTCTCTCTGTCTGACTTAGCATTATACCCTCTAAAAATCACTTAGCATTATACCCTCTAAGTTCATCCATGTTGTCAAGATTTGCTTATTTTTTAAATCTCCTTTACCCACCCTCTACTGATTTGGAAGTTATATCTTATAATTCTGTTATTTTCATGGCTTTCCCTAAAATTTGAGCATACATATGAACATACATATTTGCTCTAATAAAGTCTAAGGTTATTATCTCTATATTTCTTTCAAACAATAGAAGACTCTTATATTCCTTTAACTCTGGTCACCAACTCCCATTTCCATGTTTTCTAGCACTTTTATCTTTTCTTGTTTTAAACACCATCCAATTTGTCTTTATTTATTTTTTAAAAACTCAATGCTTATTTTAAATATTTTTAATTATATTTACCAATTTGTTTACATTGCTTCACACAAACCGCTCTTTCCTCTCAGACTTAATTGTTCTTATTAAAGTATATCCTTTATTAGTACTTACAATGGATGTTTGTGTAGTCAACTCTCCCAGTGTGTGTTTTAAATATCTTTATTTTCCCCTTCCTCCTACTTAATAGTTTGACACTTAGAAGATAGTATTCTGTTGTCCTTTGGCCTTTGATGTTGCTGATGAGAAGTTTATTATTTTAAAAAGGAATCTGTCTTTTCTCTCTTATTGAGTTTATATTTCTTTTTCTATCTGGCTTTAATGTTTTACAGTTTCTCTTCTCTTTGGATTTATTTTTATTTATTTTTCTCTGAGCTCACTATGCTTCCACAACCTAGGAGTTCATGTCTTTCATCAATTATTGGACATTCTTGGTTATTATCTTTCTGAATGTGGAAAAAGAGGGTAGGAGCCAAATTATGACTACAGAATGGAGCATCTTTCAATTTAGCCTTCAAGAACATAATTCACGAACGTTTAACAAAATCCAGGCTATAATGCTTTGGAGGCAAGGGGCGGGAGAAAACATGGGCTTTTCATAGCTCAGCCACTAAGCTGAGTCACAATTCTGTTTCTAATATTATGCTGTAGCAAATCAAGACGTAAGAATGATAGCACATAGCATCCAGGGTTCTATTTGAGGGGTAAGGAGGAAGGTTAGAGGACATCTAATGTATTCATTGATTGACTTGATTGATTCATTTATTCTCAAATGTTGATTAAATATATTCTGAGTGCCAGGCAATGAATTAGGCTTTTGAGATCTGAAGATGAATAATATATCCTAGATTTGACTAGAACCTGAATCAAGTGATCCAGTATTTATTGTTCCAAAAAGATATGTCCGTTTTCAAACAAACTTTTTGCTTAACCAGTCTTAGGTTTATTAAGGTGATGTTGAAGTCTATTTCAGTACATTTCTTTCATTCAAATTATTGGCTGTATCATATGTATATCTTCTTATTCTATTTAGCACAGCCTATAGTGTTAGGATATTGGCTTCAAATGACCTGACTTACTCAAGTTAGGGTGTTTTATTTATGGAAGTAGA
The DNA here is from genome assembly GCF_023065955.2 of Ursus arctos. NCBI lineage: Eukaryota > Metazoa > Chordata > Mammalia > Carnivora > Ursidae > Ursus > Ursus arctos. The sequence continues at coordinate 65,365,727 of NW_026623111.1, read as the reverse complement.
ACTCCATGTGGGGTAGCGAAAATATCATCTTTGGAAGAATGCCTCGTCACACCTTCCCAAGGGTCAGACTCTTTAATGAGGATCTCAGTGACCTTGTACAGTTTCTCTGGGGAGTGGTCTTGAAAATTTCCCAGTTAAAGGAAAGTCTGAAATTTTAGATGTTATCATTAATGAATATGAAAACTAATGGGAGTTTTATTGTTTTAATTCTGTATCAAGGGAATAAGTTGGATGGTCACAAAAAGAAAGTAGGATCAAATTTGAATAAAGCTGTGTGTTCTTTTGTAGAATAATGCAAAAATTTCAACTTTGAACATGTTTGTGAGGATGAGGGGAGAAGTCTTAGAGAAAGAACTTCTGAAAGCAAATACGCATTAGTTCTGAGCACGTTATGTTTTTTTAATCTAATAAAAATACATGGTAAAAACTGCTTTAGCAAAAAATCAATATGAATGTAAACCTCAGTTGAAGCAGAGAAAGTAAGCATATCAGAGTTTTGTTTTAATATCCTAATTGCTAATTGGTAAACATGTCATCATGTTCTTTGATGTGCTGCTCCCCCTCAAAAAACAAAACAAAACAAAACAAAAGCATGACTTTCTCAAGATTCTAATATGACTGATTAGGTGATCATATACCTCAATGAGATTTGTGGGTTATAATTTGTGTCTTTCCACTAGACAGAAAAGTTTAGCCTGACTTTATTTTGTTTTTTAATTACAAAAGTAAATGTATATACACTTGCATATATATTGTAAAGAGGTATATACCTTATACATCTTTTCCCATATATTTTATTATAGTAGTTAAAATTCTCTTAATTAAGTAACACATACACTTCCCCAGGGATTCTGATAAAGCCCTTGTGGCAATTAATCTCCAAAAATGGTCTCCAATGAGCCATGCTTCCAGGTATTCACAGCCTTGTTGAGTCCTCTTGCACATTATACCTGGGCAGGCAGGTAATTAATGAACGTTTGTTTTTGGAAGCCGGGAACTTCCATATAAGGAGTCCAACTACTTTGCTAGTGATGTCAAATGGAGAGGAGAGACCCTGAGGCAACATGGCTAGGGAGAAAGGCCAGCTCTTCCAGTGTCCTCATTGATCCTGGATAGAGAAACATCAGCCTCTGCTACAATCTGTTTGCAACCTGGTCACAATCTATCTGAGTGGTCCCAAGTGAAACCAGAGGAGTACATCAACTGAGCCCAATCACTCCAGAAAACCGTGAAAGATGATATAATTGTTGCTGTTTTAAGCTACTTGATTTTTGACTTGGTATGCAGCAAAAGGTAACCAAAAATAGCCCCCATTGGGTACCAGGTCTCCTCCCTCCTCCACTCATCACCTCACTTTTATTGAAAACTGCTTATACAATGAGATTTGGGTCAGGAAAGTGGATGGATGACATACTGACAGAAAAGTCTTTGTAGAAAAAAGTTTTTTTTTTAAATACCATACTTAAGGCATTTTATGTTAAAGAGCCAACATTATAATTCTGCTTTCAACTTTATATTTCTATAAACATTTATATCCATACCTATAACTTTATATCTCAAGCCGAGGAAAGGATTCAGAGGAACTAAATACCCAGAACCATACTATATAGTACAATATTCCCAAACTGATCTGTAGATTCACTTTAATCTCAACTGAAATTTCAGAATTGTATGTGGGAGATGGTGGATTAACAGATTATTTTAAAGTCTCTATGGAAATGCAAAGCCCATGAAAATCCAAGACACTACTGAAAAAGATTCCAATTTGGAGGGTTTACACTACAAATTATCAAGATTTGGTTTAAGCTAGTAATTAAGACAATGGACTCTTGGTGCAAAGATAGACAAGTAGACCAATAAAACAGAAAACAGAGTTTAGAAATATATTTACACATATGAAAACTTGATTTATGATAATCAAACTATGCAGCGGTGGGTAAAGATGGTCTTTTCAATAAGTTGTGCTGGATCAGTTGGATACCTACAAATAAATCTTGATTTATACTTTATTCCATTCCAAAATTCAATTCCAAATTGGAATAAAGCTATATGAAATATAAAACAATAAAACTTCAGGGTGCCTGGGTATCTCAGTTGGTTGGGCATCTGCCTTCAGCTCAGGTCATGATCCCAGGGTCCTAGGATAGAGCCCCATGTCAGGCTCCCTGATTGGTGGGGAGTTCGCTTCTCCCTCTTCCTCTAACCCTCCCCCCTGCTCATGCTCTCTCTCTCTCAAATAAATAAATAAAATCTTTTAAAAACTAAAATAAAACAATAAAATTTCTAGAAGTTAGCAAATGAGAATATCTTCATGAACTCTGGGTGAAGAATGATTTCTCAAACAGAACCAAAAAAACCTAATCATAAAATCAAAATATTGATAATTGAACTTTATTAGGAATGCAGAGTGAAAAGGCAAACCACAGAATGGGAGAAGACATTTGCAACTTATATTTCTGACAAATGATTCATATACAGAATATATTAAGAATTCCTGAAGATCAATAAGAACTGATCGAGAAACTAACTTTAAAACGGGCAAAAGTCTTGTGACAATGTGATATAATAAGAAAAATATATTTGGTCTTTGCCCCTGGTTCCTGGAACAGAACTAGTAAAATGTTTGGAATTTCCTGAGTGATAGGGGTGAAAGGAGAATCTTTTGTTACTTATAATAAGCCTCTTTCAACCAAGCTGAGTTTATGCTAATGAGGTCTTAGAGGAGGGGGGTGCTGGTTATCTAAGAAACCAACCATGTAATTAGAGGGTTGGAACTTTGAACCCCCAATCTCCAGGGAGAAGAGAGGGGCTAGAGATTGAGTTTAATCATCAATGGCCAGTGATTTAATCAGTCATGCCTATGTAATCGAACCTCCATAAAAATCCTAAATGATAGGGTTCAGAGAGCTTCTGGGTTGGTGAACACATACCTTCCCCATGTGGCTGTTTTTCAGTTGTATCCTTTATAATAAATCAGTAGTATTAAGTGAAGTGTTTCCCTTTGTTCTGTGAGCTGTTATAGTAAATTATTGAACTTGAGGAGGGGGTTTATGGGAACCCCCAATTTATAGCCAGTCAGCAGTACAGGTAGTAACCTGGGAATTGCAATTGGCATCTGAAGTGGGGACAATCTTGTGGGACTGAGCCCTTTAGTTTGTGGAATCTGGCACTAACTCCAAGAAGATAGTGTCTGAATTGAATTAAATTATGGGACAGTCAGTTGGTGTCTGCAGAGAACTGGAGAAATGCAGTGTGCGGAAAACCCATACATTTGGTGTCAGAAGTGTTGTGAGTATATTAACAGTTTTGTTTTTATGTTTTTTTCTTTAGTATTAAATAGGTATACTTCACAAAGAAGATACTCAAATAGCCTGTAAAGAAATGAATAGGGGCTCATCCTTATTATCAGGGAAGTGCAAATGAAACTGTACCGAGATATCATTGCACGTCCAACACTAGTACCAAAAGAAAACAAAATGTAATCTGACAGTATAAAACAAGTATGATTTGGCTAAGTGTTGGCAAAGTTGTAGAGTAACTGGAGTACTTAGTATAACCATTTTGGACAACTCTGGAAATATCTACAAAATCTTAACATATTCATACTCTATGTCCCAGCAGTTTTACTCCTAGGTATATACTCAACAGAAATCAAAAACACATATAGGAGTGTTCTAGCAGCATTAAAAAATAAAAAGAAAAAACTAGAACAAATGCCTATCAACAATTGAATGGATAAAATGTGGTATGTTCTTGTTCATAGACCCTTCTTAAAAACCAAATTGCATGGGGATGCCTGGCTGGTTCAGCCAGTTAAGCAGTTGCCTTCAGCTCAGGTCATGATCCCAGGGTCCTGGGATCAAGTCCTGCATTGAGCTTCTTGCTCAGCGGGAAGCCGGCTTCTCCCCCTGTTTGTGCTCATACACACTCTCTCTCTCCGATAAAAAAAAAAAAAAAAGTCAAAAAAGAAAACCAATTGCATGAAGAAATGTTTTCCAAAATCTGTTCTGTTTTTTTCTGATCACACATCTTACTGCTCTGAACAACAACATGGATAAATTCCATATAATGTTGAGTAAAATAAGCCAATCACAAGTAATACTGTATAAAGAGTACACTTATATAAAGTTTAGAAACAAGAAAAACTAATCAATGTGCTACAGATCAGAATAGAGATGAGATTTTGGGGGGGAGGTGAGGAGGGTGCTTAAAGAGGAGACAGATTATTTCTGGTATATTAATACAATTTTATTCTTGAACTTGATGCTGGTTATACAAGGCTGTTCACTGTAAGAATTTACCAAGTGCACACTTAAAATTTGTATAATTTTCTGCATTGTTTTATGTCAAAAAATTAAAGAATTTAGTAGAAAATATTAGAAATAGAGGCAGAGAAGAAGAAGGAGGGGGAAGAGCAAGAAGGAGAGGAGGAGGAAGAAAAGGGAGATACAAAGAAAAGAAAAAGAAAGGGGTAAAGAGGGGGTAAAGAAAGAAAGAAGGAAGAGAAAAGAAGGAAGGGGAAGAAGGAAGGAAAGCTTATATATAATAGCATCATAGCTTTGGAGCAGTGTGAATTATCTGTCTTCCAAAATATTAGATAATTTAGGATTATCAGTGCCTGTAAAGGCATACCCCTTGCTTAGAATACATAATTGTAGAAGCTTAGAAGTTTGGAACTCATGGATGACCTAAATTATCTCCTTACCTCCAAAATGCATGATTGTGGTCATCTCATCATGAGTAAAGAAAATCTGATCCAATTAATAATGGGAAAGAAATAGAGACTTTTGGTCAAGTGTCAAAGCCATAATTCTATGGAGTATATTTTGTATGCACCAAATAACTCATATGAAGTGATGGCATGTTTAGCATCAGGTCTGAGAAAAGATGTGTTTACTTAATGACTTTTTCTCCTTTTTTCCAAAACCTTTGACTTTATGAAAGTTTTTAAAATGGCTTCATTTCATAGAAAATGTTCTGTGAATCTCCATCATTAACAGATGTTAAAGGGTGGGGGAGTGGGCGAAAGAGCTGTGGGCTTCAGCTCTAAAAGACCAGCTACCTCAGCAATAAAGACACATAAACCTCAGTTGCCCTTGGCTGTGGTTAGTGTAGAAAGCCGAAGCCAGCAGTGCCCTAGAAACAGAAGGATCTCATACTGTTTCTCCAAATACATGTCACCTCCCTACATTTTGTGAAAACCCTTTGATGTTGATTTGCAGATGGATATCCTGGACTTTTCCTTTTGCTTATGCAAACAAAGCAAGGCAATTTAAGTTTTCTCGGCAAATACTGTCAGATGTTTTACATTCAGCAACAAAAATTAAGTGAAGTTTTTCTTGCTCAGAATTCTGCTACTGACCATAAATTAAAACACATATATACTCACACAAAAAAGTATTATAAGAAAAAAAACTACAGAGTGAGTATCTGTACAAAATATTCTTAAAAAAAATCAAACGCCATGAAAGAATGTTTTCCTGAATCTGTCCTGTCATTTAAAAAAATTTTTAATAAGATTTTTATTTTTGGAATAATTTTTAATTCACAGAACGGTTACAAAGATAGTACAAAGGATTTTTATATACCCTTCACCCAGTTTCCCTTATTTTTTAATTGAGGTATAATTGACGTCACACATTTTATAATTTCTGATGTACAACGTAATGATCTGATATTTGTATATTGAGAAATGACCATCACAATAGGTCTAGTTACCATCTGTAACCATATAAAACTACAATTTTTTTCCTATGATGAGAACTCTTAAGACTTTCTTAGCAACTTCCAGTATGCAGTACAGTATTATTGACTATAGTCACCATGCTCTACATTACATCCCCCTAACTTATTTTATAACTGAAAGTTTGTACCTCTAGACCCCCTCTATCTATTTCATCTACCCCCTCCTAACCCCCCTTCCCTCTGGCAACCACTAAGCTGTTCCCTATATCTTTTAGTTTAGTTTTGGTTTGGTTTCTTGTTCATCTGTTTGTTCTATTTTTTTTTAGATCCCACTTCTAAGTGGAATCGTGTGGTATTTGTCTTTCTCTGGTTTATTTCACTTAATACCCTCAGAGTTTATCCATGTTGTCACAAATGGCAAGATTCCATTTTTTTTCTTTTTAATAGCTGAATAGTATTCCAGTGTGTGTGTTGAGGAACCTCCATATTGTTTTCCATAGTGGCTGCACCAGTTTGCATTCCAACCAACAGTGCATGAGGGTTCCTTTTTCTCCATATCCTCATCAACATTTGTTATTTCTTGTCTTTTGGATATTAGCCATTGTGACTGGTGTGAGGTGATATCTCATTGTGGTTTTGATTTGTATTTTTCTGATAATTAGTGATGTTGAGCATCTTTTCATGTGTCTGTTGGCCATCTGTATGTCTTCTTTGGAAAAATATCTATTCAGGTACATTTCTTTTAAGTCAGATTGTTCTTCTGTTATTGAGTTGTCTGAGTTCTTTATATACTTTTTATATTAACCCCTTATTAGATATATGATTTGCAAATATCTTCTCCCATTTAGTAGATTGTCTTTTCATTTTGGTGATGGTTTCCTTTGCTATGCAGAAGCTTTTTACTTTGATGTAGTCCCACTTGTTTATTTTTGCTTTAGTTGCCCTTGTCTTTAGAGTCAGATTCAAAAAATTGCCAAGACATGTTGAGCTTACTGTTTATGTTTTCTTCTAGGAGTTTTTAATGTTTCAGGTCTTACATTCAAGTCTTTAATCCATTTTGAATTTATTTTTGTGTTTGGAGTAAGATAGCTTCATTCCTTGCATATAGCTGTCCAGTTTTCCCACCATCATTTATTGAAAAGACTGTCCTTTCCCCCTTGTACATTCTTGACTCCTTTGTCATAAATTAATTGATCATATATATGTGGGTTTATTTCTGAGCTCTTTATTTTGTTCTATTGATCTACATGTCTGTTTTTATGCCAGTACCATACTGTTTTGATTACTATAGCTTTTAATATAGTTCAGAATCAGGGAGCATGCTGCCTCTAGCTTTGTTCTTTCTCAGGATTGCTTTGGTTATTCAGGATCTTTTGTGGTTTCATACAGATATTAGGACTCTGCTCTTTTTCTGTGAAAAATGCCACTGGAATTTTGATAGGGATTACATTGAATCTGTAGATTGCTTTGGGTAATATGGACATTTTAACAATATTAATTCTTCCAATGCATGAGCACAGAATATCTTTCTATTTATTTGTGTCTTCTTTAATTTCTTTCATTAATGTCTTACAGTTTTCGGTGTAGAGGTCTTTCACCTCCTTGGTTGAATTTATTAATAGATATTTTAGTCTTTTTGATGCAATTGTAAATAGGTTTGTTTTCTTCAGTTCTCTTTCTGATGGTTTGTTGTTACTGTATAAAAACACAACGGATTTTTTTAATATTAATTTTGTACTCTGAAATTTTACTGAATTCACTTATTAGTTCTAATAGTATTTTGGTGGCGTCTTTAGGGTTTTATATAAAATTATGTCCTCTGCAAATAGTGAGTTTTACTTTTTTCTTTCCAATGTGGAAGGTTTTTGTTTCTTTTTTCCTGCCTAATTGCTCTAGCTAGAACCTCCAATACTATGTTGAATAAAAGTGGTGAGAGTGGGAATCCTTGTTTTGTTCCTGATTTTAGAGGAAAAGCTTTCAACATTTCACCATTGAGTATTAGCTATGGGCTAATGTCACACATGGCCTTTATTATGTTGAGGAATGTTCCCTCTGTATACACTTTGTTGAAAGTTTTTATCATAAATGGATGTTGAATATTGTCAAATTATTTTTCTGCATCTATTGAGAGATCACATGATTTTTACCCTTCATTTTGTTAATGTGGTATATCACATTTATTGATTTGAAGATGTTAAATTGTTCTTGCATCCCTGGAATAAATCCTACTTGATCATGGTATATGATTCTTTTACTGTATTATTGAATTCAGTTTGCTAATATTTTGTTGAGGGTTTTTGCATCTATGTTCATCAGGGATATTAACCCGTTAATTTTCCTTTTATGTGGTGTCCTTGTCTGATTTTGGTATCAGGATAATGCTGGCCTTGTAATATAAATTTGGAAGCATTCATTCCTCTTCAAATTTTTGGAAGAGTTGGAAAATGAGAGGTATTAAATCTTCTTTAAATGTTTGGTAGAATTTACCAGTGAGAAGATGTCTGGTCCTGGACTTTTGTTTGTTAGGAGGTTTTTCATTACTTATTCAATCTCCTTACTAGTAAGCAGCCTATTCAGATTTTTTGTTTCTTCATAAGTCAGTCTTAGAAGATTGTATGTTTCTAGGATTTTTTTAAATTTTTTTAATTTATTTTTTCTTATTATGTTCAGTTAGCCAACATACAGTACATCATTAGTTTTTGATGCAGTGTTCAACAGTTCATTAGTTGCGTAAAACATCCAGTGCTCATCACAACATGTGCCCTCCTTAATACTCATCACCCTAGGAATTTATCCATTTCTTCTAGGTTGTATAATTTGTTGGCATATAATTGTTCATAATAGTCTCGTGAACATTTATGTCTCTTTGATATCAGTTATAACTTTTCTTTTTTTAATTATTAAAATTTTTATTTAAATTCAATTAACATATACTGTATTATTGATTTCAGAGGCAGAGGTCAGTGATTCATCAGTCTTATGTAATACCTAGTGCATATCACATCACATGCCCTCCTTAATGTCCATCACCCTGTTACCCCATCCCGTTACCCCTCTCCCCTCTAGCAACCCTGTTTGTTTCCTATGCTTAAGAGTCTCTTATGGTTTGTCTTCCTCTCTGATTTCATCTTGTTTTATTTTTTTCCTCTCTTCCCCTATCATGCTCTGTTTTGTTTCTTAAATTCCACATATCAGTGAGATAATATGATAAGTGTCTTTCTCTGGTTGGCTTATTTCCCTTAGCATAACACCCTCTAGTTCCATCCACATCATTGCAAATGGCAAGATTTCATTTTTTGACGGCTCAGTAATATTCCATTGTATATATATACCACATCTTTTTTATCCATTCATCTGCTGATTGATATCTGGGCTCTTTCCATAGTTTGGCTATCATGGACATTGCTGCTGTAAACATTGGGGTGCAGGTGCCCCTTTGGATCACTACATTTGTATTTTTGGGGTAAATACCCAGTGTGCAATTGCTGGGTCATAGGGTAGCTCTATTTTCAATTTTTTGAGGAACCTCCACACTGGTACAGCTTGCACTCCCACCAACAGTGTAGGAGGGTTCCCCTTTCCACATTCTCGCCAATAGCTGTCATTTCCTCACTTGTTAATTTTATCCATTCTGACCAGTGTGAGGTGGTATCTCATTGTGGTTTTGATTTGTATTTCCCTGATACCGAGTGATGTTGAACATTTTTGTATGTGTTTGTTGGCCATTTGTTTGTCTTCTTTGGAATCTCCTGCCCATTTCTTGATTGGATTATTTGTTTTTTGGGTGTTGAGTTTGATAAATTCTTTATAGATTTTTGGATACTAGCCCTTTATCTGATATGTCATTTGCAAATATCTTTCCCCATTCTGTTGGTTGTCTTTTGGTTTTGTTGACTGTTTCCTTTGCTGTGCAAAAGCTATTTATCATGATGAAATCCCAATAGCTCATTTTTGCCTTTGTTTCCCTTGCCTTCAGAGATGTGTCTAGCAAGAAGTTGCTGCAGGTGAGGTCGAAGAGGTTGCTGCTTGTGTTCTCCTCTAGGATTTTGGTGGATTCCTGTCTCACATTTAGGTCTTTCATCCATTTTGAATCTATTTTTGTGTATGGTGTAAGAAAGTGGTCCAGTTTCATTCTTCTGCATGTGGCTGTCCAGTTTTCCCAACACCATTTGTTGAAAAGGCTGTTTTTTTTCCATTGGCTTTTCTTTCCTGCTTTGTCGAAGATTAGTTGACCAAAGATTCCACCTCAAAATTGCTAGAACTCATACAGGAATTCAGCAAAGGGGCAGGATATAAAATCAATGCACAGAAATCAGTTGTGTTTTTATACACTGACAATAAAACAGAAGAAAGAGAAATTAAGGAATCCCATTTACAATTGCACCCAAAACCATAAGATACCTAGGAATAAACCTAAATAAAGAGGCAAAGGATCTGTATTCAGAAAACTATAGAACACTTATGAAAGAAATTGAGGAAGACACAACGAAATGGAAAAACATTCCATGCTCATGGGTTTGTAGAAAATATTGTTAAAATGTCTATGCTACCTAGAGCAATCTACACATTCAATGCAATCCCTATCAAAATGCCATCAACTTTTTTCATAGAGCTGGAACAAATAATCCTAAAATTTGTATGGAACCAGAAAAGACCCCAAATAGCCAAAGGAATGTTGAAAAAGAAAACCAAAACTGGTGGCATCACAATCCTGAACTTCAAGCTCTATTACAAAGTTGTAATCATCAAGACAGTATGGTATTGGCACAAAAACAGACATAAATCAATGGAACAGAATAAAGAACCCAGAAATGGACCCTTAACTCTGTGGTCAACTAATATTCGGGAACTTTTTTTTCATTTATGATTTTATTTGAGCCATCTCTTTTTTTCTTAGTGAGTCTAGCTAAAGGTTTGTCATTTTTTAAAAAATCTTTTCAAATAACCAGTCCTTAGTGTCATTGATCTTTTCATTGTCTTTTTAGTCTCTATTTCTACCCTGATCTTTATTATTTCCTTCTTTCTGCTAACTTTGGGCTTCATTTGCTCTTTTTTTTCTAGTTTCTTTAGGTGTAAAATTATATTATTTATTTGATATTTTTCTTGTTTCTTGAGGTAGTCCTATATTGCCATGAATTTCCCTCTTAGAGCCACTTTTGCTGTAACCCATAGATTTTGGTATGTTGTATTTCTATTTTCATCTCAAGATATTTTTTGCTTTCTCCTTTTATTTCTTCATTGACCCGCTGGTTATTCAGTAACATGTTGTTTAATTTCTACGTATTTGGGATTTTTCTGGTTTTCTTCTTGTAACTGATTTCTAGTTTTATACCATTATTGTCAGAAAAGATGCTTGATATGATTCCAGTCTTCTTAAATTTATTGAGATTTGTTTTGTGGTAACATGTTATCTATCCTGGAGAATATTCTATGTGCATTTGGGAAGAATGTGTATTCTGCTGCTTTTCGATGGAATATTCTATATATAACTGTTAAGTCCATGTGGCCTAATTTGTCATTTAAGGCCACTATTTCCTAATTTGATTTTCTGTCTGTATTATCTATCCATTGATGTGAGTAAGATATTAAAGTCTCCTACTATTATTGTATTGCTGGCAATTTCTCCCTTTAGGTTTGTTAATATTTACTTTTTTAAAAAATTTTTATTTATTTTTTTTAAAGATTTTATTTATTTATTTGACAGAGATAAAGACAGCCAGCGAGAGAGGGAACACAAGCAGGGGGAGTGGGAGAGGAAGAAGCAGGCTCATAGCAGAGGAGCCTGATGTGGGGCTCGATCCCACAACGCCGGGATCACGCCCTGAGCCGAAGGCAGATGCTTAACCGCTGTGCCACCCAGGCGTCCCAATATTTACTTTTTATGTTTAGGTTCGCCTATGTTGGGTGTGTAATTATTTACAAATGTTATATCTTCTTGTTGGATTGACCCCTTTATCATTATGTAATGCCTTCTTTGTCTTTTATTACAGTGTTTGTTTTAAAGTATATTTTGTCTGATATAAGTATAGCTACCTCAGCTTTTTTTTTTTTTTAAGATTTATTTATTTATTTGTCTGAGAGAGAGAGAGAAAGAGATAGCATGAACAGGGGGAGCAGGAGGCAGAGAGAGAAGCAGGCTCCCCACTGACCAAGAAGCCTGCAATGGGACTCGATCCCAGGACCCTGGGATCATTACCTGGGCTGAAGGCAGATGCTTAACCAACTGAGCCACCCAGGCATCCTTACCTCAGCTTTTTTATTTTAGTTTCCATTTGCATGAGACATCTTGTTCTGTGCCTTCAATTTCAGTCTGTGTGTGTCCTTGCATCTGAAGTGAGTTTTATAGGCAGCATATAAATGGGTCTTGTTTTTTAACCCATTTAGCCACTCTGTGTCTTTTGATTGGAGTATTTAGTCCATTTACATTTAAAATTATTATTGATAAGTATGTACTTATTGCTATTTTGTTTATTGTTTTCTGGTTCTTTGGTGGTTCCTCTCTGTTCCTTTCTTCTCTTGCTTTCTTCCATTGTGGTTTGATGACTTTCTTTAGTGTGATGCTTAGCTTATTTTCTCATTGTCTTTTGTATTTCTTTCTTTTGTGTAGCATTTGTAGGTTTTTACTTTGTGGTCACCATGAGGCATATATAGATAAATAATTTTAAGTTTATAGCAAGTTAAGTTTAATGCATTCTAAAACTCAACATTTTTAATACCCCCCCAATATTTTATGTTTTTGATGTCACATTTCACATCTTTTAATTTTGTGTATTTCTTTTTTTTTTTAAAGATTTTTATTTATTTATTCGACAGAGATAGGGACAGCCAGCGAGAGAGGGAACACAAGCAGGGGGAGTGGGAGAGGAAGAAGCAGGCTCATAGCGGAGGAGCCTGACGTGGGGCTCGATCCCATAATGCCGGGATCATGCCCTGAGCCGAAGGCAGATGCTCAACCCTTGTGCCACCCAGGCGCCCCTAATTTTGTGTATTTCTTAACTAATTATTATAGTTATAATTATTTTTACTACTTTTTTCTTTTAACCTTCATACTATCTTTATAAGTGGTTAATCAACTACCTTTATTATGTATTTACCATTACCAGTGAGAATTTTACTCTCATAGGTTTTCTAGTTACTAATTAGTGCTCTTTTCATCTTAAAGAAGCCCCTTTAACATTTCCTGTAAGGCCAATTTAGTAGTAGTGAACTCAAGATAGCTTTGCCTATCTAAAAAACTTTATCCTTCAATTCTGAATGATAACCTTGTCAGGTATTCTTGGTTGGAAGTTTTTTCCTTTCAGTACTTTGAACATATTATGCCACACCCTCTGGCCTGCAAAGTTTCTGTTGAGAAATCTGCTAGTAGACTTATGGGGGTTAAATATATTGTATGTAACAAGTTGTTTTTCTCTTGCTGCTCTTAAGAGTTTTTCTTTCTCTCTAACTTTTGTCATTTTAATTATAATGTGTCTTGGTGTAGATATCTTCGGGTTCATCTTCTTTGGAACTTTCTGGGCTTCTCAGATCTGGCTGTCTGTTTTTTCCCCTGGGTTAAGGAAGTTCTTAGCCACTATTTTTTCAAATAAGTTTTCTGCTCTTTTCTTTCTTTCTTCTCTGAGGCCTGTATAATGCAAATGTTATTCTCCTTGATGTTGTCCCATAGGTCCCTTAAGCTATCTTCACTTTTAAGAATTGTTTTCTTTTTGCTGCTGTGTTTAGATGAGTTCCACTGCCCTATATTCCAGACCATTGATCCTTTTTTTCTGCTTTATCTAGTTTGCTGTTGAACCCCTTTATTGTATTTTTCAGTTTGATTATTGTGTTCTTCAGCTACATGACTTCTGTATGGTACTTTCTCATATTTTTTATCTCTGTTGAAGTTCTGTGTTCACCCATTCTTCCAAGCTCAGTGAGCAACTTTATGATCAGTACTTTGAACTCTTTATCAGGTAAATTACTTCTCTGTTTAGTTAAGTCCTCCCCCACCGCCGGGTTTTTTCTTGTTCTTTCATTTGGAACATATTCCTCTGTTCCCTCATTTTACTTGACTTTTTGCATTATTTCTTTGTATTAGGGGAAAGAGCTATAGATCTCATCTTGAAGGAGTGGCCTTATGTAGGAGATGAAACTTGCCATTTAACCTTGCCCAGCTCTTGGTTGTCTCTTGAAACTTCGTGATTGGATAATCAGCCTCATTTATTCTTGATAAGTCCCAGTTGTTGAGGGTATGCCATGACCCAACAGTGCCAAGACCATCCAGAGGGAGGGATCTGTCAGTACCTAGATTCAGGCTAATTGGAAGTCAGCCTCATAGGCAACAGTTTTTAAAGTTTCCAAATATAAACTCTTCTGTGAGACCACAACATAAATACTGCTGGCCTCTAGACCAGGCAATTCAGAAGAGTCCCCTTAGTTGGGGGAAAAAATTCAGGGTTCTAGACAAGTGTATAAGCTCTTTTCTGGTAACTACTGGCAAGCTGTGGCAAGGCCAAAGGAGAATGCAAAGATGGCATCCCCCAGTTCACATTCCCTAAAAGCACTTCTGTAGCCTCTAGATCTGTGGTGAATCTGAAGCCTGCTCCTCAGGCTGAGGCTCCAAGACAAGTAAATAGGCTTTTACATGGGAAGACTAGGGGTATGTTTCAGTCTGCTCTTCGTGCAGTGTCGGGGGCTGTAGCCTACCAAGCACTGTCTTTATGAATGTTTTAGATCTGTAGAGCCAAGAATCACAAGCCCCCCTGGCTACCAGAGCTAGCCACTCAAGGGGTGTCCCTTGTATGGACTGTGTGTGCCTAGTGGCTTTAGTAGGGCTGCCAGTGAGCATGGTGGTGGGGCATGCCCACTGGTACTAGCAAGGTAGAGGGAGATTGTGAAAATAGCATCCATCAGTGCCTCCTTCCCTGAAGAAAGTCCCAACAGGCTTCTGCCTCAGTGGCAGACACTTTAAGGTTATCAAAGAAATCTTCCTTCATATTTGGTCTAGGTACTTTTCAGATTGCTGCTTTTGTGGTAGGTCCTGGAGTAAGTCTGTGTGTGAGCTCCTTAAGAGTGACTCTCCATTTCCTATGGCCTTATGGGTCTCCTAGATGTAAGCACTGTTGGTTTTCAAAGCATTTTAGGGACTCATCTCTTCACTGCAGGTCCCAAAGCTTGTGATGCCTAAGGTGGAGAACAAATCCAGCACTCCTCAGGAAGAAGCTCTGTATTTGTGAGATCTCTCCCAGTTGTGGGTCGCTATCTGGGGGGTGGGATTTTTGGTGAGATGCCTCTCCTACCTGTCTCAATGTGACAGTTTTATCCTTTGTTATGGAGCAGATGTTAGTTTTCAGGTCTTTTTTCAGTGGGAATTATTCTATAAGTAGATGTAGATTTGGTGTGTCTGTGAGAAGTGGTGAATTCAGGATCTTCCTGTGGCCACTTCGTGACCTTCTCCTGTCTTATCATTAAAAAAAATCATATATTCACCATATACATCCCAAACTCTGGCCCAATCTTAAAAGAAGTCAAATTCTGAAAGTACCTATCATCAAAAAAGTACACTACCAGCACAAAAATAAACACATAGATTAATAGAACAGGAGAGAGTCCAGAAATAAACCCATGCTTATATGGTCAATTAATTTATAACAAAGGAGGCAAGAATATACAATGGGGAAAAATGGTCTCTTCAATAAATAGTGTTGGATAAACTGGACAGCTGCATGCAAAAGAATGAAACTGGACTACTTTCTTACACCATACATAAAAATAAACTCAAAATGGATTAAAGACCTAAATGTGAGACCTGAAACCATAAAACTCCTTAAAGAAAACGTAGGCAGTAATCTCTTGGAGATCAGCCTTAACAACATATTTATGGATATGTCACCTCAGGCAAGGGAAACAAAAGCAAAAATAAACTATTGGGACTACACTAAAGTAAAAAGCTTTTGCACAGCAAAGGAAACTATCAGCAAAACAAAAAGGCAACCTATTGAATGGGAGAAGATATTTGCAAATGATATATCTGATAAGAAGTTAATATCTAAAATATATAAAAAAAACTTTTACAATTCAACACCAAAAAGCCTAGAAATCCAGTTTAAAAAAGGGGAGAACACCTTAATAGACATTTTTCCAAAGATATACACATGGCCAACAGACACATGAAAGATGCTCAGCATCACTAGTCATCAAATCTAAACCATAATGAGATATCACTTCATATCAGTCAGAATGGCTAATATCCAAAAGACAAGAAATAACAAATGTTGGTGAGGATGTGCAGAAAAGGGAACCCTCATGAACTGTTGGTGGCAATGTAAATTGGTGCAACCACTGTGAAAAATAGTATGGGTAGGCCTCAGAAAACTCAAAATAGAAATACCACATGACCCAGTAACTCCACTAGTGGGTATTTACTGAAAGAAAATGAAAACACTACTTTAAAAAGATATATGCACCCTTATGTTTATTGCAGCATTAGTCACAATAGGCAAGATACCGAAGCAACTCAAGTGTCTTTGATAGGTGAATGGATAAAGAAGACGTGGCATATGTATACAATGGAATATTACTCAGCCTTAAGAATGAGATCTTGCTATTTGTGACAACGTGGATGGACCTAGAGGTATGCTAAGTAAAATAAGTCAGATAAAGACAAACACCATATGATTTCACTTACATGTGGAATCTAAAACAAACAAGCAAACAAAAGTAGACTAAAATATGGAGAACAAACTAGCGGTTGCCGGAGGGGAGCTGGATGGGATAACAGGTAAAATAGGTGAAGGGGATTAAGAAGAACAAACTTCCTGGGGCACCTGGGTGGCTCAGTTGGTTGAGCATCTGACTCTTGATTTCGCTCAGGTCATGATCTCAGGGTCCTGGGACTGAGCCCTGCATCAGGCTTCACGTTTAGCAAGGAGTCTGCTTAAGGATTCTCTCTCCCTCTGCTTCTCCCCCCACTCATCATCTCTTTTTCTAGCTCTTTGTCTCAAATAAATAAATATTTTTAAATAAAGAAGCCAAAACTTCCAATTATATAATAAATAAGTCACAGAGATGAAAAGTACAGCATAGGGAATAGTCAATAATTTTGTAAAAAAAAAATTGAAAAAATAAAAAGTGTCTATTTCTTAAAAACAAAAATTTTCCTAAAATGTTTTAGCCAAAATGTCATATAATTATTACCAGTGTTCAAATAAACTACTCCTCAGAATCAAAAATCTTTTAATGATTTGATTCTTAATGTAATAGAAAGTCCATACTTCTTAGTTTCAGATTTAAATATAATACAAATATTAACAGGGGTCACTTTGTACCATAAGATCTCGATAAGACTGGTTCAAAGCTTATTCCACATCTTTTAGAAAGTTTACCACCCTCTTCACATTTAGGGTGTGAAGAAAGAAGAAAGGGATAATGAAAACACTTCTATTCATGATCCCTCTGGCTTTAAGATTCTGCTTCTTTTGAACTAGTTTATGAATTTCTTGCCATCCGACATATGAACTTTGTTCCACAGATTATCATCCCAACTATGGAACACAGTATTTTTCTATGATTTCACAAAATACCTCTCTTCTTTCTATAGATAGGTAGGTAGCTAGGTCGGTAGATGAGAGAGAGAGGGAGAGAGAGATGATAGATAGAGATACAAATAAAATAAAATTGTAGACATTCTGTTCCTGAAATACCTTTTGATTGTCTTACCTCAAGCCAAACAATCCTGAAAAGCATCCTGGCTTCTTGACTCTTAATTACTCCTCCTCCTTCTATCACCACTCTTTTCGTAATCCACCTCCTAATTGCCCATAGAATTCTACATTCTAGTCATTCAGTTAGGAAGAGAATTTCAGTTCTTTCCAGATCTTCCACCACCTTTCTATATCAGAAATGTGCCAAGGTTCTCAGTTAAACAATAGGGTTCTCTACTCCTTAGGAACACAAAATGCTGGCAGTTTTTTCTGGATTTTTCTGTAACCAGACCCCTTAATGAGAAGCCAGGAGTGGTTTTAAAGCATTGTTGCTTCCTCTCTTGTTACATCCTTCTTTGTTATATTCTCCACAGGTTAGCCTCTTCATCTTACTTCCTAATCTCTAATATATTCACTCTAGGCCTGAAGGAAGGAAAGGCATCTTACATCTTTATACCCTCTGCTTCTGGAGCAGTGGCCTGTTAACAGTAGGTGGTAAAGAAACATGTTCCTCAATTACCATGAGCTATCACAGGGTAGGGAACATGGTTGTGTTTGACTGGTATTCTTCAGTATTTGGCTCAAGGCTCAGCATGTAGGGAATACTCAAGTGAAATATTTCAAATTTGACTTTGAATGGTGATTTGTGCATTATTAAAGTATATTAATATACAGTTAGAACAGTACAACTCATTAAAGAGGCCCAACAAGAATGGCTGCAAGCAAGGAGGATACTTTCCTGTAGAATCCATTGGAGTTATCCAATGACCCAACAATGGCCCTTATTTCTAGTTCCTAACACTCTTCAGTTTAATTTTTGACACCTACTTCTCAGTTGTAGTGTTTATTTATTTATTTATTTATTTATTTATTTATTTATTTTATTTATTTATTTACAATGCTGAGAAAAGGATGTTTCCCAACTACAGGGATCCTAGAGCCTTCATGTAGGCAATGATCAGCATGTGGAAAATCTACAATTCCCAAAGATTGCCAGGGACACTTTCATAGGAAAAAATGAATGTGTTATGTACCCACAGACTTAATCTTCTGTCCAAATGGAGGTGTTTCCATTTCAAGGGCAAGGTCCTTCACTGTATTACCTCTAAGTGAAAAACCTCCAGCAGAATAGTGTCACTACCTTGGTGTGATACAGGAGATAATCAGAACTGGAAACCAGAGTCCTGGGGAATTAGTACCAACCAGATATATACAATGAGTTACTAGCTTGGTCTGAGATCTAAAGAACAGCAACAGAGATTCTTAGCCACCACCAATTGAGGAAATCTACAATTAAACACTATAGCAGAAATTACAGATACAATTGCATATACTCATTCAAGGAGGATCCAGAACCTCAAATAGGCTCCTTTGGACATCAACCATAACTCCTGAACTGCAAGTTTATCACCTCATAATAAGCTGATACAGCTCTCTTGCACAGATCTGGTGAACTGATTAGCAGGAGGTCTAACTTAAATCAGGGCAGGTAGTCAGTCACTTCATAGGAGACTGACCAAGGAAGCATTCAGACACAATCTGCTCATGTTGACTTATGAATCCACATTCTTTTCAGCTGTAGCTTCCCTGTGCAAATTTTGGAAGTTGACAGTTGAAATCAGGGTAGGAGACCAGCTCCCTTCCCACCAGTTTAATGAGCTCAGAACCTCAAAATACATAGAAAAGGAAGTTGCAGGAAGAGGAGGAGAAGAAGAGGAGAAAGGAAAGAGGGAAGGGAGCAGTATTATTTATTGATCAATTTCTATTAAATGCCAGGTGTTTTCCCTCCGTTTTTGCTAATATTCATAACAACCTTGCAATACCAGGCATTGTTCTATTTTTAAAATGAGTGATTTTGATGAAGAGAAATGAAGTTAACTGCTCAAGGTCATATAGTTAGGAAGTGATAGAGATGGGATTCAAAGCCAAGTCTAACTACAGAACTTGTATTCTTTCATTACTCCATGATGTTCATGAAAGAAGAAAGTACAAGAATAGCCTCTTATTGAATCTCTGTATACACAGACACCATTCAGGATGGTTTTATATCTATTTTCCTTATTCCTCAGAACAATCCAGTTCACTGTTACTATACCCATTTTACAGATGAAGATACTAAGCCTCAAGGATACAAATTAACTTCACCTAATTTACAGAGTTAGTAAATTGTACAGCTGCAGTAACCTCATTAACCAAACTCTGGTCCTTTGGGAATGGCATCCCACTGTAGTAGAGAGGTTGAGGAAGAAACTGAAATCAAGCTCCAGTACCAATGGATTCTTTACTTTTCAGAAATATTCAGATGACATATTTCTGCATGTTGGGCAGTTTTTGGTTTGTTTCCCATTTCTGGAGGACTCTCCACAATGCTCCAGAAATCAGTGTCCCTGTCATCCAGGCTTTGACACATCATCTCCAATTTGATGGGCAGATAAAATACCAACATGGGAAGCAAGGCCGGATCCTAGGACTCTTTGCTTTGTCGGTCATTCAACTATCCTGCCTTCTCTCCCACTACTGAATTCTGTTGAAGTTCAACCTTAGCCAGAATCTAGAACATGAAGTCCTGTAAAACTTCTGATTTTCGATCTCAGTACTTTCCTCCACTCTCATCTACTACTTGGGTAACTTTCATCAGTGACTGCCCAGCACAAGTTTTCTTTTTTTTTTTTTTAATGTTTTTTTATTACATTATGTTAGTCGCCATACAGTACATCCCTGGTTTCTGATGCAAGGTTCAATAATTCATTAATTGCGTATAACACCCAGTGCACCAGCACAAGTTTTCTTAAAGTTTTTTTTTTTTAATAGTCCACCTACATTCAAGTCAGTGGGTAGGCTTGTTAAAAAACCAGATTGTGGGATCCCATCTCAGATCTCCAGAAGTGAAGCTCAGAAATATGCACTTCTAACAAGCCTCCCCTCATCCAGTTTATTCTCATGTTTACTAAGTTTGAGAAATATTAACTTAGCAGAACTGGGTGAACCTTTGAATCTGCCGGCCAAGTCTAGTGGTATGAAAATTTGCCACAGGGGCACCTGGGTGACTCAGTCGGTTAAGGGTCTGCCTTCGGCTCAGGTCATGATCTCAGGGTCCTTAAATAGAGCCCTGCCTCAGGCTCCTTGCTCAGCAGGGAGTCTGCTTCTCCCGCTCCCATCCTCCCGACCTTGTGTGCTGGCTCTCTCTCTCTCTTTCTCAAACAAATAAATAAAATCTTTTAAAAAAAGAAAAGAAAATTTGCTGCAGAGCTTTATAGACCAGACTCTTCATGTAGGATGTTTAGGTCTATTTCTCCTTATATGAGTTCTAATACCAGATATAACCTACTAGAAATGCATACTGGGAACTTGACAAGCCATTGCCATTATGAACTCTATAGCTCTCTTCCTGCAGATGCTTCTATATACAATTCTTGAACTCAGTTTGAACCAGTATAGGGCTTGGAAAGAACCATGCATGTTTCTTACGCCTACATCCACTGGATTTGATGAAAAGCCTGAATATACCATCTGGGCCTGATAATTCAGTGTAGGTGCTAATGTCTGGTGGGCTGGAAAAATTGTGGACCCAAATAGGAGCCAGTCGCACACCTGCAATTTCAATTTGATGCCCATGGCCCACTGTCACACCCTCTAAAGTCCCACATTCTGCTTAGACTAATGAAGGTAGAAGAACCTAATGATAACATAATAGTCAAAACTAAGTAATGTCTTTAAAATAATACAGTGTGAAACCTACCAGCTCAGAACAAGAATTTTGGTGACAGATTCAATGAATCACCTTGTAAGAAAGCAAATACCCATCTTCCCTGTCCTTAAGTGTACCCTTCAGCTGGTCATCTGTGGTCTATCTGGGTGATGATTCTTAGGACTCATTATTTATAGAGCAATCTTTCCTTAACACTGCTTCTCAGCTCCATGATGGAACTTGCGCCCTGCTCATGTATGCCTGATTCTGACCCTTTACAATCTCTACCTTCATCTAGATCTCCTGTCATGCTGGATATATCATTAGTGCTGATTATCTATATTATCCAGAATTTCCTTCTGAGTGGTAGAAAGCACTTTAAGTAGCTCCGTGTTTGAACAGCTGGATTAAATGGCACTCTAAGGGTCTCAGAGAAATAATACATCTCCCCAAACTGCCTACCCCCCTCAGGGGACTAGCTTAATCACCTTGTAGAATTAACCTATTATCTAATCAATCTTTACCAAAATGCTGCATTAGATTTAAAACTCAGATAGACACAAGAACGCAAATAACAAAAAGGTTAGGGATCTCAGCTACATCAGTCCTTTCTCTAAAAAACAATATCTTAGCATCTGTGAAGCACTTTAACACTGTGTATTCCTTGATTCTGTGTTCCTTCTCAGATAGACTCTTGTATTTTTCTTCTAAATCTCTTGAACAAACTCTCCCCATGCTTCCTTTGTTTCCTGCCTATCATTTACCGTATATGGACAACACATGTCTACATATGTTATCCTATTGTATTCTATTAACATTTTATGTTATAGTTGTTTAACATGACATGTAGTGGCATAAGGGTATTAAGAATATGGAAAAATGAAAAGTGCAATAAAATTAAATCAAGACTAAATAAGAAAAAGGACATCAAATAGAAGTATGGGGCCTATGCAAGAAAGTGAATGTACATTAATTTCTGTATTACTGAAAGCACTAATTGATGGCTATACTATTTCCTCAGTCCTTTTCAGTATGCTCATCACATCAAGTGGATATATAAAATGCATAATTTTCAGTCATGTTATTTTTTATGAATGGGAAAGATTATTTTAAAGTAATCTAGCATTATTCTGTTTGAATTGCTGTCCTATTATTTAGGAGATGTTTCCTATTGCATACCAAAGGCAGTTATAAGATCTGCCATGGTCCTTACTTTCCTTTCCCTGCATGCTGTTTCTGTATATGTTGAGATTTAAGTACCAAGCACACACAGTTTATTCTTTTTATTAGCCTCAGTCTAAAAAATTTTTAGACTCATTTTATGTTCATACACCAAGACAGTTATTTGACAAGTTGAAAGAAGGAAATGATTTTTAAAGAATTTATTGGTGCCTGGATTGGAGGAAAAAATAGCCACATCAATAGTTGATATATGGCTTAAATTTGTTAATAGGTAATAGAGTTAAAATGACTGTTTAAAACAAGATGCTGTAAAATCATGGAAGCAGAGATATTTCATATGAGATATGCTGTCCATTATCCATGGGAAAATAAGTAAAAGTCATGGACTATTTAGATTGACAAACCTTTCAGACAGTATCTTTGTAGGGTCATCAAGTGAATGACACAGAACTGAACTAACCCAGTGTAACACAATATTGTTGAATTTTTCATCACAATAAATAAACAACAAACATGAGGGAATAAAAATCTCAGCAAGGTAGGTGCAAAGTCCATATGAAGAAAAATTTTAAATTATGAAAGAAGATAAAATGGAAAACTTCTCATGGTAATTTCAATTAAATTACCAGTGGGATTTATTTGGAAAAGAATAACTTGATTCTACATATCATATGGAAAAATAAAAAACAAGGGCATTCAGAAAAACTCTGAGAAATAATAGCAATGAGAGGAAATTAACTTTTATAGACATAAAATATATTATGAAGGTATGATAAGTAAAAAGTGTGGTATTAGTGACAAAAGTATGTACAGAAATTTGGTGTATTTTGAAGATATGTTAGATTAGTAGGCAAAATAAATTACGAAGAGATTTCTACCGGGAAAAAAAAAGCTGACTTCCTACCTAACACTTTGCATCAAAATAAAATCAGATAGATAAAATATTTAAATACTAAAAATGAAACAATGAGAAGTCTAGAAGGAATTATAGATGATTGTCTTGTTATTGTCAGAACGAGGAAGACCTGCCAAAGAATGACACAAATCTCCAAAGTCACACACACACAAAAGAGGCCATGAATTTACCTGCACAAAACTCAGAATCTTTTGTTTGACAAATATAAACAATCCCAAATTTATGATTTTTTGACTTATAATTTTTTGACTTTATAATAATGGGAAAGCAATATGTGCATTCAGTAGAACCTGTACTTTGAATTTTGAATTATGATCCTTCCCTGGGTTAGGGAGATGCAATGCAATACTCCATGATGCTGGGCGTGGCAGCCAGCCTCAGCTGCCAGTCAGCCACACGGTCATGAGGGTGTACAACCCACACACTTACAACCATCCTGGACCCATATAGCCATTCTGGTTTTTACTTTCATAACGGTATTCAATACAGTACATGAGATATTCAACATTTTAGTATAAGATGGATTTTGTGTTAGATGATTTTGTCCAACTGTAGGCTAATGTAAGTGTTCTGGGCACATTTAAGGTAGGCAAGGCCAAGCTATGATATTCGGTAGGTTAGGTGTAGTAAATGCATTTTCGACTTAACAGTATTTTCAACTTACCATGGGTTTATCAGGATGTAACCTGATCATAAGTCAAGGAAGATCTGTACAACCAAAAAAGAAAAAGACAAATATTTACATCAAATATTACGGACGAAGGGCTAGTTCTTTGGGGGAAAAAAAGACTTAAGTTCTCAGTAGAAAAATGGGAAAAAACACATATAGGCCTTTTCCTATTAAAGGACAGAAAATGCATTTTATAGCTACCTTCACTTATAACAAGAGAAATGTCCATTTTGTAATTCCCAACAGGTGGGTACCCACCTCTACCCATCTATCCCATTCCCCATTTCTCTGCTCCTCTCCGTAGAAGCATCCACATTTTTGTTGTTGTTCATGCACTTTGCAGTATTCCTTCATTCAAACATAAAAAAATATATAAATATGTATTTTTATATTTCTTTTCTTTTACAAATAGTAGAATTCGTAATACATTATTTCTTGTGATTTTCACTGAACAATATATCTTGGTGATCCCTTTTTACATTTAGAGAGAGCTTCCTTATAGTTTCACAGTGTTAATAGTATGGTTGTACCATAGTTTATTAACCAGTTGCATATAAATGAACACTTCAGTTGTTCCAAGTTTTTGCAATTATAAACAATGTCACAACAAATAATCTCATACGCATGTCATTTAGCATATGTGTATTTGTAGGATACGTTCACTAAAGTGGGATTGCTGGAATAATTGCAGCTATATGCATTTACTACCATTATATGCATATATGCAAATATACATATAGCATTAATGCTTGAGCAAATGCAAAGAGTAAATGCAACTATAATTTGGGTTGATATTGCCTGATTGGCTTTATATAAGTTGTGCAAAGTTTTAACCACCACCCCACATCGTGTCAGTGTATGAGGTGCCATTTTTCCTACAGCCTCACCAACAGAGTCTGCTGTCAAAATTTCACGTTTTTTCAGATCTTACGGATGATAGATTTTATTTCAGTGCATTTTTCTTTCTATAAGGCAGCTGAACATATAAATGTACATAATAGTAATCCACTTTGCTTTCTTTAGCCAATGGCCATGCTGCATATTGAGCCTATGAAACAGCACACGTTAAGCAGTTTTCATGCTACCCCAGCAGTGCTTACATTGGCAAACGCTTGCCTAGTGAAAAATACACTGGTCTCTCTCAGCATCTAGAGGAGAAAAAAACCAAAGCTTGATGATTCATTTGCATGTTAAAAACAATTTTTTTCTCCTTGACAAATTGTGGGGGTAAATTTAGTTTGGAGATAGAAATTTAACTTGACAGAGTTTTTCTCAAGAGATATTGTGGATGGTTACACAATACACTTTGAAGCCATTCATTACAAGGTAATAAAGATGGTCAAAAAATAATAGGAAGTGATCTAAGAATGGAGCATTTTTTCCTTTTATATAATTGACATATAACATTATATAAGTTTAAGGTGTGCAACGTGTTGATTTAAACATTTATATATTGCAATATGTTTACTGTGGTAGCATTAGTTAACACCTCTATTGGTCCCATAACTATTATTTCTTTTTTGTGGTGAGAAAAGTTAAGATCTAATCTCTTAGCAACTTTGAAGTTTATAAAACAGTATTGTTGACTGTCATCACTATGTTGTGTATTAAATCTCCAGAATTTACTTATCTACTAGTTGCAAGTCAGTACCTTTAAACAACTCCCGAATTCCCCCGCCTCCCAGCCCCTGGTAACCACCATTCTACTCTCTGTTTCTACGAGTTCAGCTTTTTTAAGATTCCACAGAAGAGTGATATCATACACTATTTGTCTTTTTTGTCTGACTTAACTCACTCAGCATAATGCCCTTAAGATCTATCCATGTTGTCACCAATGGCAGGATTTTCTTCTTTTTCATGACTGAATAGCATTCCTTTTTTTAAAAAATTCACTTAATCAACATATGGTGTGTTATTCATTTCAGAGATAGAGTTCAGTGATTTATCAGTTGTGTATAATACCCAGTGCTTATTACATCCCTCCTTAGTGCCTGTCACCCAGTTATCCTATCCCCCCACCTGGCTAAATAGCACTCTTAAAGAAGTAGCAGTTTCTATGTAGCAGTTTCTAAGGAACTAGGAATTTGTGAAATCCATTTTATACTAAATGTTGTGAACACTATTCATCTTGAGTAAAGTGGAAGTCATATTGAATCAACTCTCAACATTCTTTGGTGTTACAACACCTAAGAGTTTTCAAATCAATTGGGAAAATTGTAAATACTGAGATTAAAGTTTGTAGACAAATCTGAAATAAAGGTAGAATTACAAAACCTTCTGCTCAGTTCTTGCCCATACTAGATATTAGAATAGGTCCAAGCGCTGATAGAAAGAAAATCTCCGCCTTCCCAATTCATGCCTTATATCTACATGTTAAGTATGACTGGTAATAACTTTGAAAATTCCATATTTTACCATTTTATATTAATCATGCATACTCAAACACCTTTAATGTTTTATAAGAAGAGAGAGTTGGAATTCTATAAAGTACTTGGACAACCACATGGCCTTTGTAACCACAAACATTTAATGTTCATGTAGCATTATTCTCAAGTAAATATTCCACTTGAGCAATGCTGCATTCTTCAAAAGAGAATATATTTTTGATGTGATGACTAAAATAAGGACTGGAATTTATCTTTTGCACTGTTAAGATAGACTTCTGTAATTGAAAAAAACTAAGATTGGAAGTAATAAGAAATCAGGATTATTGAAGGTTTTTACTGAATTTTTAAACATACCTTTTAGAATTCTATCTATCTTTGTTGTATGCAAGTGTGATTGTAGAGAAGAATGCATTTGCCTCTTTAAAAAAAGGACTTTAAAGGACATTATAACATAACAAATGTATGATAAGGTTGTTAAATTAGAAATAATTAAAGTAAAATTGGAGGTAAAGAGTATGCTAACATTGTGGTGCTCTTAGTCATCTGTGATCGACTATTTAAAATTAGCCTTTAACCTTGCTGGAAAAAAAGTCAAAAAAGAAAATATAACATCATATTTTTTCTTTTATATCTTTTATATTATAGGTATAACTTATCTACAATGAACTTCATAGCTCTGAAATGTTACGATTCCAGGGGATTTGACAAATGCACACACCCATGTAATCCAGCATCCCTATCAAGATGTAGAACATAACTTTCACCTTGAAAATGGTCGTTCTGCCCCTTTCCAGTTAATTGCTCCAATTTCTTTCCACATGGATTCGCTTGTTCTACAGCTTCATATACATGGGATCATATAATTTATGCTCTTTTATACAGATGTCTCTTGGCTTCTTTCTCTCAGCAGAATATTTTGGAGATTAACCCAAAGTGGTGTGTTTATCAGTAGCCTGTTCCTTTACATTGTTGAGTAGATTTCCACTATATGGATATACCATATTTTTAAGATCACTAGTTTTTTAGTATTTGATTGGAAACTTTACCAGTCCTAAAGGAGGATTGTATAGTGATCCTTGTACTCACAGATATTTGGCACCTAGACCATCAAGTATTATTATAAGCAATGTCTTTAGCAATGACAAACACAGGAACAATCTTTGATTGGCTTTTTCTTATATTAACTCTTAATAGTTATTCACTCTATAACCCTGTATTGATATTAGTACACATCCATTTGTGTGACCCTTCAATTCGGTTTTAGAAGAATGTAGGACAGTTTAGATCAACATAAATCCAAAGGATCTGCAAATGAGCACATTTCATCCTTCAGGGTGTATGTGGATCCAACAGGCAGAGCTGGGGTTGGAATCGTAGATTGCATGTAGAGATGCAATAGATTTGACAAAATTCAATATAATAATCTAGTTACATTTGATTGATTCGTCTTATTGATCTATACGGCACTAGCTTGGCTGCATTTTCATACAGTCTCAATATGCTTTATTTTTGAGAGAGTTTGCCACAGGGAATCCAACAGATCTTTTGTTATGTACCTAACCCCACACACTTAATTGCCAATTAAGTTCCAGCTGCATCTGACCACTATGGGGGACCATAATGCTCTTTAAATGGGGATTATTTTCCATCCAAGCTTCTTCTGTGAGTATAACATGATATGTATGTCTCTCTAGTTGGTATATTATATACACTAAATAATGTATATTATTTAGCTCTTAATGTTAAATGTCTGATACACCCTCCAGTGAGGCTAAGACACTATAAATTATGACACTTCTTTCTTTTCTGCTACTACTCAAGTAGAATATTGGAAAACAAGGTGGAGAAGCTGAAACAATTACAAAGACCAAAGATATGTCACTCATTTTGTTTCAGGAAGTTAAAATTAATGTTAACATTGAAGTGTGTATTTCTAATGTGATTTTTGGTGTATAGTTTTTTACACTAAGATGAATGCTTTTTATTTAACATTTATATAACTACTTTTTAAATGATAATAGCTGTCCTTAATTTATGGTGAATTTAAATTCTAATTATTAAATTATGAATTTAATTATAGATAATGTGCCCTCTCTGATTTTAATGATATTGACATGTATTTTCTTTTAATGAATTTTAATTAGTACTTTACTGCTTATTGCTTCATCAATATATACACATAAACATGTTTCTCTCTCATATATAAAACTGAAAGCACAGTTTCATATGCATAATTACAATTTCTTCTCGTATGACACCTTTCTTACAGAGAACGCTTAAAGGAATGTAAAGAATTTCTCTTTGAACTCTGTGGTTGTCACCTTCATCACCCCTAGTTCCATATCCTTACATTGTGCCAAGTAACATTTCAGTTTCCTTTTTTTTAATAATAATATTTTTTATTATATTATGTTAGTCACCATACAGTACATCCCTAGTTTTTGATGTAAAGTTCCATGATTCATTAGTTCCATATAACACCCAGTGCACCATGCAATAAGTGCCCTCCTTAATACCCATCACCGGCCTATACCATTCCCCCACCCCCCACCCCTCTAAAGCCCTCAGTTTGTTTCCCAGAGTCCATAGTCTCTTATGGTTCATTCCCCCTTCTGTTTACCCCCCTTTCTTCTTCCCTTTCTTCTCCTCATAGTAGCCTTCCTGCTTTCTTTTCTGTCACTCCTCCAATTTTTCTGACTAAACAGTTGAATCAAGAGTTTTGAAAATCAGTATAATGTTCCTTATCTTTGATGGAATTACTTAGATAAAGTCATATAACATCTACTACTGCAATGCTAAATACTTGCTTGGTTAACCTTAAGTGAATTGCACTGAAAGTGTGCCCTGCCCATACTTGAAAAAGTGAAAGAACGTAGATGCTAATAATCAAATTGTTTTTAGAACATTTAAATCAAATTGTCACCCTTTCCTTTGACTTGCAAGATTACAAAAAATGCCATCATCCACATAGACAATTCTGGTCACAAGGTCAAGGGCTTGCTGCTCTCCCCTCTCCTGCCTAGGTTGGTTGTCTTAATAGAGATTCAACAACACCAAAACCTATACTTTTCTTTGTCAAAATGACACAAAGGCAGAAGCCATGAGACAGAAAAGGAGAAGGGAAGGGAAGGGTGAGCACATTATTGTTCTTTCACAGGTACTTGGATTTCATGTTCACGATCCTCATTTTTAATGGCTGCCTCAAAAGCCTGCCAAAACATTGATGCGGATTCTGTAAGGTTAGATCAAGTATTCTCTATATCTGTCTCTTTCCAGTTGTCTAGTTTCAATATCTATCAATATTTTTACATGGTTATAACTAATTACAGAACATACAGTGTTCAGATACACCTCTATATATCCGGTGTATCTGTGGGGGTAACTACATTACTAATGCAGGCTTTACTTAAAAGTAATTCTCAGAGGAGTGACATTACATGGAATTCCACGGACCATTTAAAATATGATTTCATTTCTACTTATTCACATACACTTACTTTTCCAAGAATGTAAATTGCTCTCACAAACTGTATGGGTTCACACATGCACGTACACCTCATACTCATACATCTCAGTTTTGAAATTTCTAAGGGAAAAAGTGTGTGCCAGACAAGTAGATTTATTTTAGTTAACTACTGGTGTTGCTTCCACAGGAAAGAGCAGAATATTAATTTTTTGGAGTCTCACTAAAACAAAACAAAAACTGAAGGCTTAGATACATTCATAGTTACACCTTCTGTATTCCACTCAACTTATTTCACTACCACGAGAATTTGCGATTTGCTCTGGGAGCACACTTTTGACTACTGACTCCAGACCTAACCTTACTTATGTATTCTAAAAACTACTATTAAAACCATACAAGCATTCTTGGTAAATATTCATACTGCGTGGTATAAAAAATTTTCCATTTTTATTGAGCTTTTCACATTTTTGCTTCATTGCTAACCTTTGTGGCAGAAGGCATGTAATTGATCACTCTACTGGATTGATAAGATGGGTTGTTGAGTAGAATTCCCCATCTGAATTCCATTATCACTCCAGAGAACAGAAAGATTTCAGACGGGTATTTTGAGTCAATAGGAAGGCTTTTAAAGAAAACCTAAAATACATGCACATTACTAACAGAATTTCTCAGTTTCCTCAAAGTGTGAGAATGGGCGACTTATAACCTTTCCTACTGTTAAAATAAATTTGGAAGTTGCTCTCTCTGCCATTCACAGCAACCATGGTCATTCAAAAGGAAGATGACAAAGAACAAATGAATAAAAACAAAAATTCTCTAATGTGGAAAGATACAGACCATGATCAAACAGGGAATAATATTTCTTTTATTTCTAGTCTCTTGGAATGATCTAACATTTCCTACTTCTGGCTCTACCACTCGGGAGATCATCCAGAACTCTTTGAAATGAAATCCACTGTCATACTTTCCACTGTGGCAAAGTCTCCATATAAGCACATTATTTTGCATTTAAATATATATTGCTTTTAAATTTTAAATGGTGATATGAGTGAGAACCCTTGGCAGCAAAGAAATTAGATTGGGAAGTCAAGTGAGAAAACAAGAGGAGGCAAATATATTAAAATGGGCCTTTTCATTTGTTGTGTCTCAAATACCCACCTGGAATCCAGAATGAATCCACAGATGCCTGATACCCAGTTTGATATTTTCTTGAATGTTAATATCTTTCATGATGGTAAGCTAGCAATGCTTTCAAACATACTATTTGGGAACAAAGGGAAAACAAATATGGATTCATCAAAAGAAAAACGGAAGATCTCTCCATCTAGATAGTATCCAAGAATTAGACCCAGAGAAGGGACATTAAGAAAACACAGATATCAGTTCTTTCTCATAAAATTAAGAAATAGAGAATTCATCGTCTCTATTTATAACAGCAAAAGATCAATTCATCTTGTCATCATAGAGATATATAGAGAGATAAAATCTGTATATGAATGCATATCTTATTATATGTAAAGCTAATTACTGTACTAGCTAATGTAAGTACTTTGTATAGTGGGAAACAAATGTTATATATTCTTTTGGTTTACGTGGTGTGTGTGTGTGTGTGTGTGTGTGTGTGTGCGCGCGCTTGTGCGTATTGTCCTTGGGAAACGATATCCAGACTAAAAAAGATCAAAGGAAAGTAAGCAAAGTAATAGACAGACTTAAGAATATAACAGATGGGGAAAATGTGAGGGAAGTGAATATATTTTGCCAAAGAAATGATACTGAGCGGGTCAGGAAATGAAAACATTACATAAATACTTATATACTGAGCACAAACACAGGGTCAGATCAGGCCCTTAAAGACTCATAGCTCCCACTGAAGTCAAAAGTCTGCCCTGCTAGTCGTGCACATGCATTTAAAGACACGACTCAGCCTGAAACAGCTAATAGGTGAGAAAAAAAGTATTTATTTTGGATAGAAATGACCAAACAACTGAGCTTAAGAGGAGGAAAACTCACTTTTGAAGTAAAAGAGAACCTTTTTTGCCATGAGGAAAAACAGACGCTGAAACAGCTTGTCTGGTGAGGTAATCACAGTAAACAGTAGGCATGCTTAATTTAAGATTAATTAGGTCGGTAGAAATTCTATGTTGATTTAGTCAGCGACTAAATGCAAACACCCAAGGACCCTTTTCTGTCAAACTACCTCCAGTGTAATAATACCAATCATTATTCTAACTATCTTGAAACATCTCTTACTCTGCACATGCTTTTTTTTTTTTTTTTTTTTTTGCAGTTAGGGTGTATTTACATGATCATAGACTTGAATAAGCATAGAGATAAAATAAGTTTAAAATGTATTTCTTTATTGAGTGGATCTCAGGACGCTAATGGATAAACTGGTCCCTTCAACACAAGAATTCAATCCACTGTGATAACATCCTTGGACTTGAAGAGAAAACTTTGTTTCTGAAAACCAGAAGTGTACTAAGCAGATTGATGGTCTGTCTGTGTTATTGGCTCCAGACCCTTGGGATGGGAAAGAATTCCAGATCAACCTAAGCTCTAAAACCTAGTTTCCATTTGAGTACCTGGAAAGTAGTCAACAATCATCTCCATTTTATATTTTCTGTGGTTTATGAGATAAGAAAATTCCCTGAAGATCTTAGCAGACCCACGGACTAAAGATCCAAAGAAGGTTTGCCATCACTGATCAGAGGCGAAACATATTGTTGAATTCATTGACATTTTCATTGTATGCATTTAGCATGCAATATCCTCTCCAAATAGATATAACCTATCGCTTTTACAATGTGTAATGGTAGGCAGCATAATTTTTTTTCTAATGCAAGGGAATATAAAAAATAACTGTGCCAAGAATGAATTATTTGAATTTAACACACAAGCTGCAGCTGGTCACTAAAACCCATTTGTGACTTGTCAAAGAAATATGTGGAATCACAGAATCATTTTCCCAGTTGTAGCTGCCTATTCGTGTGTGCAGAAATTGAACATTTCTGATTGGATTTATGAAAGAGAAAGACTTCTCCAAGAAACTCCTTTTAGCACTCAAAATACCAAAATAACAAATTGGAAAACCATAATACTTGCATTTGTGCATCACTTCTCCTTCATACTGCAAACTGCTTCTACAAGTTTCAAACTGCTTCTTCAGCAATATTAACCTAATTTAAAATATGAGGAAATTGGAATGTAGCAAACAATTTCTGCAAGATTGCTTAGGCTGTCTGATTTGAACCTAGGAAAATTAAGACATCAGCCCCTTCTGTTTCTCCTGAAACACGACGAGTGCAATGTTTACAGATCCAGAATTTCTATTTCAAAACCTGTATACTGCTTACCTACCAGCCAGTCAGCTACCACCTCAGCCTGGACCTAATGATCATTCATTTCAGCTCTGATCACCTTATCAGTCTAAATGAGACCCCTTATATACTTTCCTCTACAGCCACACTTATTTCTATTCTTTTATCCTGGGGTTGCTGGAAGTCATTATATCATACATATTGACTTGACCAGCAATTCATGTAGTCTGACATATTGCTACCCAATATTTTATTTATCTTTTATCAACTGCTGATGGTACTTCAGCATAACTGAGTCAGAATTTTCACAGGTTAGGGGTGCCTGGGTGGCTCGGTTAGTTAAGTGTCTGCCTTTAGCTTGGGTAATAATCTCAGGGTCCTGGGATCAAGCCCCAGGTTGGGCTTCCCTGCTCAGGGGAGTCTGCTTCTCCCTCTCCCTTTGCGCCTCCCCCAGCTTGTGTGTGCTTTCTCTTTCTCAAATAAATAAATAAAATCTTTAAAAAACAAAAAAAGAATTTTCATGGGTTAGACCCAGGTGATTCTGATATACAGCCAGGCTAAGAACAACTATTGCACTCAATTCTACTGATAGCCATTCCAAAGCTGTTCTATTCTCCTTGGATTCCTAGTCCCACTCGGTGCCTCCCACAATGTCCAATATTGTGTTTTACCTGTAGTTAGAAACCCGAGTATTTATCATACAGGTAAATGGAAGGATAGATGGATAAATTAATACTAGGAGTTCAGTAAATTATTTTATCAGTAAACACATGTTCAGTTATCGATTACTTTTATAAGCAACCACAGATCAGCAGTTCATGAATGTATTTTCTTTGGCTCTCAAAATGTTGGCGCAAATGGTATTTTTAAAAATATTTGAACTAATTGGCAACATTTGAACATTGGGAGATTTCACATAAAAATTGTCATTTCTTGCTTTTAATTTTCCGTAATGTTAAATTCACATACTAGCATGACTACCACTAGCTGAAGCAGAGTAAGTTGTCTTCCTTGCACAGGGCATGCCCTTTAATTTTGTCATAGTTCTTTCTTTTCCCATTGCCTCTGTTGTACTGAGGCTAAGTGCCATTTGCCATTTAATCAAGCCTGAGATGATGTTTTTCTTTCAACTAAAGACTTCATTTTTTAATTACCTGCAGGTTTCATAATAAGATTTTATTTTTGATCTGATTTATGTATCTTTGAAATCAAATGTTCAGAATACTTGCATTCTGGTTTCAGCTTGATATCAACTAGCTCTTTAATCTTAACCAAGTGTTCTGAGTTTTCTTATTCAACTTGTTCATCTTTAAAAGGAGGAGACTAGACTATATCAATGGTTCCCAAACTTCAGTTTTAATTCCTTTGGTATCATAAAACTAATAACAGGCATCTGGGGAATATTAGGATGATCCTCAAAACCTAATGGAAATTCCGTTCCTTGGATGGCTGTTTATAGCAACTCAGAATTGTATCAATTGATTATAATTAAATATAGCTATTATCCATAAAAATGGGGACAAAATTAACTGCTTTTTAATAGATGAAGTTTTCCAGGTTGTTTTTCAAAACACGAAGCCCACAGAAGGTCTTTAGTAGAGAAGTGTTTAGGAATCATCTTTAACACTCATTCTTAATGGAATGAATTATGTGTATGCATTGATGTACCCTCTTTATTCTCTTGCCTATATGGGACAAATTGAAATAGTACTTACTTTTTCACCTTCCTCACTATTAGTCTTTCTAAGCTTTTTGTTCTAATTTTTTTCCTCTAATGGTTAGTTCATAAGCAATTAGCATCTTCTCACATGCAAAGCATGAGAAATCAAATGAGATCATTCATTTGGAGGCCCTTGAACACTGTCAAGGTTAGTAAATGCAAGGTAGAATTAGTATGATTGATAACCATCTCAACAAGGAGGAAGGGGATAGGTAAGACAGAACTTTCCAGTCTCCACAGAGAGAATCTAATAGAGTTAGTTGATGTGAACACACCTGTCTGGGAAGTGGGGAAGGAGAGTTGGCTTTCATGTGACATAACATCTGCAAATTAAAGTCAAACTGAACGCAACACACTGGCTTGTAAAAAAGAAGGGGAGTGGGATTCAACACTCCCTTTCTACCATCCCCCTCTCCCACAACTCCTACATCAGGTCTGGTATTGTGAGAGGTAGCAGAAAGGGATGCCATTGTTCACGGCAAGAACCAATGAGATTCTGCATTATATAGAGCAGCACCTGCCTTTCTCGCCATCTCTGCATCACATCTGATGACTACACAACCTTCTAACATTGTTCCTTCCTGATACTGACTGGTTTTCTTGCCAGAGAGTCTGTTGGACTTATTTCAGATTGATGTCATCTGCTAATTAAGGAAACATTCCCTGAATCTGAACCCTGAGGCAACAGCAGACATGACACTTGCTAGACCTTTCAGCATAGCCAAGTGAAAATTGAAGCACCCAGGAAAGAACTTGCAGGGAAAATACTGATTGAGACTCTCCAAGAGGCCCCACGGTGGTATAGGCAAGCTCAGGGAGCCTGGCAAGTGTGAAAATTATTTCACTGACGTTACCATTGGCAACACTGAAGACAAAAATACGTCTCTAGCTCATCAGTCAACTCCATTTCCGACACAGAACAAACCTTCCTGTGGATTGTTAAGGGTCTGGCTGATATTTCATGAAAGCTAAAATGGGATATGAAGTAAGTAAAATTACAGATTTTAAAGCCATTCTCAGATTTCTGTAGAGACAAAGGGCCAAAGCAAACTTCACATGAGATGTGACTAAAGCTTCTTTCTTTATGCAATTTGCTTTGGAAGATAGAAATATCTTCAGAGTCTCATGAAATTTGTTTCTAATCACATTTTCATTCACTGAGTTGTAAACATGGATTTCCACATCTGGAAATACTGAGTGCTAGATTTAACTCAGCTACTATTTAGGTGCATTGTGATCTTTTGGGGGGGGCATATTATATATTTTGTCCATTAGGTTTTAGCTTATTACTCATTAAAAGCAGTTATCCAGTGTGCTGTGTTGAAATGAATTCTGAGGCTGTAACCAAGATAGCATGAATGATTGTAGCAATCTATTAGCAATGTCTGTCATGGGTGAGAGTGTGTGGGTGATGGGGGTTAATGGCAGATATATTCCACCTTTTGAGTAATGATCTAAAATTTCTTTGAATTATAAATTTTGGCACTTATTTTTTTAAATTGCTCTGTTCCATATGTACAGTGTAGAAGCCTATTTAGAAATACTTATCATTTGAATAACTGGAGTTAAACATTGCTTGCCAAAAGCAAATGCTTCAGAAAGGAAAAAAACAAAAAACAAGAAGGAGGATATGAAAACAGTTTTATTGGGAAACCTATCCCACACATATCTCTTTTATGATGCCCTCATTTTCTCCTCCCGAAAAATCAAGAGATGAGCTGAACGTTTCCACTTGGATAAAAAAACAATAGTTATTGTCAAGTTGTTCATTATTGCTGAGTATATGCTCTCATGAAAAAGGAATTAGTGGAAAATATTATTATGACAGTTTATTGATAAACATGTAATATGGCTAGAAGAGCAAAATCTGGAAAGATAATGATAAAAATTGTTAATATTTCAAACCACTTAGCAAAATGCTGAATATTTCATACCATGATGATAATGATAAACAGTTCACGTTTGTTGAGCATTTACCATGTGCCAGCCTCAGTTCTAAAAGCACTTTATGTATTAACTAATTTTGTACTTTCAATAAGTTTTAATTTAATAACTTTAATGAATAAGTGTATTATCTCATTTAATTATGACAATCTTAAGGTTTAGGCATCATTTTTATCCTAATTTTACAGATAGGAAACTAAGGAAATAATTGGTCACGTAGAAATAAGTTATGTCGACAACTTGAATCCAGCTAGCCTCAGTCCAAAACCCCTAGGCCTGAATCATTATACAAGAATGTATAGTCCTTCCAAAATAAAGCTAACAAATCTGAATTCCTGAACCCTGGCAAAACTAGAGTGTGAAGTAGGAGCCATTTTGGGGGCTGTACATGAACCTTCACTGACAAACCTTTTGCTTCCTCCCAGCTTCAAAGGAAAACTCTGAAAGGCTGCTCTTGGCTCTTGACTTAGCCCATTGTCAGACTCTCATAATTTGAAGATCTTCTTATCTGATTTGGGAGGGGATTAGGTATTTTAAACATCAAATGGAAGTTCAGACAATTCCCCTGATCTACTATGTCATTGAGGAAGAAAAAAATTATAATGTCATCAATTTGAAGTCAAAATTTGTGCTCTGTAATGGTGCTTTTCTCTTGGTTTTGATTTCCTGTGTTGGGCATGAGCCCAGCTGGTCTAGCCA